>NW_027363386.1:600000-942370 GCF_046119375.1 Phyllobates terribilis
TAAATGCACAAACAGTAATATCTCCGCATTGCAAGGTGCAATTCTGAAATTTTTTGCTTTTTCCTGCTAATCCTAGCATGACAAAGAAGATTCAAAGAGAGTGAGATGCCAGCTCTTTTCATTCAGTCAGTAGCTTCAAACATTTCTGGTATATGAATAACATGATGTTTTTCAATGGCAAAAATCAATGAATATTGTAAATGCACAAACAGTAATATCTCCACATTGCAAGGTGCAATTCTGAAATTTTTTGCTTTTTCCTGCTCATCCTAGCATGATAAAGAAGATTCAAAGAGAGTGAGATGCCAGCTCCTTTCATTCAGTCAGTAGCTTCAAACATTTCTGGACGTTTTTCAATGGCAAAAATCAATGAATATTGTAAATGCACAAACAGTAATTTCTCCACATTGCAAGGTGCAATTCTGAAATTTTTTGCTTTTTCCTGCTAATCCTAGCATGATAAAGAAGATTCAAAGAGAGTGAGATGCCAGCTCCTTTCATTCAGTCAGTAGCTTCAAACATTTCTGGACGTTTTTCAATGGCAAAAATCAATGAATATTGTAAATGCACAAACAGTAATTTCTCCACATTGCAAGGTGCAATTCTGAAATTTTTTGCTTTTTCCTGCTAATCCTAGCATGATAAAGAAGATTCAAAGAGAGTGGAATGCCAGCTCTTTTCATTCAGTCAGTAGCTTCAAACATTTCTGGTATATGAATAACATGATGTTTTTCAATGGCAAAAATCAATGAATATTGTAAATGCACAAACAGTAATATCTCCACATTGCAAGGTGCAATTCTGAAATTTTTTGCTTTTTCCTGCTAATCCTAGCATGATAAAGAAGATTCAAAGAGAGTGAGATGCCAGCTCCTTTCATTCAGTCAGTAGCTTCAAACATTTCTGGACGTTTTTCAATGGCAAAAATCAATGAATATTGTAAATGCACAAACAGTAATTTCTCCACATTGCAAGGTGCAATTCTGAAATTTTTTGCTTTTTCCTGCTAATCCTAGCATGATAAAGAAGATTCAAAGAGAGTGAGATGCCAGCTCCTTTCATTCAGTCAGTAGCTTCAAACATTTCTGGACGTTTTTCAATGGCAAAAATCAATGAATATTGTAAATGCACAAACAGTAATTTCTCCACATTGCAAGGTGCAATTCTGAAATTTTTTGCTTTTTCCTGCTAATCCTAGCATGATAAAGAAGATTCAAAGAGAGTGAGATGCCAGCTCTTTTCATTCAGTCAGTAGCTTCAAACATTTCTGGTATATGAATAACATGATGTTTTTCAATGGCAAAAATCAATGAATATTGTAAATGCACAAACAGTAATATCTCCACATTGCAATGTGCAATTCTGAAATTTTTTGCTTTTTCCTGCTAATCCTAGCATGATAAAGAAGATTCAAAGAGAGTGAGATGCCAGCTCCTTTCATTCAGTCAGTAGCTTCAAACATTTCTGGACGTTTTTCAATGGCAAAAATCAATGAATATTGTAAATGCACAAACAGTAATTTCTCCGCATTGCAAGGTGCAATTCTGAAATTTTTTGCTTTTTCCTGCTAATCCTAGCATGATAAAGAAGATTCAAAGAGAGTGAGGTGCCAGCTCTTTTCATTCAGTCAGTAGCTTCAAACATTTCTGGACGTTTTTCAATGGCAAAAATCAATGAATATAGTAAATGCACAAACAGTAATTTCTCCGCATTGCAAGGTGCAATTCTGAAATTTTTTGCTTTTTCCTGCTCCTCTTAGCATGATAAAGAAGATTCAAAGAGAGTGAGATGCCAGCTCTTTTCATTCAGTCAGTAGCTTCAAACATTTCTGGACGTTTTTCAATGGCAAAAATCAATGAATATTGTAAATGCACAAACAGTAATATCTCCGCATTGCAAGGTGCAATTCTGAAATTTTTTGCTTTTTCCTGCTAATCCTAGCATGATAAAGAAGATTCAAAGAGAGTGAGATGCCAGCTCTTTTCATTCAGTCAGTAGCTTCAAACATTTCTGGTATATGAATAACATGATGTTTTTCAATGGCAAAAATCAATGAATATTGTAAATGCACAAACAGTAATTTCTCCGCATTACAAGGTGCAATTCTGAAATTTTTTGCTTTTTCCTGCTAATCCTAGCATGATAAAGAAGATTCAAAGAGAGTGAGATGCCAGCTCCTTTCATTCAGTCAGTAGCTTCAAACATTTCTGGACGTTTTTCAATGGCAAAAATCAATGAATATTGTAAATGCACAAACAGTAATATCTCCACATTGCAAGGTGCAATTCTGAAATTTTTTGCTTTTTCCTGCTAATCCTAGCATGATAAAGAAGATTCAAAGAGAGTGAGATGCCAGCTCCTTTCATTCAGTCAGTAGCTTCAAACATTTCTGGACGTTTTTCAATGGCAAAAATCAATGAATATTGTAAATGCACAAACAGTAATTTCTCCGCATTGCAAGGTGCAATTCTGAAATTTTTTGCTTTTTCCTGCTAATCCTAGCATGATAAAGAAGATTCAAAGAGAGTGAGATGCCAGCTCTTTTCATTCAGTCAGTAGCTTCAAACATTTCTGGACGTTTTTCAATGGCAAAAATCAATGAATATTGTAAATGCACAAACAGTAATATCTCCGCATTGCAAGGTGAAATTCTGAAATTTTTTGCTTTTTCCTGCTAATCCTAGCATGATAAAGAAGATTCAAAGAGAGTGAGATGCCAGCTCTTTTCATTCAGTCAGTAGCTTCAAACATTTCTGGTATATGAATAACATGATGTTTTTCAATGGCAAAAATCAATGAATATTGTAAATGCACAAACAGTAATATCTCCACATTGCAAGGTGCAATTCTGAAATTTTTTGCTTTTTCCTGCTAATCCTAGCATGATAAAGAAGATTCAAAGAGAGTGAGATGCCAGCTCCTTTCATTCAGTCAGTAGCTTCAAACATTTCTGGACGTTTTTCAATGGCAAAAATCAATGAATATTGTAAATGCACAAACAGTAATTTCTCCACATTGCAAGGTGCAATTCTGGAATTTTTTTGCTTTTTCCTGCTAATCCTAGCATGATAAAGAAGATTCAAAGAGAGTGAGATGCCAGCTCCTTTCATTCAGTCAGTAGCTTCAAACATTTCTGGACGTTTTTCAATGGCAAAAATCAATGAATATTGTAAATGCACAAACAGTAATTTCTCCACATTGCAAGGTGCAATTCTGAAATTTTTTGCTTTTTCCTGCTAATCCTAGCATGATAAAGAAGATTCAAAGAGAGTGGAATGACAGCTCTTTTCATTCAGTCAGTAGCTTCAAACATTTCTGGTATATGATTTCAATGGCAAAAATCAATGAATATTGTAAATGCACAAACAGTAATATCTCCACATTGCAATGTGCAATTCTGAAATTTTTTGCTTTTTCCTGCTAATCCTAGCATGATAAAGAAGATTCAAAGAGAGTGAGATGCCAGCTCCTTTCATTCAGTCAGTAGCTTCAAACATTTCTGGACGTTTTTCAATGGCAAAAATCAATGAATATTGTAAATGCACAAACAGTAATTTCTCCGCATTGCAAGGTGCAATTCTGAAATTTTTTGCTTTTTCCTGCTAATCCTAGCATGATAAAGAAGATTCAAAGAGAGTGAGGTGCCAGCTCTTTTCATTCAGTCAGTAGCTTCAAACATTTCTGGACGTTTTTCAATGGCAAAAATCAATGAATATAGTAAATGCACAAACAGTAATTTCTCCGCATTGCAAGGTGCAATTCTGAAATTTTTTGCTTTTTCCTGCTCCTCTTAGCATGATAAAGAAGATTCAAAGAGAGTGAGATGCCAGCTCTTTTCATTCAGTCAGTAGCTTCAAACATTTCTGGACGTTTTTCAATGGCAAAAATCAATGAATATTGTAAATGCACAAACAGTAATATCTCCGCATTGCAAGGTGCAATTCTGAAATTTTTTGCTTTTTCCTGCTAATCCTAGCATGATAAAGAAGATTCAAAGAGAGTGAGATGCCAGCTCTTTTCATTCAGTCAGTAGCTTCAAACATTTCTGGTATATGAATAACATGATGTTTTTCAATGGCAAAAATCAATGAATATTGTAAATGCACAAACAGTAATTTCTCCGCATTACAAGGTGCAATTCTGAAATTTTTTGCTTTTTCCTGCTAATCCTAGCATGATAAAGAAGATTCAAAGAGAGTGAGATGCCAGCTCCTTTCATTCAGTCAGTAGCTTCAAACATTTCTGGACGTTTTTCAATGGCAAAAATCAATGAATATTGTAAATGCACAAACAGTAATATCTCCACATTGCAAGGTGCAATTCTGAAATTTTTTGCTTTTTCCTGCTAATCCTAGCATGATAAAGAAGATTCAAAGAGAGTGAGATGCCAGCTCCTTTCATTCAGTCAGTAGCTTCAAACATTTCTGGACGTTTTTCAATGGCAAAAATCAATGAATATTGTAAATGCACAAACAGTAATTTCTCCGCATTGCAAGGTGCAATTCTGAAATTTTTTGCTTTTTCCTGCTAATCCTAGCATGATAAAGAAGATTCAAAGAGAGTGAGATGCCAGCTCTTTTCATTCAGTCAGTAGCTTCAAACATTTCTGGACGTTTTTCAATGGCAAAAATCAATGAATATTGTAAATGCACAAACAGTAATATCTCCGCATTGCAAGGTGAAATTCTGAAATTTTTTGCTTTTTCCTGCTAATCCTAGCATGATAAAGAAGATTCAAAGAGAGTGAGATGCCAGCTCTTTTCATTCAGTCAGTAGCTTCAAACATTTCTGGTATATGAATAACATGATGTTTTTCAATGGCAAAAATCAATGAATATTGTAAATGCACAAACAGTAATATCTCCACATTGCAAGGTGCAATTCTGAAATTTTTTGCTTTTTCCTGCTAATCCTAGCATGATAAAGAAGATTCAAAGAGAGTGAGATGCCAGCTCCTTTCATTCAGTCAGTAGCTTCAAACATTTCTGGACGTTTTTCAATGGCAAAAATCAATGAATATTGTAAATGCACAAACAGTAATTTCTCCACATTGCAAGGTGCAATTCTGGAATTTTTTTGCTTTTTCCTGCTAATCCTAGCATGATAAAGAAGATTCAAAGAGAGTGAGATGCCAGCTCCTTTCATTCAGTCAGTAGCTTCAAACATTTCTGGACGTTTTTCAATGGCAAAAATCAATGAATATTGTAAATGCACAAACAGTAATTTCTCCACATTGCAAGGTGCAATTCTGAAATTTTTTGCTTTTTCCTGCTAATCCTAGCATGATAAAGAAGATTCAAAGAGAGTGGAATGACAGCTCTTTTCATTCAGTCAGTAGCTTCAAACATTTCTGGTATATGATTTCAATGGCAAAAATCAATGAATATTGTAAATGCACAAACAGTAATATCTCCACATTGCAAGGTGCAATTCTGAAATTTTTTGCTTTTTCCTGCTAATCCTAGCATGATAAAGAAGATTCAAAGAGAGTGAGATGCCAGCTCCTTTCATTCAGTCAGTAGCTTCAAACATTTCTGGACGTTTTTCAATGGCAAAAATCAATGAATATTGTAAATGCACAAACAGTAATTTCTCCACATTGCAAGGTGCAATTCTGAAATTTTTTGCTTTTTCCTGCTAATCCTAGCATGATAAGGAAGATTCAAAGAGAGTGAGATGCCAGCTCCTTTCATTCAGTCAGTAGCTTCAAACATTTCTGGACGTTTTTCAATGGCAAAAATCAATGAATATTGTAAATGCACAAACAGTAATTTCTCCACATTGCAAGGTGCAATTCTGAAATTTTTGCTTTTTCCTGCTAATCCTAGCATGATAAAGAAGATTCAAAGAGAGTGAGATGCCAGCTCTTTTCATTCAGTCAGTAGCTTCAAACATTTCTGGTATATGAATAACATGATGTTTTTCAATGGCAAAAATCAATGAATATTGTAAATGCACAAACAGTAATATCTCCGCATTGCAAGGTGCAATTCTGAAATTTTTTGCTTTTTCCTGCTAATCCTAGCATGATAAAGAAGATTCAAAGAGAGTGAGATGCCAGCTCTTTTCATTCAGTCAGTAGCTTCAAACATTTCTGGACGTTTTTCAATGGCAAAAATCAATGAATATTGTAAATGCACAAACAGTAATTTCTCCGCATTGCAAGGTGCAATTCTGAAATTTTTTGCTTTTTCCTGCTAATCCTAGCATGATAAAGAAGATTCGAGGAGAGTGAGATGCCAGCTCTTTTCATTCAGTCAGTAGCTTCAAACATTTCTGGACGTTTTTCAATGTCAAAAATCAATGAATATTGTAAATGCACAAACAGTAATATCTCCACATTGCAATGTGCAATTCTGAAATTTTTTGCTTTTTCCTGCTAATCCTAGCATGACAAAGAAGATTCAAAGAGAGTGAGATGCCAGCTCCTTTCATTCAGTCAGTAGCTTCAAACATTTCTGGACGTTTTTCAATGGCAAAAATCAATGAATATTGTAAATGCACAAACAGTAATATCTCCACATTGCAAGGTGCAATTCTGAAATTTTTTGCTTTTTCCTGCTAATCCTAGCATGATAAAGAAGATTCAAAGAGAGTGAGATGCCAGCTCCTTTCATTCAGTCAGTAGCTTCAAACATTTCTGGACGTTTTTCAATGGCAAAAATCAATGAATATTGTAAATGCACAAACAGTAATTTCTCCGCATTACAAGGTGCAATTCTGAAATTTTTTGCTTTTTCCTGCTAATCCTAGCATGATAAAGAAGATTCAAAGAGAGTGAGATGCCAGCTCCTTTCATTCAGTCAGTAGCTTCAAACATTTCTGGACGTTTTTCAATGGCAAAAATCAATGAATATTGTAAATGCACAAACAGTAATATCTCCACATTGCAAGGTGCAATTCTGAAATTTTTTGCTTTTTCCTGCTAATCCTAGCATGATAAAGAAGATTCAAAGAGAGTGAGATGCCAGCTCCTTTCATTCAGTCAGTAGCTTCAAACATTTCTGGACGTTTTTCAATGGCAAAAATCAATGAATATTGTAAATGCACAAACAGTAATTTCTCCGCATTGCAAGGTGCAATTCTGAAATTTTTTGCTTTTTCCTGCTAATCCTAGCATGATAAAGAAGATTCAAAGAGAGTGAGATGCCAGCTCTTTTCATTCAGTCAGTAGCTTCAAACATTTCTGGACGTTTTTCAATGGCAAAAATCAATGAATATTGTAAATGCACAAACAGTAATATCTCCGCATTGCAAGGTGAAATTCTGAAATTTTTTGCTTTTTCCTGCTAATCCTAGCATGATAAAGAAGATTCAAAGAGAGTGAGATGCCAGCTCTTTTCATTCAGTCAGTAGCTTCGAACATTTCTGGATGTTTTTCAATGGCAAAAATCAATGAATATTGTAAATGCACAAACAGTAATTTCTCAGCATTGCAAGGTGCAATTCTGAAATTTTTTGCTTTTTCCTGCTAATCCTAGCATGATAAAGAAGATTCAAAGAGAGTGAGATGCCAGCACTTTTCATTCAGTCAGTAGCTTCAAACATTTCTGGACGTTTTTCAATGGCAAAAATCAATGAATATTGTAAATGCACAAACAGTAATATCTCCACATTACAAGGTGCAATTCTGAAATTTTTTGCTTTTTCCTGCTAATCCTAGCATGATAAAGAAGATTC
Organism: Phyllobates terribilis; assembly: GCF_046119375.1. NCBI lineage: Eukaryota > Metazoa > Chordata > Amphibia > Anura > Dendrobatidae > Phyllobates > Phyllobates terribilis. The sequence continues at coordinate 607,681 of NW_027363386.1, forward strand.
AAAGAGAGTGAGTTGCCAGCTCTTTTCACTCAGTCAGTAGCTTCAAACATTTCTGGAATATGAATAACATGATGTTTTTCAATGGCAAAAATCAATGAATATTGTAAATGCACAAACAGTAATTTCTCCGCATTGCAAGGTGCAATTCTGAAATTTTTTCCTTTTTCCTGCTAATCCTAGCATGATAAAGAAGATTCAAAGAGAGTGAGATGCCAGCTCCTTTCATTCAGGCAGTAGCTTCAAACATTTCTGGACGTTTTTCAATGGCAAAAATCAATGAATATTGTAAATGCACAAACAGTAATATCTCCGCATTGCAAGGTGCAATTCTGAAATTTTTTGCTTTTTCCTGCTAATCCTAGCATGATAAAGAAGATTCAAAGAGAGTGAGATGCCAGCTCTTTTCATTCAGTCAGTAGCTTCAAACATTTCTGGTATATGAATAACATGATGTTTTTCAATGGCAAAAATCAATAAATATTGTAAATGCACAAACAGTAATATCTCCACATTGCAAGCTGCAATTCTGAAATTTTTTGCTTTTTCCTGCTAATCCTAGCATGATAAAGAAGATTCAAAGAGAGTGAGATGCCAGCTCCTTTCATTCAGTCAGTAGCTTCAAACATTTCTGGACGTTTTTCAATGGCAAAAATCAATGAATATTGTAAATGCACAAACAGTAATATCTCCGCATTGCAAGGTGCAATTCTGAAATTTTTTGCTTTTTCCTGCTAATCCTAGCATGATAAAGAAGATTCAAAGAGAGTGAGATGCCAGCTCTTTTCATTCAGTCAGTAGCTTCAAACATTTCTGGACGTTTTTCAATGGCAAAAATCAATGAATATTGTAAATGCACAAACAGTAATATCTCCGCATTGCAAGGTGCAATTCTGAAATTTTTTGCTTTTTCCTGCTAATCCTAGCATGATAAAGAAGATTCAAAGAGAGTGAGATGCCAGCTCCTTTCATTCAGTCAGTAGCTTCAAACATTTCTGGACGCTTTTCATTGGCAAAAATCAATGAATATTGTAAATGCACAAACAGTAATTTCTCCGCATTGCAAGGTGCAATTCTGAAATTTTTTGCTTTTTCCTGCTAATCCTAGCATGATAAAGAAGATTCAAAGAGAGTGAGATGCCAGCTCCTTTCATTCAGTCAGTAGCTTCAAACATTTCTGGACGTTTTTCAATGGCAAAAATGAATGAATATTGTAAATGCACAAACAGTAATATCTCCGCATTGCAAGGTGCAATTCTGAAATTTTTTGCTTTTTCCTGCTAATCCTAGCATGATAAAGAAGATTCAAAGAGAGTGAGATGCCAGCTCTTTTCATTCAGTCAGTAGCTTCAAACATTTCTGGTATATGAATAACATGATGTTTTTCAATGGCAAAAATCAATGAATATTGTAAATGCACAAACAGTAATATCTCCACATTGCAAGGTGCAATTCTGAAATTTTTTGCTTTTTCCTGCTAATCCTAGCATGATAAAGAAGATTCAAAGAGAGAGAGATGCCAGCTCGTTTCATTCAGTCAGTAGCTTCAAACATTTCTGGACGTTTTTCAATGGCAAAAATCAATGAATATTGTAAATGCACAAACAGTAATATCTCCGCATTGCAAGGTGCAATTCTGAAATTTTTTGCTTTTTCCTGCTAATCCTAGCATGATAAAGAAGATTCAAAGAGAGTGAGATGCCAGCTCTTTTCATTCAGTCAGTAGCTTCAAACATTTCTGGACGTTTTTCAATGGCAAAAATCAATGAATATTGTAAATGCACAAACAGTAATTTCTCCACATTGCAAGGTGCAATTCTGAAATTTTTTGCTTTTTCCTGCTAATCCTAGCATGATAAAGAAGATTCAAAGAGAGTGAGATGCCAGCTCTTTTCATTCAGTCAGTAGCTTCAAACATTTCTGGTATATGAATAACATGATGTTTTTCAATGGCAAAAATCAATGAATATTGTAAATGCACAACAGTAATATCTCCGCATTGCAAGGTGCAATTCTGAAATTTTTTGCTTTTTCCTGCTAATCCTAGCATGATAAAGAAGATTCAAAGAGAGTGAGATGCCAGCTCTTTTCATTCAGTCAGTAGCTTCAAACATTTCTGGTATATGAATAACATGATGTTTTTCAATGGCAAAAATCAATAAATATTGTAAATGCACAAACAGTAATATCTCCACATTGCAAGGTGCAATTCTGAAATTTTTTGCTTTTTCCTGCTAATCCTAGCATGATAAAGAAGATTCAAAGAGAGTGAGATGCCAGCTCCTTTCATTCAGTCAGTAGCTTCAAACATTTCTGGATGTTTTTCAATGGCAAAAATCAATGAATATTGTAAATGCACAAACAGTAATATCTCCGCATTGCAAGGTGCAATTCTGAAATTTTTTGCTTTTTCCTGCTAATCCTAGCATGATAAAGAAGATTCAAAGAGAGTGAGATGCCAGCTCTTTTCATTCAGTCAGTAGCTTCAAACATTTCTGGTATATGAATAACATGATGTTTTTCAATGGCAAAAATCAATGAATATTGTAAATGCACAAACAGTAATTTCTCCGCATTACAAGGTGCAATTCTGAAATTTTTTGCTTTTTCCTGCTAATCCTAGCATGATAAAGAAGATTCAAAGAGAGTGAGATGCCAGCTCCTTTCATTCAGTCAGTAGCTTCAAACATTTCTGGACGTTTTTCAATGGCAAAAATCAATGAATATTGTAAATGCACAAACAGTAATATCTCCACATTGCAAGGTGCAATTCTGAAATTTTTTGCTTTTTCCTGCTAATCCTAGCATGATAAAGAAGATTCAAAGAGAGTGAGATGCCAGCTCTTTTCATTCAGTCAGTAGCTTCGAACATTTCTGGATGTTTTTCAATGGCAAAAATCAATGAATATTGTAAATGCACAAACAGTAATTTCTCAGCATTGCAAGGTGCAATTCTGAAATTTTTTGCTTTTTCCTGCTAATCCTAGCATGATAAAGAAGATTCAAAGAGAGTGAGATGCCAGCACTTTTCATTCAGTCAGTAGCTTCAAACATTTCTGGACGTTTTTCAATGGCAAAAATCAATGAATATTGTAAATGCACAAACAGTAATATCTCCACATTACAAGGTGCAATTCTGAAATTTTTTGCTTTTTCCTGCTAATCCTAGCATGATAAAGAAGATTCAAAGAGAGTGAGTTGCCAGCTCTTTTCACTCAGTCAGTAGCTTCAAACATTTCTGGAATATGAATAACATGATGTTTTTCAATGGCAAAAATCAATGAATATTGTAAATGCACAAACAGTAATTTCTCCGCATTGCAAGGTGCAATTCTGAAATTTTTTCCTTTTTCCTGCTAATCCTAGCATGATAAAGAAGATTCAAAGAGAGTGAGATGCCAGCTCCTTTCATTCAGGCAGTAGCTTCAAACATTTCTGGACGTTTTTCAATGGCAAAAATCAATGAATATTGTAAATGCACAAACAGTAATATCTCCGCATTGCAAGGTGCAATTCTGAAATTTTTTGCTTTTTCCTGCTAATCCTAGCATGATAAAGAAGATTCAAAGAGAGTGAGATGCCAGCTCTTTTCATTCAGTCAGTAGCTTCAAACATTTCTGGTATATGAATAACATGATGTTTTTCAATGGCAAAAATCAATAAATATTGTAAATGCACAAACAGTAATATCTCCACATTGCAAGGTGCAATTCTGAAATTTTTTGCTTTTTCCTGCTAATCCTAGCATGATAAAGAAGATTCAAAGAGAGTGAGATGCCAGCTCCTTTCATTCAGTCAGTAGCTTCAAACATTTCTGGACGTTTTTCAATGGCAAAAATCAATGAATATTGTAAATGCACAAACAGTAATATCTCCGCATTGCAAGGTGCAATTCTGAAATTTTTTGCTTTTTCCTGCTAATCCTAGCATGATAAAGAAGATTCAAAGAGAGTGAGATGCCAGCTCTTTTCATTCAGTCAGTAGCTTCAAACATTTCTGGACGTTTTTCAATGGCAAAAATCAATGAATATTGTAAATGCACAAACAGTAATATCTCCGCATTGCAAGGTGCAATTCTGAAATTTTTTGCTTTTTCCTGCTAATCCTAGCATGATAAAGAAGATTCAAAGAGAGTGAGATGCCAGCTCCTTTCATTCAGTCAGTAGCTTCAAACATTTCTGGACGCTTTTCATTGGCAAAAATCAATGAATATTGTAAATGCACAAACAGTAATTTCTCCGCATTGCAAGGTGCAATTCTGAAATTTTTTGCTTTTTCCTGCTAATCCTAGCATGATAAAGAAGATTCAAAGAGAGTGAGATGCCAGCTCCTTTCATTCAGTCAGTAGCTTCAAACATTTCTGGACGTTTTTCAATGGCAAAAATTAATGAATATTGTAAATGCACAAACAGTAATATCTCCGCATTGCAAGGTGCAATTCTGAAATTTTTTGCTTTTTCCTGCTAATCCTAGCATGATAAAGAAGATTCAAAGAGAGTGAGATGCCAGCTCCTTTCATTCAGTCAGTAGCTTCAAACATTTCTGGTATATGAATAACATGATGTTTTTCAATGGCAAAAATCAATGAATATTGTAAATGCACAAACAGTAATATCTCCACATTGCAAGGTGCAATTCTGAAATTTTTTGCTTTTTCCTGCTAATCCTAGCATGATAAAGAAGATTCAAAGAGAGAGAGATGCCAGCTCGTTTCATTCAGTCAGTAGCTTCAAACATTTCTGGACGTTTTTCAATGGCAAAAATCAATGAATATTGTAAATGCACAAACAGTAATATCTCCGCATTGCAAGGTGCAATTCTGAAATGTTTTGCTTTTTCCTGCTAATCCTAGCATGATAAAGAAGATTCAAAGAGAGTGAGATGCCAGCTCTTTTCATTCAGTCAGTAGCTTCAAACATTTCTGGACGTTTTTCAATGGCAAAAATCAATGAATATTGTAAATGCACAAACAGTAATTTCTCCACATTGCAAGGTGCAATTCTGAAATTTTTTGCTTTTTCCTGCTAATCCTAGCATGATAAAGAAGATTCAAAGAGAGTGAGATGCCAGCTCTTTTCATTCAGTCAGTAGCTTCAAACATTTCTGGTATATGAATAACATGATGTTTTTCAATGGCAAAAATCAATGAATATTGTAAATGCACAACAGTAATATCTCCGCATTGCAAGGTGCAATTCTGAAATTTTTTGCTTTTTCCTGCTAATCCTAGCATGATAAAGAAGATTCAAAGAGAGTGAGATGCCAGCTCTTTTCATTCAGTCAGTAGCTTCAAACATTTCTGGTATATGAATAACATGATGTTTTTCAATGGCAAAAATCAATAAATATTGTAAATGCACAAACAGTAATATCTCCACATTGCAAGGTGCAATTCTGAAATTTTTTTGCTTTTTCCTGCTAATCCTAGCATGATAAAGAAGATTCAAAGAGAGTGAGATGCCAGCTCCTTTCATTCAGTCAGTAGCTTCAAACATTTCTGGACGTTTTTCAATGGCAAAAATCAATGAATATTGTAAATGCACAAACAGTAATATCTCCGCATTGCAAGGTGCAATTCTGAAATTTTTTGCTTTTTCCTGCTAATCCTAGCATGATAAAGAAGATTCAAAGAGAGTGAGATGCCAGCTCTTTTCATTCTGTCAGTAGCTTCAAACATTTCTGGTATATGAATAACATGATGTTTTTCAATGGCAAAAATCAATGAATATTGTAAATGCACAAACAGTAATTTCTCCGCATTGCAAGGTGCAATTCTGAAATTTTTTGCTTTTTCCTGCTAATCCTAGCATGATAAAGAAGATTCAAAGAGAGTGAGATGCCAGCTCCTTTCATTCAGTCAGTAGCTTCAAACATTTCTGGACGTTTTTCAATGGCAAAAATCAATGAATATTGTAAATGCACAAACAGTAATATCTCCGCATTGCAAGGTGCAATTCTGAAATTTTTTGCTTTTTCCTGCTAATCCTAGCATGATAAAGAAGATTCAAAGAGAGTGAGATGCCAGCTCCTTTCATTCAGTCAGTAGCTTCAAACATTTCTGGACGCTTTTCAATGGCAAAAATCAATGAATATTGTAAATGCACAAACAGTAATTTCTCCGCATTGCAAGATGCAATTCTGAAATTTTTTGCTTTTTCCTGCTAATTCTAGCATGATAAAGAAGATTCAAAGAGAGTGAGATGCCAGCTCCTTTCATTCAGTCAGTAGCTTCAAACATTTCTGGACGTTTTTCAATGGCAAAAATTAATGAATATTGTAAATGCACAAACAGTAATATCTCCGCATTGCAAGGTGCAATTCTGAAATTTTTTGCTTTTTCCTGCTAATCCTAGCATGATAAAGAAGATTCAAAGAGAGTGAGATGCCAGCTCTTTTCATTCAGTCAGTAGCTTCAAACATTTCTGGTATATGAATAACATGATGTTTTTCAATGGCAAAAATCAATGAATATTGTAAATGCACAAACAGTAATATCTCCACATTGCAAGGTGCAATTCTGAAATTTTTTGCTTTTTCCTGCTAATCCTAGCATGATAAAGAAGATTCAAAGAGAGAGAGATGCCAGCTCCTTTCATTCAGTCAGTAGCTTCAAACATTTCTGGACGTTTTTCAATGGCAAAAATCAATGAATATTGTAAATGCACAAACAGTAATATCTCCGCATTGCAAGGTGCAATTCTGAAATTTTTTGCTTTTTCCTGCTAATCCTAGCATGATAAAGAAGATTCAAAGAGAGTGAGATGCCAGCTCTTTTCATTCAGTCAGTAGCTTCAAACATTTCTGGACGTTTTTCAATGGCAAAAATCAATGAATATTGTAAATGCACAAACAGTAATTTCTCCACATTGCAAGGTGCAATTCTGAAATTTTTTGCTTTTTCCTGCTAATCCTAGCATGATAAAGAAGATTCAAAGAGAGTGAGATGCCAGCTCTTTTCATTCAGTCAGTAGCTTCAAACATTTCTGGTATATGAATAACATGATGTTTTTCAATGGCAAAAATCAATGAATATTGTAAATGCACAACAGTAATATCTCCGCATTGCAAGGTGCAATTCTGAAATTTTTTGCTTTTTCCTGCTAATCCTAGCATGATAAAGAAGATTCAAAGAGAGTGAGATGCCAGCTCTTTTCATTCAGTCAGTAGCTTCAAACATTTCTGGACGTTTTTCAATGGCAAAAATCAATGAATATTGTAAATGCACAAACAGTAATTTCTCCGCATTACAAGGTGCAATTCTGAAATTTTTTGCTTTTTCCTGCTAATCCTAGCATGATAAAGAAGATTCGAGGAGAGTGAGATGCCAGCTCTTTTCATTCAGTCAGTAGCTTCAAACATTTCTGGACGTTTTTCAATGTCAAAAATCAATGAATATTGTAAATGCACAAACAGTAATATCTCCGCATTGCAAGGTGCAATTCTGAAATTTTTTGCTTTTTCCTGCTCCTCTTAGCATGATAAAGAAGATTCAAAGAGAGTGAGATGCCAGCTCTTTTCATTCAGTCAGTAGCTTCAAACATTTCTGGACGTTTTTCAATGGCAAAAATGAATGAATATTGTAAATGCACAAACAGTAATATCTCCGCATTGCAAGGTGCAATTCTGAAATTTTTTGCTTTTTCCTGCTAATCCTAGCATGATAAAGAAGATTCAAAGAGAGTGAGATGCCAGCTCTTTTCATTCAGTCAGTAGCTTCAAACATTTCTGGTATATGAATAACATGATGTTTTTCAATGGCAAAAATCAATGAATATTGTAAATGCACAAACAGTAATTTCTCCGCATTGCAAGGTGCAATTCTGAAATTTTTTGCTTTTTCCTGCTAATCCTAGCATGATAAAGAAGATTCAAAGAGAGTGAGATGCCAGCTCCTTTCATTCAGTCAGTAGCTTCAAACATTTCTGGATGTTTTTCAATGGCAAAAATCAATGAATATTGTAAATGCACAAACAGTAATTTCTCCGCATTACAAGGAGCAATTCTGAAATTTTTTGCTTTTTCCTGCTAATCCTAGCATGATAAAGAAGATTCAAAGAGAGTGAGATGCCAGCTCTTTTCATTCAGTCAGTAGCTTCAAACATTTCTGGACGTTTTTCAATGGCAAAAATCAATGAATATTGTAAATGCACAAACAGTAATTTCTCCGCATTGCAAGGTGCAATTCTGAAATTTTTTGCTTTTTCCTGCTCCTCTTAGCATGATAAAGAAGATTCAAAGAGAGTGAGATGCCAGCTCTTTTCATTCAGTCAGTAGCTTCAAACATTTCTGGACGTTTTTCAATGGCAAAAATCAATGAATATTGTAAATGCACAAACAGTAATATCTCCGCATTGCAAGGTGCAATTCTGAAATTTTTTGCTTTTTCCTGCTAATCCTAGCATGATAAAGAAGATTCAAAGAGAGTGAGATGCCAGCTCTTTTCATTCAGTCAGTAGCTTCAAACATTTCTGGTATATGAATAACATGATGTTTTTCAATGGCAAAAATCAATGAATATTGTAAATGCACAAACAGTAATTTCTCCGCATTGCAAGGTGCAATTCTGAAATTTTTTGCTTTTTCCTGCTAATCCTAGCATGATAAAGAAGATTCAAAGAGAGTGAGATGCCAGCTCCTTTCATTCAGTCAGTAGCTTCAAACATTTCTGGACGTTTTTCAATGGCAAAAATCAATGAATATTGTAAATGCACAAACAGTAATTTCTCCGCATTGCAAGGTGCAATTCTGAAATTTTTTGCTTTTTCCTGCTAATCCTAGCATGATAAAGAAGATTCAAAGAGAGTGAGATGCCAGCACTTTTCATTCAGTCAGTAGCTTCAAACATTTCTGGACGTTTTTCAATGGCAAAAATCAATGAATATTGTAAATGCACAAACAGTAATATCTCCACATTACAAGGTGCAATTCTGAAATTTTTTGCTTTTTCCTGCTAATCCTAGCATGATAAAGAAGATTCAAAGAGAGTGAGATGCCAGCTCTTTTCATTCAGTCAGTAGCTTCAAACATTTCTGGAATATGAATAACATGATGTTTTTCAATGGCAAAAATCAATGAATATTGTAAATGCACAAACAGTAATTTCTCCGCATTGCAAGGTGCAATTCTGAAATTTTTTGCTTTTTCCTGCTAATCCTAGCATGATAAAGAAGATTCAAAGAGAGTGAGATGCCAGCTCCTTTCATTCAGTCAGTAGCTTCAAACATTTCTGGACGTTTTTCAATGGCAAAAATCAATGAATATTGTAAATGCACAAACAGTAATATCTCCGCATTGCAAGGTGCAATTCTGAAATTTTTTGCTTTTTCCTGCTAATCCTAGCATGATAAAGAAGATTCAAAGAGAGTGAGATGCCAGCTCTTTTCATTCAGTCAGTAGCTTCAAACATTTCTGGTATATGAATAACATGATGTTTTTCAATGGCAAAAATCAATGAATATTGTAAATGCACAAACAGTAATATCTCCACATTGCAAGGTGCAATTCTGAAATTTTTTGCTTTTTCCTGCTAATCCTAGCATGATAAAGAAGATTCAAAGAGAGAGAGATGCCAGCTCCTTTCATTCAGTCAGTAGCTTCAAACATTTCTGGACGTTTTTCAATGGCAAAAATCAATGAATATTGTAAATGCACAAACAGTAATATCTCCGCATTGCAAGGTGCAATTCTGAAATTTTTTGCTTTTTCCTGCTAATCCTAGCATGATAAAGAAGATTCAAAGAGAGTGAGATGCCAGCTCTTTTCATTCAGTCAGTAGCTTCAAACATTTCTGGACGTTTTTCAATGGCAAAAATCAATGAATATTGTAAATGCACAAACAGTAATTTCTCCACATTGCAAGGTGCAATTCTGAAATTTTTTGCTTTTTCCTGCTAATCCTAGCATGATAAAGAAGATTCAAAGAGAGTGAGATGCCAGCTCTTTTCATTCAGTCAGTAGCTTCAAACATTTCTGGTATATGAATAACATGATGTTTTTCAATGGCAAAAATCAATGAATATTGTAAATGCACAACAGTAATATCTCCGCATTGCAAGGTGCAATTCTGAAATTTTTTGCTTTTTCCTGCTAATCCTAGCATGATAAAGAAGATTCAAAGAGAGTGAGATGCCAGCTCTTTTCATTCAGTCAGTAGCTTCAAACATTTCTGGACGTTTTTCAATGGCAAAAATCAATGAATATTGTAAATGCACAAACAGTAATTTCTCCGCATTACAAGGTGCAATTCTGAAATTTTTTGCTTTTTCCTGCTAATCCTAGCATGATAAAGAAGATTCAAGGAGAGTGAGATGCCAGCTCTTTTCATTCAGTCAGTAGCTTCAAACATTTCTGGACGTTTTTCAATGTCAAAAATCGATGAATATTGTAAATGCACAAACAGTAATATCTCCGCATTGCAAGGTGCAATTCTGAAATTTTTTGCTTTTTCCTGCTCCTCTTAGCATGATAAAGAAGATTCAAAGAGAGTGAGATGCCAGCTCTTTTCATTCAGTCAGTAGCTTCAAACATTTCTGGACGTTTTTCAATGGCAAAAATCAATGAATATTGTAAATGCACAAACAGTAATATCTCCGCATTGCAAGGTGCAATTCTGAAATTTTTTGCTTTTTCCTGCTAATCCTAGCATGATAAAGAAGATTCAAAGAGAGTGAGATGCCAGCTCTTTTCATTCAGTCAGTAGCTTCAAACATTTCTGGTATATGAATAACATGATGTTTTTCAATGGCAAAAATCAATGAATATTGTAAATGCACAAACAGTAATTTCTCCGCATTGCAAGGTGCAATTCTGAAATTTTTTGCTTTTTCCTGCTAATCCTAGCATGATAAAGAAGATTCAAAGAGAGTGAGATGCCAGCTCCTTTCATTCAGTCAGTAGCTTCAAACATTTCTGGACGTTTTTCAATGGCAAAAATCAATGAATATTGTAAATGCACAAACAGTAATATCTCCACATTGCAAGGTGCAATTCTGAAATTTTTTGCTTTTTCCTGCTAATCCTAGCATGATAAAGAAGATTCAAAGAGAGTGAGATGCCAGCTCCTTTCATTCAGTCAGTAGCTTCAAACATTTCTGGACGTTTTTCAATGGCAAAAATCAATGAATATTGTAAATGCACAAACAGTAATTTCTCCGCATTACAAGGTGCAATTCTGAAATTTTTTGCTTTTTCCTGCTAATCCTAGCATGATAAAGAAGATTCAAAGAGAGTGAGATGCCAGCTCTTTTCATTCAGTCAGTAGCTTCAAGCATTTCTGGACGTTTTTCAATGGCAAAAATCAATGAATATTGTAAATGCACAAACAGTAATTTCTCCGCATTGCAAGGTGCAATTCTGAAATTTTTTGCTTTTTCCTGCTCCTCTTAGCATGATAAAGAAGATTCAAAGAGAGTGAGATGCCAGCTCTTTTCATTCAGTCAGTAGCTTCAAACATTTCTGGACGTTTTTCAATGGCAAAAATCAATGAATATTGTAAATGCACAAACAGTAATATCTCCGCATTGCAAGGTGCAATTCTGAAATTTTTTGCTTTTTCCTGCTAATCCTAGCATGATAAAGAAGATTCAAAGAGAGTGAGATGCCAGCTCTTTTCATTCAGTCAGTAGCTTCAAACATTTCTGGTATATGAATAACATGATGTTTTTCAATGGCAAAAATCAATGAATATTGTAAATGCACAAACAGTAATTTCTCCGCATTGCAAGGTGCAATTCTGAAATTTTTTGCTTTTTCCTGCTAATCCTAGCATGATAAAGAAGATTCAAAGAGAGTGAGATGCCAGCTCCTTTCATTCAGTCAGTAGCTTCAAACATTTCTGGACGTTTTTCAATGGCAAAAATCAATGAATATTGTAAATGCACAAACAGTAATTTCTCCGCATTGCAAGGTGCAATTCTGAAATTTTTTGCTTTTTCCTGCTAATCCTAGCATGATAAAGAAGATTCAAAGAGAGTGAGATGCCAGCACTTTTCATTCAGTCAGTAGCTTCAAACATTTCTGGACGTTTTTCAATGGCAAAAATCAATGAATATTGTAAATGCACAAACAGTAATATCTCCACATTACAAGGTGCAATTCTGAAATTTTTTGCTTTTTCCTGCTAATCCTAGCATGATAAAGAAGATTCAAAGAGAGTGAGATGCCAGCTCTTTTCATTCAGTCAGTAGCTTCAAACATTTCTGGAATATGAATAACATGATGTTTTTCAATGGCAAAAATCAATGAATATTGTAAATGCACAAACAGTAATTTCTCCGCATTGCAAGGTGCAATTCTGAAATTTTTTGCTTTTTCCTGCTAATCCTAGCATGATAAAGAAGATTCAAAGAGAGTGAGATGCCAGCTCCTTTCATTCAGTCAGTAGCTTCAAACATTTCTGGACGTTTTTCAATGGCAAAAATCAATGAATATTGTAAATGCACAAACAGTAATATCTCCGCATTGCAAGGTGCAATTCTGAAATTTTTTGCTTTTTCCTGCTAATCCTAGCATGATAAAGAAGATTCAAAGAGAGTGAGATGCCAGCTCTTTTCATTCAGTCAGTAGCTTCAAACATTTCTGGTATATGAATAACATGATGTTTTTCAATGGCAAAAATCAATGAATATTGTAAATGCACAAACAGTAATATCTCCACATTGCAAGGTGCAATTCTGAAATTTTTTGCTTTTTCCTGCTAATCCTAGCATGATAAAGAAGATTCAAAGAGAGTGAGATGCCAGCTCCTTTCATTCAGTCAGTAGCTTCAAACATTTCTGGACGTTTTTCAATGGCAAAAATCAATGAATATTGTAAATGCACAAACAGTAATATCTCCGCATTGCAAGGTGCAATTCTGAAATTTTTTGCTTTTTCCTGCTAATCCTAGCATGATAAAGAAGATTCAAAGAGAGTGAGATGCCAGCTCTTTTCATTCAGTCAGTAGCTTCAAACATTTCTGGTATATGAATAACATGATGTTTTTCAATGGCAAAAATCAATGAATATTGTAAATGCACAAACAGTAATTTCTCCGCATTGCAAGGTGCAATTCTGAAATTTTTTGCTTTTTTCCTGCTAATCCTAGCATGATAAAGAAGATTCAAAGAGAGTGAGATGCCAGCTCCTTTCATTCAGTCAGTAGCTTCAAACATTTCTGGACGTTTTTCAATGGCAAAAATCAATGAATATTGTAAATGCACAAACAGTAATATCTCCGCATTGCAAGGTGCAATTCTGAAATTTTTTGCTTTTTCCTGCTAATCCTAGCATGAGAAATAAGATTCAAAGAGAGTGAGATGCCAGCTCCTTTCATTCAGTCAGTAGCTTCAAACATTTCTGGACGCTTTTCAATGGCAAAAATCAATGAATATTGTAAATGCACAAACAGTAATTTCTCCGCATTGCAAGGTGCAATTCTGAAATTTTTTGCTTTTTCCTGCTAATCCTAGCATGATAAAGAAGATTCAAAGAGAGTGAGATGCCAGCTCCTTTCATTCAGTCAGTAGCTTCAAACATTTCTGGACGTTTTTCAATGGCAAAAATCAATGAATATTGTAAATGCACAAACAGTAATATCTCCGCATTGCAAGGTGCAATTCTGATATTTTTTGCTTTTTCCTGCTAATCCTAGCATGATAAAGAAGATTCAAAGAGAGTGAGATGCCAGCTCTTTTCATTCAGTCAGTAGCTTCAAACATTTCTGGTATATGAATAACATGATGTTTTTCAATGGCAAAAATCAATGAATATTGTAAATGCACAAACAGTAATATCTCCACATTGCAAGGTGCAATTCTGAAATTTTTTGCTTTTTCCTGCTAATCCTAGCATGATAAAGAAGATTCAAAGAGAGTGAGATGCCAGCTCCTTTCATTCAGTCAGTAGCTTCAAACATTTCTGGACGTTTTTCAATGGCAAAAATCAATGAATATTGTAAATGCACAAAGAGTAATATCTCCGCATTGCAAGGTGCAATTCTGAAATTTTTTGCTTTTTCCTGCTAATCCTAGCATGATAAAGAAGATTCAAAGAGAGTGAGATGCCAGCTCTTTTCATTCAGTCAGTAGCTTCAAACATTTCTGGACGTTTTTCAATGGCAAAAATCAATGAATATTGTAAATGCACAAACAGTAATTTCTCCGCATTGCAAGGTGCAATTCTGAAATTTTTTGCTTTTTCCTGCTAATCCTAGCATGATAAAGAAGATTCAAAGAGAGTGAGATGCCAGCTCTTTTCATTCAGTCAGTAGCTTCAAACATTTCTGGACGTTTTTCAATGGCAAAAATCAATGAATATTGTAAATGCACAAACAGTAATTTCTCCGCATTGCAAGGTGCAATTCTGAAATTTTTTGCTTTTTCCTGCTAATCCTAGCATGATAAAGAAGATTCAAAGAGAGTGAAATGCCAGCTCCTTTCATTCAGTCAGTAGCTTCAAACATTTCTGGACGTTTTTCAATGCAAAAATCAATGAATATTGTAAATGCACAAACAGTAATATCTCCGTATTGCAAGGTGCAATTCTGAAATTTTTTGCTTTTTCCTGCTAATCCTAGCATGATAAAGAAGATTCAAAGAGAGTGAGATGCCAGCTCTTTTCATTCAGTCAGTAGCTTCAAACATTTCTGGACGTTTTTCAATGTCAAAAATCAATGAATATTGTAAATGCACAAACAGTAATATCTCCGCATTGCAAGGTGCAATTCTGAAATTTTTTGCTTTTTCCTGCTAATCCTAGCATGATAAAGTAGATTCAAAGAGAGTGAGATGCCAGCTCTTTTCATTCAGTCAGTAGCTTCAAACATTTCTAGTATATGAATAACATGATGTTTTTCAATGGCAAAAATCAATGAATATTGTAAATGCACAAACAGTAATATCTCCACATTGCAAGGTGCAATTCTGAAATTTTTTGCTTTTTCCTGCTAATCCTAGCATGATAAAGAAGATTCAAAGAGAGTGAGATGCCAGCTCTTTTCATTCAGTCAGTAGCTTCAAACATTTCTGGACGTTTTTCAATGGCAAAAATCAATGAATATTGTAAATGCACAAAGAGTAATATCTCCGCATTGCAAGGTGCAATTCTGAAATTTTTTGCTTTTTCCTGCTAATCCTAGCATGATAAAGAAGATTCAAAGAGAGTGAGATGCCAGCTCTTTTCATTCAGTCAGTAGCTTCAAACATTTCTGGACGTTTTTCAATGGCAAAAATCAATGAATATTGTAAATGCACAAACAGTAATTTCTCCGCATTGCAAGGTGCAATTCTGAAATTTTTTGCTTTTTCCTGCTAATCCTAGCATGATAAAGAAGATTCAAAGAGAGTGAGATGCCAGCTCTTTTCATTCAGTCAGTAGCTTCAAACATTTCTGGACGTTTTTCAATGGCAAAAATCAATGAATATTGTAAATGCACAAACAGTAATTTCTCCGCATTGCAAGGTGCAATTCTGAAATTTTTTGCTTTTTCCTGCTAATCCTAGCATGATAAAGAAGATTCAAAGAGAGTGAAATGCCACTCCTTTCATTCAGTCAGTAGCTTCAAACATTTCTGGACGTTTTTCAATGCAAAAATCAATGAATATTGTAAATGCACAAACAGTAATATCTCCGTATTGCAAGGTGCAATTCTGAAATTTTTTGCTTTTTCCTGCTAATCCTAGCATGATAAAGAAGATTCAAAGAGAGTGAGATGCCAGCTCTTTTCATTCAGTCAGTAGCTTCAAACATTTCTGGTATATGAATAACATGATGTTTTTCAATGGCAAAAATCAATGAATATTGTAAATGCACAAACAGTAATATCTCTGCATTGCAAGGTGCAATTCTGAAATTTTTTGCTTTTTCCTGCTAATCCTAGCATGATAAAGAAGATTCAAAGAGAGTGAGATGCCAGCTCTTTTCATTCAGTCAGTAGCTTCAAACATTTCTGGACGTTTTTCAATGGCAAAAATCAATGAATATTGTAAATGCACAAACAGTAATATCTCCGCATTGCAAGGTGCAATTCTGAAATTTTTTGCTTTTTCCTGCTCCTCTTAGCATGATAAAGAAGATCCAAAGAGAGTGAGATGCCAGCTCTTTTCATTCAGTCAGTAGCTTCAAACATTTCTGGTATATGAATAACATGATGTTTTTCAATGGCAAAAATCAATGAATATTGTAAATGCACAAACAGTAATTTCTCTGCATTGCAAGGTGCAATTCTGAAATTTTTTGCTTTTTCCTGCTAATCCTAGCATGATAAAGAAGATTCAAAGAGAGTGAGATGCCAGCTCCTTTCATTCAGTCAGTAGCTTCAAACATTTCTGGACGTTTTTCAATGGCAAAAATCAATGAATATTGTAAATGCACAAACAGTAATATCTCCACATTGCAAGGTGCAATTCTGAAATTTTTTGCTTTTTCCTGCTAATCCTAGCATGATAAAGAAGATTCAAAGAGAGTGAGATGCCAGCTCCTTTCATTCAGTCAGTAGCTTCAAACATTTCTGGACATTTTTCAATGGCAAAAATCAATGAATATTGTAAATGCACAAACAGTAATATCTCCACATTGCAAGGTGCAATTCTGAAATTTTTTGCTTTTTCCTGCTAATCCTAGCATGATAAAGAAGATTCAAAGAGAGTGAGATGCCAGCTCCTTTCATTCAGTCAGTAGCTTCAAACATTTCTGGACGTTTTTCAATGGCAAAAATCAATGAATTTTGTAAATGCACAAACAGTAATTTCTCCGCATTGCAAGGTGCAATTCTGAAATTTTTTGCTTTTTCCTGCTAATCCTAGCATGATAAAGAAGATTCAAAGAGAGTGAGATGCCAGCTCTTTTCATTCAGTCAGTAGCTTCAAACATTTCTGGACGTTTTTTAATGGCAAAAATCAATGAATATTGTAAATGCACAAACAGTAATATCTCCGCATTGCAAGGTGCAATTCTGAAATTTTTTGCTTTTTCCTGCTAATCCTAGCATGATAAAGAAGATTCAAAGAGAGTGAGATGCCAGCTCTTTTCATTCAGTCAGTAGCTTCAAACATTTCTGGTATATGAATAACATGATGTTTTTCAATGGCAAAAATCAATGAATATTGTAAATGCACAAACAGTAATATCTCCACATTGCAAGGTGCAATTCTGAAATTTTTTTGCTTTTTCCTGCTAATCCTAGCATGATAAAGAAGATTCAAAGAGAGTGAGATGCCAGCTCCTTTCATTCAGTCAGTAGCTTCAAACATTTCTGGATGTTTTTCAATGGCAAAAATCAATGAATATTATAAATGCACAAACAGTAATTTCTCCGCATTGCAAGGTGCAATTCTGAAATTTTTTGCTTTTTCCTGCTAATCCTAGCATGATAAAGAAGATTCAAAGAGAGTGAGATGCCAGCTCCTTTCATTCAGTCAGTAGCTTCAAACATTTCTGGACGTTTTTCAATGGCAAAAATCAATGAATATTGTAAATGCACAAACAGTAATATCTCCGCATTGCAAGGTGCAATTCTGAAATTTTTTGCTTTTTCCTGCTAATCCTAGCATGATAAAGAAGATTCAAAGAGAGTGAGATGCCAGCTCCTTTCATTCAGTCAGGAGCTTCAAACATTTCTGGACGTTTTTCAATGGCAAAAATCAATGAATATTGTAAATGCACAAACAGTAATATCTCCACATTGCAAGGTGCAATTCTGAAATTTTTTGCTTTTTCCTGCTAATCCTAGCATGATAAAGAAGATTCAAAGAGAGTGAGATGCCAGCTCTTTTCATTCAGTCAGTAGCTTCAAACATTTCTGGTATATGAATAACATGATGTTTTTCAATGGCAAAAATCAATGAATATTGTAAATGCACAAACAGTAATATCTCCGCATTGCAAGGTGCAATTCTGAAATTTTTTGCTTTTTCCTGCTAATCCTAGCATGATAAAGAAGATTCAAAGAGAGTGAGATGCCAGCTCTTTTCATTCAGTCAGTAGCTTCAAACATTTCTGGACGTTTTTCAATGGCAAAAATCAATGAATATTGTAAATGCACAAACAGTAATATCTCCACATTGCAAGGTGCAATTCTGAAATTTTTTGCTTTTTCCTGCTAATCCTAGCATGATAAAGAAGATTCAAAGAGAGTAAGATGCCAGCTCCTTTCATTCAGTCATTAGCTTCAAACATTTCTGGACGTTTTTCAATGGCAAAAATCAATGAATATTGTAAATGCACAAACAGTAATTTCTCCGCATTGCAGGGTGCAATTCTGAAATTTTTTGCTTTTTCCTGCTAATCCTAGCATGATAATGAAGATTCAAAGAGAGTGAGATGCCAGCTCTTTTCATTCAGTCAGTAGCTTCAAACATTTCTGGTATATGAATAACATGATGTTTTTCAATGGCAAAAATCAATGAATATTGTAAATGCACAAACAGTAATATCTCCACATTGCAAGGTGCAATTCTGAAATTTTTTGCTTTTTCCTGCTAATCCTAGCATGATAAAGAAGATTCAAAGAGAGTGAGATGCCAGCTCCTTTCATTCAGTCAGTAGCTTCAAACATTTCTGGACGTTTTTCAATGGCAAAAATCAATGAATATTGTAAATGCACAAACAGTAATATCTCCGCATTGCAAGGTGCAATTCTGAAATTTTTTGCTTTTTCCTGCTAATCCTAGCATGATAAAGAAGATTCAAAGAGAGTGAGATGCCAGCTCCTTTCATTCAGTCAGTAGCTTCAAACATTTCTGGACGTTTTTCAATGGCAAAAATCAATGAATATTGTAAATGCACAAACAGTAATATCTCCGCATTGCAAGGTGCAATTCTGAAATTTTTTGCTTTTTCCTGCTAATCCTAGCATGATAAAGAAGATTCAAAGAGAGTGAGATGCCAGCTCTTTTCATTCAGTCAGTAGCTTCAAACATTTCTGGTATATGAATAACATGATGTTTTTCAATGGCAAAAATCAATGAATATTGTAAATGCACAAACAGTAATATCTCTGCATTGCAAGGTGCAATTCTGAAATTTTTTGCTTTTTCCTGCTAATCCTAGCATGATAAAGAAGATTCAAAGAGAGTGAGATGCCAGCTCTTTTCATTCAGTCAGTAGCTTCAAACATTTCTGGACGTTTTTCAATGGCAAAAATCAATGAATATTGTAAATGCACAAACAGTAATATCTCCGCATTGCAAGGTGCAATTCTGAAATTTTTTGCTTTTTCCTGCTAATCCTAGCATGATAAAGAAGATTCAAAGAGAGTGAGATGCCAGCTCCTTTCATTCAGTCAGTAGCTTCAAACATTTCTGGTATATGAATAACATGATGTTTTTCAATGGCAAAAATCAATGAATATTGTAAATGCACAAACAGTAATATCTCCGCATTGCAAGGTGCAATTCTGAAATTTTTTGCTTTTTCCTGCTAATCCTAGCATGATAAAGAAGATTCAAAGAGAGTGAGATGCCAGCTCTTTTCATTCAGTCAGTAGCTTCAAACATTTCTGGACATTTTTGAATGGCAAAAATCAATGAATATTGTAAATGCACAAACAGTAATATCTCCGCATTGCAAGGTGCAATTCTGAAATTTTTTGCTTTTTCCTGCTAATCCTAGCATGACAAAGAAGATTCAAAGAGAGTGAGATGCCAGCTCCTTTCATTCAGTCAGTAGCTTCAAACATTTCTGGACGTTTTTCAATGGCAAAAATCAATGAATATTGTAAATGCACAAACAGTAATATCTCCGCATTGCAAGGTGCAATTCTGAAATTTTTTGCTTTTTCCTGCTAATCCTAGCATGATAAAGAAGATTCAAAGAGAGTGAGATGCCAGCTCCTTTCATTCAGTCAGTAGCTTCAAACATTTCTGGACGTTTTTCAATGGCAAAAATCAATGAATATTGTAAATGCACAAACAGTAATATCTCCGCATTGCAAGGTGCAATTCTGAAATTTTTTGTTTTTTCCTGCTAATCCTAGCATGATAAAGAAGATTCAAAGAGAGTGAGATGCCAGCTCCTTTCATTCAGTCAGTAGCTTCAAACATTTCTGGACGTTTTTCAATGGCAAAAATCAATGAATATTGTAAATGCACAAACAGTAATATCTCCGCATTGCAAGGTGCAATTCTGAAATTTTTTGCTTTTTCCTGCTAATCCTAGCATGATAAAGAAGATTCAAAGAGAGTGAGATGCCAGCTCCTTTCATTCAGTCAGTAGCTTCAAACATTTCTGGACGTTTTTCAATGGCAAAAATCAATGAATATTGTAAATGCACAAACAGTAATATCTCCACATTGCAAGGTGCAATTCTGAAATTTTTTGCTTTTTCCTGCTAATCCTAGCATGATAAAGAAGATTCAAAGAGAGTAAGATGCCAGCTCCTTTCATTCAGTCATTAGCTTCAAACATTTATGGACGTTTTTCAATGGCAAAAATCAATGAATATTGTAAATGCACAAACAGTAATTTCTCCGCATTGCAGGGTGCAATTCTGAAATTTTTTGCTTTTTCCTGCTAATCCTAGCATGATAAAGAAGATTCAAAGAGAGTGAGATGCCAGCTCTTTTCATTCAGTCAGTAGCTTCAAACATTTCTGGTATATGAAAAACATGATGTTTTTCAATGGCAAAAATCAATGAATATTGTAAATGCACAAACAGTAATATCTCCACATTGCAAGGTGCAATTCTGAAATTTTTTGCTTTTTCCTGCTAATCCTAGCATGATAAAGAAGATTCAAAGAGAGTGAGATGCCAGCTCCTTTCATTCAGTCAGTAGCTTCAAACATTTCTGGACGTTTTTCAATGGCAAAAATCAATGAATATTGTAAATGCACAAACAGTAATATCTCCGCATTGCAAGGTGCAATTCTGAAATTTTTTGCTTTTTCCTGCTAATCCTAGCATGATAAAGAAGATTCAAAGAGAGTGAGATGCCAGCTCCTTTCATTCAGTCAGTAGCTTCAAACATTTCTGGACGTTTTTCAATGGCAAAAATCAATGAATATTGTAAATGCACAAACAGTAATATCTCCGCATTGCAAGGTGCAATTCTGAAATTTTTTGCTTTTTCCTGCTAATCCTAGCATGATAAAGAAGATTCAAAGAGAGTGAGATGCCAGCTCCTTTCATTCAGTCAGTAGCTTCAAACATTTCTGGACGTTTTTCAATGGCAAAAATCAATGAATATTGTAAATGCACAAACAGTAATATCTCCGCATTGCAAGGTGCAATTCTGAAATTTTTTGCTTTTTCCTGCTAATCCTAGCATGATAAAGAAGATTCAAAGAGAGTGAGATGCCAGCTCTTTTCATTCAGTCAGTAGCTTCAAACATTTCTGGTATATGAATAACATGATGTTTTTCAATGGCAAAAATCAATGAATATTGTAAATGCACAAACAGTAATATCTCCACATTGCAAGGTGCAATTCTGAAATTTTTTGCTTTTTCCTGCTAATCCTAGCATGATAAAGAAGATTCAAAGAGAGTGAGATGCCAGCTCTTTTCATTCAGTCAGTAGCTTCAAACATTTCTGGTATATGAATAACATGATGTTTTTCAATGGCAAAAATCAATGAATATTGTAAATGCA
Organism: Phyllobates terribilis; assembly: GCF_046119375.1. Taxonomy (NCBI): domain Eukaryota; kingdom Metazoa; phylum Chordata; class Amphibia; order Anura; family Dendrobatidae; genus Phyllobates; species Phyllobates terribilis. Next base: position 629,244 of record NW_027363386.1, read on the forward strand.
CAAACAGTAATTTCTCCGCATTGCAAGGTGCAATTCTGAAATTTTTTGCTTTTTCCTGCTAATCCTAGCATGATAAAGAAGATTCAAAGAGAGTGAGATGCCAGCTCCTTTCATTCAGTCAGTAGCTTCAAACATTTCTGGACGTTTTTCAATGGCAAAAATCAATGAATATTGTAAATGCACAAACAGTAATATCTCCGCATTGCAAGGTGCAATTCTGAAATTTTTTGCTTTTTCCTGCTAATCCTAGCATGATAAAGAAGATTCAAAGAGAGTGAGATGCCAGCTCTTTTCATTCAGTCAGTAGCTTCAAACTTTTCTGGACGTTTTTCAATGGCAAAAATCAATGAATATTGTAAATGCACAAACAGTAATATCTCCGCATTGCAAAGTGCAATTCTGAAATTTTTTGCTTTTTCCTGCTAATCCTAGCATGATAAAGAAGATTCAAAGAGAGTGAGATGCCAGCTCTTTTCATTCAGTCAGTAGCTTCAAACATTTCTGGTATATGAATAACATGATGTTTTTCAATGGCAAAAATCAATGAATATTGTAAATGCACAAACAGTAATATCTCCGCATTGCAAGGTGCAATTCTGAAATTTTTTGCTTTTTCCTGCTAATCCTAGCATGATAAAGAAGATTCAAAGAGAGTGAGATGCCAGCTCTTTTCATTCAGTCAGTAGCTTCAAACATTTCTGGTATATGAATAACATGATGTTTTTCAATGGCAAAAATCAATGAATATTGTAAATGCACAAACAGTAATATCTCCGCATTGCAAGGTGCAATTCTGAAATTTTTTGCTTTTTCCTGCTAATCCTAGCATGATAAAGAAGATTCAAAGAGAGTGAGATGCCAGCTCTTTTCATTCAGTCAGTAGCTTCAAACATTTCTGGTATATGAATAACATGATGTTTTTCAATGGCAAAAATCAATGAATATTGTAAATGCACAAACAGTAATATCTCCGCATTGCAAGGTGCAATTCTGAAATTTTTTGCTTTTTCCTGCTAATCCTAGCATGATAAAGAAGATTCAAAGAGAGTGAGATGCCAGCTCTTTTCATTCAGTCAGTAGCTTCAAACATTTCTGGTATATGAATAACATGATGTTTTTCAATGGCAAAAATCAATGAATATTGTAAATGCACAAACAGTAATATCTCCGCATTGCAAGGTGCAATTCTGAAATTTTTTGCTTTATCCTGCTAATCCTAGCATGATAAAGAAGATTCAAAGAGAGTGAGATGCCAGCTCCTTTCATTCAGTCAGTAGCTTCAAACATTTCTGGACATTTTTCAATGGCAAAAATCAATGAATATTGTAAATGCACAAACAGTAATATCTCCGCATTGCAAGGTGCAATTCTGAAATTTTTTGCTTTTTCCTGCTAATCAGCATGATAAAGAAGATTCAAAGAGAGTGAGATGCCAGCTCTTTTCATTCAGTCAGTAGCTTCAAACATTTCTGGACGTTTTTCAATGGCAAAAATCAATGAATATTGTAAATGCACAAACAGTAATATCTCCACATTGCAAGATGCAATTCTGAAATTTTTTGCTTTTTCCTGCTAATCCTAGCATGATAAAGAAGATTCAAAGAGAGTGAGATGCCAGCTCCTTTCATTCAGTCAGTAGCTTCAAACATTTCTGGACGTTTTTCAATGGCAAAAATCAATGAATATTGTAAATGCACAAACAGTAATATCTCCGCATTGCAATGTGCAATTCTGAAATTTTTTGCTTTTTCCTGCTAATCCTAGCATGATAAAGAAGATTCAAAGAGAGTGAGATGCCAGCTCTTTTCATTCAGTCAGTAGCTTCAAACATTTCTGGACGTTTTTCAATGGCAAAAATCAATGAATATTGTAAATGCACAAGCAGTAATTTCTCAGCATTGCAAGGTGCAATTCTGAAATTTTTTGCTTTTTCCTGCTAATCCTACCATGATAAAGAAGACTCAAAGAGAGTGAGATGCCAGCTCCTTTCATTCAGTCAGTAGCTTCAAACATTTCTGGACGTTTTTCAATGGCAAAAATCAATGAATATTGTAAATGCACAAACAGTAATATCTCCACATTGCAAGGTGCAATTCTGAAATTTTTTGCTTTTTCCTGCTCCTCTTAGCATGATAAAGAAGATTCAAAGAGAGTGAGATGCCAGCTCTTTTCATTCAGTCAGTAGCTTCAAACATTTCTGGACGTTTTTCAATGGCAAAAATCAATGAATATTGTAAATGCACAAACAGTAATATCTCCACATTGCAAGGTGCAATTCTGAAATTTTTTGCTTTTTCCTGCTAATCCTAGCATGATAAAGAAGATTCAAAGAGAGTGAGATGCCATCTCCTTTCATTCAGTCAGTAGCTTCAAACATTTCTGGACGTTTTTCCATGGCAAAAATCCATGAATATTGTAAATGCACAAACAGTAATATCTCCACATTGCAAGGAGCAATTCTGAAATTTTTTGCTTTTTCCTGCTCCTCTTAGCATGATAAAGAAGATTCAAAGAGAGTGAGATGCCAGCTCTTTTCATTCAGTCAGTAGCTTCAAACATTTCTGGTATATGAATAACATGATGTTTTTCAATGGCAAAAATCAATGAATATTGTAAATGCACAAACAGTAATATCTCCGCATTGCAAGGTGCAATTCTGAAATTTTTTGCTTTTTCCTGCTAATCCTAGCATGTTAAAGAAGATTCAAAGAGAGTGAGATGCCAGCTCTTTTCATTCAGTCAGTAGCTTCAAACATTTCTGGACGTTTTTCAATGGCAAAAATCAATGAATATTGCAAATGCACAAACAGTAATTTCTCCGCATTGCAAGGTGCTATTCTGAAATTTTTTACTTTTTCCTGCTAATCCTATCATGATAAAGAAGATTCAAAGAGCGTGAGATGCCAGCTCTTTTCATTCAGTCAGTAGCTTCAAACATTTCTGGTATATGAATAACATGATGTTTTTCAATGGCAAAAATCAATGAATATTGTAAATGCACAAACAGTAATATCTCCGCATTGCAAGGTGCAATTCTGAAATTTTTTGCTTTTTCCTGCTAATCCTAGCATGATAAAGAAGATTCAAAGAGAGTGAGATGCCAGCTCCTTTCATTCAGTCAGTAGCTTCAAACATTTCTGGACGTTTTTCAATGGCAAAAATCAATGAATATTGTAAATGCACAAACAGTAATATCTCCGCATTGCAACGTGCAATTCTGAAATTTTTTGCTTTTTCCTGCTAATCCTAGCATGATAAAGAAGATTCAAAGAGAGTGAGATGCCAGCTCTTTTCATTCAGTCAGTAGCTTCAAACATTTCAGGACGTTTTTCAATGGCAAAAATCAATGAATATTGAAAATGCACAAACAGTAATATCTCCGCATTGCAATGTGCAATTCTGAAATTTTTTGCTTTTTCCTGCTAATCCTAGCATGATAAAGAAGATTCAAAGAGAGTGAGATGCCAGCTCTTTTCATTCAGTCAGTAGCTTCAAACATTTCTGGTATATGAATAACATGATGTTTTTCAATGGCAAAAATCAATGAATATTGTAAATGCACAAACAGTAATTTCTCCGCATTGCAAGGTGCAATTCTGAAATTTTTTGCTTTTTCCTGCTAATCCTAGCATGATAAAGAAGATTCAAAGAGAGTGAGATGCCAGCTCTTTTCATTCAGTCAGTAGCTTCAAACATTTCTGGACGTTTTTCAATAGCAAAAATCAATGAATATTGTAAATGCACAAACAGTAATATCTCCGCATTGCAAGGTGCAATTCTGAAATTTTTTGCTTTTTCCTGCTAATCCTAGCATGATAAAGAAGATTCAAAGAGAGTGAGATGCCAGCTCTTTTCATTCAGTCAGTAGCTTCAAACATTTCTGGTATATGAATAACATGATGTTTTTCAATGGCAAAAATCAATGAATATTGTAAATGCACAAACAGTAATATCTCCACATTGCAAGGTGCAATTCTGAAATTTTTTGCTTTTTCCTGCTAATCCTAGCATGATAAAGAAGATTCAAGGAGAGTGAGATGCCAGCTCCTTTCATTCAGTCAGTAGCTTCAAACATTTCTGGTATATGAATAACATGATGTTTTTCAATGGCAAAAATCAATGAATATTGTAAATGCACAAACAGTAATATCTCCGCATTGCAAGGTGCAATTCTGAAATTTTTTGCTTTTTCTTGCTAATCCTAGCATGATAAAGAAGATTCAAAGAGAGTGAGATGCCAGCTCCTTTCATTCAGTCAGTAGCTTCAAACATTTCTGGACGTTTTTCAATGGCAAAAATCAATGAATATTGTAAATGCACAAACAGTAATTTCTCCGCATTGCAAGGTGCAATTCTGAAATTTTTTGCTTTTTCCTGCTAATCCTAGCATGATAAAGAAGATTCAAAGAGAGTGAGATGCCAGCTCTTTTCATTCAGTCAGTAGCTTCAAACATTTCTGGACGTTTATCAATGGCAAAAATCAATGAATATTGTAAATGCACAAACAGTAATTTCTCCGCATTGCAAGGTGCAATTCTGAAATTTTTTGCTTTTTCCTGCTAATCCTAACATGATAAAGAAGATTCAAAGAGAGTGAGATGCCAGCTCTTTTCATTCAGTCAGTAGCTTCAAACATTTCTGGACGTTTTTCAATGGCAAAAATCAATGAATATTGTAAATGCACAAACAGTAATATCTCCGCATTGCAAGGTGCAATTCTGAAATTTTTTGCTTTTTCCTGCTAATCCTAGCATGATAAAGAAGATTCAAAGAGAGTGAGATGCCAGCTCTTTTCATTCAGTCAGTAGCTTCAAACATTTCTGGTATATGAATAACATGATGTTTTTCAATGGCAAAAATCAATGAATATTGTAAATGCACAAACAGTAATATCTCCACATTGCAAGGTGCAATTCTGAAATTTTTTGCTTTTTCCTGCTAATCCTAGCATGATAAAGAAGATTCAAAGAGAGTGAGATGCCAGCTCCTTTCATTCAGTCAGTAGCTTCAAACATTTCTGGACGTTTTTCAATGGCAAAAATCAATGAATATTGTAAATGCACAAACAGTAATATCTCCGCATTGCAAGGTGCAATTCTGAAATTTTTTGCTTTTTCCTGCTAATCCTAGCATGATAAAGAAGATTCAAAGAGAGTGAGATGCCAGCTCCTTTCATTCAGTCAGTAGCTTCAAACATTTCTGGACGTTTTTCAATGGCAAAAATCAATGAATATTGTAAATGCGCAAACAGTAATATCTCCGCATTGCAAGGTGCAATTCTGAAATTTTTTGCTTTTTCCTGCTAATCCTAGCATGATAAAGAAGATTCAAAGAGAGTGAGATGCCAGCTCTTTTCTTTCAGTCAGTAGCTTCAAACATTTCTGGACGTTTTTCAATGGCAAATATCAATGAATATTGTAAATGCACAAACAGTAATATCTCCGTATTGCAAGGTGCAATTCTGAAATTTTTTGCTTTTTCCTGCTAATCCTAGCATGATAAAGAAGATTCAAAGAGAGTGAGATGCCAGCTCTTTTCATTCAGTCAGTAGCTTCAAACATTTCTGGTATATGAATACCATGATGTTTTTCAATGGCAAAAATCAATGAATATTGTAAATGCACAAACAGTAATATCTCCGCATTGCAAGGTGCAATTCTGAAATTTTTTGCTTTTTCCTGCTAATCCTAGCATGATAAAGGAGATTCAAAGAGAGTGAGATGCCAGCTCTTTTCATTCAGTCAGTAGCTTCAAACATTTCTTGTATATGAATAACATGATGTTTTTCAATGGCAAAAATCAATGAATATTGTAAATGCACAATCAGTAATTTCTCCGCATTGCAAGGTGCAATTCTGAAATTTTTTGCTTTTTCCTGCTAATCCTAGCATGATAAAGAAGATTCAAAGAGAGTGAGATGCCAGCTCCTTTCATTCAGTCAGTAGCTTCAAACATTTCTGGACGTTTTTCAATGGCAAAAATCAATGAATATTGTAAATGCACAAACAGTAATATCTCCGCATTGCAAGGTGCAATTCTGAAATTTTTTGCTTTTTCCTGCTAATCCTAGCATGATAAAGAAGATTCAAAGAGAGTGAGATGCCAGCTCTTTTCATTCAGTCAGTAGCTTCAAACATTTCTGGTATATGAATAACATGATGTTTTTCAATGGCAAAAATCAATGAATATTGTAAATGCACAAACAGTAATATCTCCACATTGCAAGGTGCAATTCTGAAATTTTTTGCTTTTTCCTGCTAATCCTAGCATGATAAAGAAGATTCAAAGAGAGTGAGATGCCAGCTCCTTTCATTCAGTCAGTAGCTTCAAACATTTCTGGACGTTTTTCAATGGCAAAAATCAATGAATATTGTAAATGCACAAAGAGTAATATCTCCGCATTGCAAGGTGCAATTCTGAAATTTTTTGCTTTTTCCTGCTAATCCTAGCATGATAAAGAAGATTCAAAGAGAGTGAGATGCCAGCTCTTTTCATTCAGTCAGTAGCTTCAAACATTTCTGGACGTTTTTCAATGGCAAAAATCAATGAATATTGTAAATGCACAAACAGTAATTTCTCCGCATTGCAAGGTGCAATTCTGAAATTTTTTGCTTTTTCCTGCTAATCCTAGCATGATAAAGAAGATTCAAAGAGAGTGAGATGCCAGCTCTTTTCATTCAGTCAGTAGCTTCAAACATTTCTGGACGTTTTTCAATGGCAAAAATCTATGAATATTGTAAATGCACAAACAGTAATTTCTCCGCATTGCAAGGTGCAATTCTGAAATTTTTTGCTTTTTCCTGCTAATCCTAGCATGATAAAGAAGATTCAAAGAGAGTGAAATGCCAGCTCCTTTCATTCAGTCAGTAGCTTCAAACATTTCTGGACGTTTTTCAATGCAAAAATCAATGAATATTGTAAATGCACAAACAGCAATATCTCCGCATTGCAAGGTGCAATTCTGAAATTTTTTGCTTTTTCCTGCTAATCCTAGCATGATAAAGAAGATTCAAAGAGAGTGAGATGACAGCTCTTTTCATTCAGTCAGTAGCTTCAAACATTTCTGGACGTTTTTCAATGTCAAAAATCAATGAATATTGTAAATGCACAAACAGTAATATCTCCGCATTGCAAGGTGCAATTCTGAAATTTTTTGCTTTTTCCTGCTAATCCTAGCATGATAAAGTAGATTCAAAGAGAGTGAGATGTCAGCTCTTTTCATTCAGTCAGTAGCTTCAAACATTTCTAGTATATGAATAACATGATGTTTTTCAATGGCAAAAATCAATGAATATTGTAAATGCACAAACAGTAATATCTCCACATTGCAAGGTGCAATTCTGAAATTTTATGCTTTTTCCTGCTAATCCTAGCATGATAAAGAAGATTCAAAGAGAGTGAGATGCCAGCTCTTTTCATTCAGTCAGTAGCTTCAAACATTTCTGGACGTTTTTCAATGGCAAAAATCAATGAATATTGTAAATGCACAAACAGTAATATCTCCGCATTGCAAGGTGCAATTCTGAAATTTTTTGCTTTTTCCTGCTAATCCTAGCATGATAAAGAAGATTCAAAGAGAGTGAGATGTCAGCTCTTTTCATTCAGTCAGTAGCTTCAAACATTTCTGGTATATGAATAACATGATGTTTTTCAATGGCAAAAATCAATGAATATTGTAAATGCACAAACAGTAATATCTCCGCATTGCAAGGTGCAATTCTGAAATTTTTTGCTTTTTCCTGCTAATCCTAGCATGATAAAGAAGATTCAAAGAGAGTGAGATGCCAGCTCATTTCATTCAGTCAGTAGTTTCAAACATTTCTGGACGTTTTTCAATGGCAAAAATCAATGAATATTGTAAATGCACAAACAGTAATTTCTCCGCATTGCAAGGTGCAATTCTGAAATTTTTTGCTTTTTCCTGCTAATCCTAGCATGATAAAGAAGATTCAAAGAGAGTGAGATGCCAGCTCTTTTCATTCAGTCAGTAGCTTCAAACATTTCTGGACGGTTTTCAATGGCAAAAATCAATGAATATTGTAAATGCACAAACAGTAATATCTCCGCATTGCAAGGTGCAATTCTGAAATTTTTTGCTTTTTCCTGCTCCTCTTAGCATGATAAAGAAGATTCAAAGAGAGTGAGATGCCAGCTCTTTTCATTCAGTCAGTAGCTTCAAACATTTCAGGTATATGAATAACATGATGTTTTTCAATGGCAAAAATCAATGAATATTGTAAATGCACAAACAGTAATTTCTCTGCATTGCAAGGTGCAATTCTGAAATTTTTTGCTTTTTCCTGCTAATCCTAGCATGATAAAGAAGATTCAAAGAGAGTGAGATGCCAGCTCTTTTCATTCAGTCAGTAGCTTCAAACATTTCTGGACGTTTTTCAATGGCAAAAATCAATGAATATTGTAAATGCACAAACAGTAATATCTCCACATTGCAAGGTGCAATTCTGAAATTTTTTGCTTTTTCCTGCTAATCCTAGCATGATAAAGAAGATTCAAAGAGAGTGAGATGCCAGCTCCTTTCATTCAGTCAGTAGCTTCAAACATTTCTGGACGTTTTTCAATGGCAAAAATCAATGAATATTGTAAATGCACAAACAGTAATTTCTCCGCATTACAAGGTGCAATTCTGAAATTTTTTGCTTTTTCCTGCTAATCCTAGCATGATAAAGAAGATTCAAAGAGAGTGAGATGCCAGCTCTTTTCATTCAGTCAGTAGCTTCAAACATTTCTGGTATATGAATAACATCATGTTTTTCAATGGCAAAAATCAATAAATATTGTAAATGCACAAACAGTAATATCTCCACATTGCAAGGTGCAATTCTGAAATTTTTTGCTTTTTCCTGCTAATCCTAGCATGATAAAGAAGATTCAAAGAGAGTGAGATGCCAGCTCTTTTCATTCAGTCAGTAGCTTCAAACATTTCTGGTATGTGAATAACATGATGTTTTTCAATGGCAAAAATCAATGAATATTGTAAATGCACAAACAGTAATATCTCCGCATTGCAAGGTGCAATTCTGAAATTTTTTGCTTTTTCCTGCTAATCCTAGCATGATAAAGAAGATTCAAAGAGAGTGAGATGCCAGCTCTTTTCATTCAGTCAGTAGCTTCAAACATTTCTGGTATATGAATAACATGATGTTTTTCAATGGCAAAAATCAATGAATATTGTAAATGCACAAACAGTAATATCTCCACATTGCAAGGTGCAATTCTGAATTTTTTTGCTTTTTCCTGCTAATCCTAGCATGATAAAGAAGATTCAAAGAGAGTGAGATGCCAGCTCCTTTCATTCAGTCAGTAGCTTCAAACATTTCTGGACGTTTTTCAATGGCAAAAATCAATGAATATTGTAAATGCACAAACAGTAATTTCTCTGCATTGCAAGGTGCAATTCTGAAATTTTTTGCTTTTTCCTGCTAATCCTAGCATGATAAAGAAGATTCAAAGAGAGTGAGATGCCAGCTCTTTTCATTCAGTCAGTAGCTTCAAACATTTCTGCTATATGAATAACATGATGTTTTTCAATGGCAAAAATCAATGAATATTGTAAATGCACAAACAGTAATATCTCCGCATTGCAAGGTGCAATTCTGAAATTTTTTGCTTTTTCCTGCTAATCCTAGCATGATAAAGAAGATTCAAAGAGAGTGAGATGCCAGCTCTTTTCATACAGTCAGTAGCTTCAAACATTTCTGGACGTTTTTCAAAGGCAAAAATCAATGAATATTGTAAATGCACAAACAGTAATATCTCCGCATTGTAAGGTGCAATTCTGAAATTTTTTGCTTTTTCCTGCTAATCCTAGCATGATAAAGAAGATTCAAAGAGAGTGAGATGCCAGCTCTTTTCATTCAGTCAGTAGCTTCAAACATTTCTGGACGTTTTTCAATGGCAAAAATCAATGAATATTGTAAATGCACAAACAGTAATATCTCCGCACTGCAAGGTGCAATGCTGAAATTTTTTGCTTTTTCCTGCTAATCCTAGCATGATAAAGAAGATTCAAAGAGAGTGAGATGCCAGCTCCTTTCATTCAGTCAGTAGCTTCAAACATTTCTGCTATATGAATAACATGATGTTTTTCAATGGCAAAAATCAATGAATATTGTAAATGCACAAACAGTAATATCTCCGCATTGCAAGGTGCAATTCTGAAATTTTTTGCTTTTTCCTGCTAATCCTAGCATGATAAAGAAGATTCAAAGAGAGTGAGATGCCAGCTCTTTTCATACAGTCAGTAGCTTCAAACATTTCTGGACGTTTTTCAAAGGCAAAAATCAATGAATATTGTAAATGCACAAACAGTAATATCTCCGCATTGTAAGGTGCAATTCTGAAATTTTTTGCTTTTTCCTGCTAATCCTAGCATGATAAAGAAGATTCAAAGAGAGTGAGATGCCAGCTCTTTTCATTCAGTCAGTAGCTTCAAACATTTCTGGACGTTTTTCAATGGCAAAAATCAATGAATATTGTAAATGCACAAACAGTAATATCTCCGCACTGCAAGGTGCAATGCTGAAATTTTTTGCTTTTTCCTGCTAATCCTAGCATGATAAAGAAGATTCAAAGAGAGTGAGATGCCAGCTCCTTTCATTCAGTCAGTAGCTTCAAACATTTCTGGACGTTTTTCAATGGCAAAAATCAATGAATATTGTAAATGCACAAACAGTAATATCTCCGCATTGCAAGGTGCAATTCTGAAATTTTTTGCTTTTTCCTGCTAATCCTAGCATGATAAAGAAGATTCAAAGAGAGTGAGATGCCAGCTCCTTTCATTCAGTCAGTAGCTTCAAACATTTCTGGACGTTTTTCAATGGCAAAAATCAATGAATATTGTAAATGCACAAACAGTAATATCTCCGCATTGCAAGGTGCAATTCTGAAATTTTTTGCTTTTTCCTGCTAATCCTAGCATGATAAAGAAGATTCAAAGAGAGTGAGATGCCAGCTCCTTTCATTCAGTCAGTAGCTTCAAACATTTCTGGACGTTTTTCAATGGCAAAAATCAATGAATATTGTAAATGCACAAACAGTAATATCTCCGCATTGCAAGGTGCAATTCTGAAATTTTTTGCTTTTTCCTGCTAATCCTAGCATGATAAAGAAGATTCAAAGAGAGTGAGATGCCAGCTCCTTTCATTCAGTCAGTAGCTTCAAACATTTCTGGACGTTTTTCAATGGCAAAAATCAATGAATATTGTAAATGCACAAACAGTAATATCTCCACATTGCAAGGTGCAATTCTGAAATTTTTTGCTTTTTCCTGCTAATCCTAGCATGATAAAGAAGATTCAAAGAGAGTGAGATGCCAGCTCTTTTCATTCAGTCAGTAGCTTCAAACATTTCTGGTATATGAATAACATGATGTTTTTCAATGGCAAAAATCAATGAATATTGTAAATACACAAACAGTAATATCTCCGCATTGCAAGGTGCAATTCTGAAATTTTTTGCTTTTTCCTGCTATTCCTAGCATGATAAAGAAGATTCAAAGAGAGTGAGATGCCAGCTCTTTTCATTCAGTCAGTAGCTTCAAACATTTCTGGACGTTTTTCAATGGCAAAAATCAATGAATATTGTAAATGCACAAACAGTAATATCTCCACATTGCAAGGTGCAATTCTGAAATTTTTTGCTTTTTCCTGCTAATCCTAGCATGATAAAGAAGATTCAAAGAGAGTAAGATGCCAGCTCCTTTCATTCAGTCATTAGCTTCAAACATTTCTGGACGTTTTTCAATGGCAAAAATCAATGAATATTGTAAATGCACAAACAGAAATTTCTCCGCATTGCAGGGTGCAATTCTGAAATTTTTTGCTTTTTCCTGCTAATCCTAGCATGATAAAGAAGATTCAAAGAGAGTGAGATGCCAGCTCTTTTCATTCAGTCAGTAGCTTCAAACATTTCTGGTATATGAATAACATGATGTTTTTCAATGGCAAAAATCAATGAATATTGTAAATGCACAAACAGTAATATCTCCACATTGCAAGGTGCAATTCTGAAATTTTTTGCTTTTTCCTGCTAATCCTAGCATGATAAAGAAGATTCAAAGAGAGTGAGATGCCAGCTCCTTTCATTCAGTCAGTAGCTTCAAACATTTCTGGACGTTTTTCAATGGCAAAAATCAATGAATATTGTAAATGCACAAACAGTAATATTTCCGCATTGCAAGGTGCAATTCTGAAATTTTTTGCTTTTTCCTGCTAATCCTAGCATGATAAAGAAGATTCAAAGAGAGTGAGATGCCAGCTCCTTTCATTCAGTCAGTAGCTTCAAACATTTCTGGACGTTTTTCAATGGCAAAAATCAATGAATATTGTAAATGCACAAACAGTAATATCTCCGCATTGCAAGGTGCAATTCTGAAATTTTTTGCTTTTTCCTGCTAATCCTAGCATGATAAAGAAGATTCAAAGAGAGTGAGATGCCAGCTCCTTTCATTCAGTCAGTAGCTTCAAACATTTCTGGACGTTTTTCAATGGCAAAAATCAATGAATATTGTAAATGCACAAACAGTAATATCTCCGCATTGCAAGGTGCAATTCTGAAATTTTTTGCTTTTTCCTGCTAATCCTAGCATGATAAAGAAGATTCAAAGAGAGTGAGATGCCAGCTCTTTTCATTCAGTCAGTAGCTTCAAACATTTCTGGACGTTTTTCAATGGCAAAAATCAATGAATATTGTAAATGCACAAACAGTAATATCTCCGCATTGCAAGGTGCAATTCTGAAATTTTTTGCTTTTTCCTGCTCCTCTTAGCATGATAAAGAAGATTCAAAGAGAGTGAGATGCCAGCTCTTTTCATTCAGTCAGTAGCTTCAAACATTTCTGGACGTTTTTCAATGGCAAAAATCAATGAATATTGTAAATGCACAAACAGTAATATCTCCGCATTGCAAGGTGCAATTCTGAAATTTTTTGCTTTTTCCTGCTAATCCTAGCATGATAAAGAAGATTCAAAGAGAGTGAGATGCCAGCTCTTTTCATTCAGTCAGTAGCTTCAAACATTTCCGGTATATGAATAACATGATGTTTTTCAATGGCAAAAATCAATGAATATTGTAAATGCACAAACAGTAATTTCTCCGCATTGCAAGGTGCAATTCTGAAATTTTTTGCTTTTTCCTGCTAATCCTAGCATGATAAAGAAGATTCAAAGAGAGTGAGATGCCAGCTCCTTTCATTCAGTCAGTAGCTTCAAACATTTCTGGACGTTTTTCAATGGCAAAAATCAATGAATATTGTAAATGCACAAACAGTAATATCTCCACATTGCAAGGTGCAATTCTGAAATTTTTTGCTTTTTCCTGCTAATCCTAGCATGATAAAGAAGATTCAAAGAGAGTGAGATGCCAGCTCCTTTCATTCAGTCAGTAGCTTCAAACATTTCTGGACGTTTTTCAATGGCAAAAATCAATGAATATTGTAAATGCACAAACAGTAATTTCTCCGCATTGCAAGGTGCAATTCTGAAATTTTTTGCTTTTTCCTGCTCCTCTTAGCATGATAAAGAAGATTCAAAGAGAGTGAGATGCCAGCTCTTTTCATTCAGTCAGTAGCTTCAAACATTTCTGGACGTTTTTCAATGGCAAAAATCAATGAATATTGTAAATGCACAAACAGTAATATCTCCACATTGCAAGGTGCAATTCTGAAATTTTTTGCTTTTTCCTGCTAATCCTAGCATGATAAAGAAGATTCAAAGAGAGTGAGATGCCAGCTCTTTTCATTCAGTCAGTAGCTTCAAACATTTCTGGACGTTTTTCAATGGCAAAAATCAATGAATATTGTAAATGCACAAACAGTAATATCTCCGCATTGCAAGGTGCAATTCTGAAATTTTTTGCTTTTTCCTGCTAATCCTAGCATGATAAAGAAGATTCAAAGAGAGTGAGATGCCAGCTCTTTTCATTCAGTCAGTAGCTTCAAACATTTCTGGTATATGAATAACATGATGTTTTTCAATGGCAAAAATCAATGAATATTGTAAATGCACAAACAGTAATATCTCCGCATTGCAAGGTGCAATTCTGAAATTTTTTGCTTTTTCCTGCTATTCCTAGCATGATAAAGAAGATTCAAAGAGAGTGAGATGCCAGCTCTTTTCATTCAGTCAGTAGCTTCAAACATTTCTGGACGTTTTTCAATGGCAAAAATCAATGAATATTGTAAATGCACAAACAGTAATTTCTCCGCATTGCAAGGTGCAATTCTGAAATTTTTTGCTTTTTCCTGCTAATCCTAGCATGATAAAGAAGATTCAAAGAGAGTGAGATGCCAGCTCTTTTCATTCAGTCAGTAGCTTCAATCATTTCTGGACGTTTTTCAATGGCAAAAATCAATGAATATTGTAAATGCACAAACAGTAATATCTCCGCATTGCAAGGTGCAATTCTGAAATTTTTTGCTTTTTCCTGCTCCTCTTAGCATGATAAAGAAGATTCAAAGAGAGTGAGATGCCAGCTCTTTTCATTCAGTCAGTAGCTTCAAACATTTCTGGACGTTTTTCAATGGCAAAAATCAATGAATATTGTAAATGCACAAACAGTAATATCTCCGCATTGCAAGGTGCAATTCTGAAATTTTTTGCTTTTTCCTGCTAATCCTAGCATGATAAAGAAGATTCAAAGAGAGTGAGATGCCAGCTCTTTTCATTCAGTCAGTAGCTTCAAACATTTCTGGTATATGAATAACATGATGTTTTTCAATGGCAAAAATCAATGAATATTGTAAATGCACAAACAGTAATTTCTCCGCATTGCAAGGTGCAATTCTGAAATTTTTTGCTTTTTCCTGCTAATCCTAGCATGATAAAGAAGATTCAAAGAGAGTGAGATGCCAGCTCCTTTCATTCAGTCAGTAGCTTCAAACATTTCTGGACGTTTTTCAATGGCAAAAATCAATGAATATTGTAAATGCACAAACAGTAATATCTCCACATTGCAAGATGCAATTCTGAAATTTTTTGCTTTTTCCTGCTAATCCTAGCATGATAAAGAAGATTCAAAGAGAGTGAGATGCCAGCTCCTTTCATTCAGTCAGTAGCTTCAAACATTTCTGGACGTTTTTCAATGGCAAAAATCAATGAATATTGTAAATGCACAAACAGTAATTTCTCCGCATTGCAAGGTGCAATTCTGAAATTTTTTGCTTTTTCCTGCTCCTCTTAGCATGATAAAGAAGATTCAAAGAGAGTGAGATGCCAGCTCTTTTCATTCAGTCAGTAGCTTCAAACATTTCTGGACGTTTTTCAATGGCAAAAATCAATGAATATTGTAAATGCACAAACAGTAATATCTCCACATTGCAAGGTGCAATTCTGAAATTTTTTGCTTTTTACTGCTAATCCTAGCATGATAAAGAAGATTCAAAGAGAGTGAGATGCCAGCTCCTTTCATTCAGTCAGTAGCTTCAAACATTTCTGGACGTTTTTCAATGGCAAAAATCAATGAATATTGTAAATGCACAAACAGTAATATCCCCACATTGCAAGGTGCAATTCTGAAATTTTTTGCTTTTTCCTGCTCCTCTTAGCTTGATAAAGAAGATTCAAAGAGAGTGAGATGCCAGCTCTTTTCATTCAGTCAGTAACTTCAAACATTTCTGGTATATGAATAACATGATGTTTTTCAATGGCAAAAATCAATGAATATTGTAAATGCACAAACAGTAATTTCTCCGCATTGCAAGGTGCAATTCTGAAATTTTTTGCTTTTTCCTGCTAATCCTAGCATGATAAAGAAGATTCAAAGAGAGTGAGATGCCAGCTCTTTTCATTCAGTCAGTAGCTTCAAACATTTCTGGACGTTTTTCAATGGCAAAAATCAATGAATATTGTAAATGCACAATCAGTAATATCTCCACATTGCAAGGTGCAATTCTGAAATTTTTTGCTTTTTCCTGCTAATCCTAGCATGATAAAGAAGATTCAAAGAGAGTGAGATGCCAGCTCTTTTCATTCAGTCAGTAGCTTCAAACATTTCTGGACGTTTTTCAATGGCAAAAATCAATGAATATTGTAAATGCACAAACAGTAATATCTCCGCATTGCAAGGTGCAATTCTGAAATTTTTTGCTTTTTCCTGCTCCTCTTAGCATGATAAAGAAGATTCAAAGAGAGTGAGATGCCAGCTCTTTTCATTCAGTCAGTAGCTTCAAACATTTCTGGACGTTTTTCAATGGCAAAAATCAATGAATATTGTAAATGCACAAACAGTAATATCTCCGCATTGCAAGGTGCAATTCTGAAATTTTTTGCTTTTTCCTGCTAATCCTAGCATGATAAAGAAGATTCAAAGAGAGTGAGATGCCAGCTCTTTTCATTCAGTCAGTAGCTTCAAACATTTCTGGTATATGAATAACATGATGTTTTTCAATGGCAAAAATCAATGAATATTGTAAATGCACAAACAGTAATTTCTCCGCATTGCAAGGTGCAATTCTGAAATTTTTTGCTTTTTCCTGCTAATCCTAGCATGATAAAGAAGATTCAAAGAGAGTGAGATGCCAGCTCCTTTCATTCAGTTAGTAGCTTCAAACATTTCTGGACGTTTTTCAATGGCAAAAATCAATGAATATTGTAAATGCACAAACAGTAATATCTCCACATTGCAAGGTGCAATTCTGAAATTTTTGCTTTTTCCTGCTAATCCTAGCATGATAAAGAAGATTCAAAGAGAGTGAGATGCCAGCTCCTTTCATTCAGTCAGTAGCTTCAAACATTTCTGGACGTTTTTCAATGGCAAAAATCAATGAATATTGTAAATGCACAAACAGTAATTTCTCCGCATTGCAAGGTGCAATTCTGAAATTTTTTGCTTTTTCCTGCTCCTCTTAGCATGATAAAGAAGATTCAAAGAGAGTGAGATGCCAGCTCTTTTCATTCAGTCAGTAGCTTCAAACATTTCTGGACGTTTTTCAATGGCAAAAATCAATGAATATTGTAAATGCACAAACAGTAATATCTCCACATTGCAAGGTGCAATTCTGAAATTTTTTGCTTTTTACTGCTAATCCTAGCATGATAAAGAAGATTCAAAGAGAGTGAGATGCCAGCTCCTTTCATTCAGTCAGTAGCTTCAAACATTTCTGGACGTTTTTCAATGGCAAAAATCAATGAATATTGTAAATGCACAAACAGTAATATCCCCACATTGCAAGGTGCAATTCTGAAATTTTTTGCTTTTTCCTGCTCCTCTTAGCATGATAAAGAAGATTCAAAGAGAGTGAGATGCCAGCTCTATTCATTCAGTCAGTAGCTTCAAACATTTCTGGTATATGAATAACATGATGTTTTTAAATGGCAAAAATCAATGAATATTGTAAATGCACAAACAGTAATTTCTCCGCATTGCAAGGTGCAATTCTGAAATTTTTTGCTTTTTCCTGCTAATCCTAGCATGATAAAGAAGATTCAAAGAGAGTGAGATGCGAGCTCCTTTCATTCAGTCAGTAGCTTCAAACATTTCTGGACATTTTTCAATGGCAAAAATCAATGAATATTGTAAATGCACAAACAGTAATATCTCCGCATTGCAAGGTGCAATTCTGAAATTTTTTGCTTTTTCCTGCTAATCCTAGCATGATAAAGAAGATTCAAAGAGAGTGAGATGCCAGCTCTTTTCATTGTCAGTAGCTTCAAACATTTCTGGTATATGAATAACATGATGTTTTTCAATGGCAAAAATCAATGAATATTGTAAATGCACAAACAGTAATATCTCCACATTGCAAGGTGCAATTCTGAAATTTTTTGCTTTTTCCTGCTAATCCTAGCATGATAAAGAAGATTCAAAGAGAGTGAGATGCCAGCTCCTTTCATTCAGTCAGTAGCTTCAAACATTTCTGGACGTTTTTCAATGGCAAAAATCAATGAATATTGTAAATGCACAAACAGTAATATCTCCGCATTGCAAGGTGCAATTCTGAAATTTTTTGCTTTTTCCTGCTAATCCTAGCATGATAAAGAAGATTCAAAGAGAGTGAGATGCCAGCTCTTTTCATTCAGTCAGTAGCTTCAAACATTTCTGGTATATGAATAACATGATGTTTTTCAATGGCAAAAATCAATGAATATTGTAAATGCACAAACAGTAATTTCTCCGCATTGCAAGGTGCAATTCTGAAATTTTTTGCTTTTTCCTGCTAATCCTAGCATGATAAAGAAGATTCAAAGAGAGTGAGATGCCAGCTCCTTTCATTCAGTCAGTAGCTTCAAACATTTCTGGACGTTTTTCAATGGCAAAAATCAATGAATATTGTAAATGCACAAACAGTAATATCTCCGCATTGCAAGGTGCAATTCTGAAATTTTTTGCTTTTTCCTGCTAATCCTAGCATGGTAAAGAAGATTCAAAGAGAGTGAGATGCCAGCTCTTTTCATTCAGTCAGTAGCTTCAAACATTTCTGGACGTTTTTCAATGGCAAAAATCAATGAATATTGTAAATGCACAAACAGTAATTTCTCCACATTGCAAGGTGCAATTCTGAAATTTTTTGCTTTTTCCTGCTAATCCTAGCATGATAAAGAAGATTCAAAGAGAGTGAGATGCCAGCTCTTTTCATTCAGTCAGTAGCTTCAAACATTTCTGGTATATGAATAACATGATGTTTTTCAATGGCAAAAATCAATGAATATTGTAAATGCACAAACAGTAATTTCTCCGCATTGCAAGGTGCAATTCTGAAATTTTTTGCTTTTTCCTGCTAATCCTAGCATGATAAAGAAGATTCAAAGAGAGTGAGATGCCAGCTCCTTTCATTCAGTCAGTAGCTTCAAACATTTCTGGACGTTTTTCAATGGCAAAAATCAATGAATATTGTAAATGCACAAACAGTAATATCTCCGCATTGCAAGGTGCAATTCTGAAATTTTTTGCTTTTTCCCGCTAATCCTAGCATGATAAAGAACATTCAAAGAGAGTGAGATGCCAGCTCTTTTCATTCAGTCAGTAGCTTCAAACATTTCTGGTATATGAATAACATGATGTTTTTCAATGGCAAAAATCAATGAATATTGTAAATGCACAAACAGTAATATCTCCACATTGCAAGGTGCAATTCTGAAATTTTTTGCTTTTTCCTGCTAATCCTAGCATGATAAAGAAGATTCAAAGAGAGTGAGATGCCAGCTCTTTTCATTCAGTCAGTAGCTTCAAACATTTCTGGACGTTTTTCAATGGCAAAAATCAATGAATATTGTAAATGCACAAACAGTAATATCTCCGCATTGCAAGGTGCAATTCTGAAATTTTTTGCTTTTTCCTGCTAATCCTAGCATGATAAAGAAGATTCAAAGAGAGTGAGATGCCAGCTCTTTTCATTCAGTCAGTAGCTTCAAACATTTCTGGTATATGAATAACATGATGTTTTTCAATGGCAAAAATCAATGACTATTGTAAATGCACAAACAGTAATATCTCCACATTGCAAGGTGCAATTCTGAAATTTTTTGCTTTTTCCTGCTAATCCTAGCATGATAAAGAAGATTCAAAGAGAGTGAGATGCCAGCTCTTTTCATTCAGTCAGTAGCTTCAAACATTTCTGGACGTTTTTCAATGGCAAAAATCAATGAATATTGTAAATGCACAAACAGTAATATCTCCGCATTGCAAGGTGCAATTCTGAAATTTTTTGCTTTTTCCTGCTAATCCTAGCATGATAAAGAAGATTCAAAGAGAGTGAGATGCCAGCTCTTTTCATTCAGTCAGTAGCTTCAAACATTTCTGGTATATGAATAACATGATGTTTTTCAATGGCAAAAATCAATGAATATTGTAAATGCACAAACAGTAATATCTCCGCATTGCAAGGTGCAATTCTGAAATTTTTTGCTTTTTCCTGCTAATCCTAGCATGATAAAGAAGATTCAAAGAGAGTGAGATGCCAGCTCTTTTCATTCAGTCAGTAGCTTCAAACATTTCTGGACGTTTTTCAATGGCAAAAATCAATGAATATTGTAAATGCACAAACAGTAATTTCTCCGCATTGCAAGGTGCAATTCTGAAATTTTTTGCTTTTTCCTGCTAATCCTAGCATGATAAAGAAGATTCAAAGAGAGTGAGATGCCAGCTCTTTTCATTCAGTCAGTAGCTTCAAACATTTCTGGACGTTTTTCAATGGCAAAAATCAATGACTATTGTAAATGCACAAACAGTAATATCTCCGCATTGCAAGGTGCAATTCTGAAATTTTTTGCTTTTTCCTGCTAATCCTAGCATGATAAAGAAGATTCAAAGAGAGTGAGATGCCAGCTCTTTTCATTCAGTCAGTAGCTTCAAACATTTCTGGTATATGAATAACATGATGTTTTTCAATGGCAAAAATCAATGAATATTGTAAATGCACAAACAGTAATTTCTCCGCATTGCAAGGTGCAATTCTGAAATTTTTTGCTTTTTCCTGCTAATCCTAGCATGATAAAGAAGATTCAAAGAGAGTGAGATGCCAGCTCCTTTCATTCAGTCAGTAGCTTCAAACATTTCTGGACGTTTTTCAATGGCAAAAATCAATGAATATTGTAAATGCACAAACAGTAATATCTCCACATTGCAAGGTGCAATTCTGAAATTTTTTGCTTTTTCCTGCTAATCCTAGCATGATAAAGAAGATTCAAAGAGAGTGAGATTCCAGCTCCTTTGATTCAGTCAGTAGCTTCAAACATTTCTGGACGTTTTTCAATGGCAAAAATCAATGAATATTGTAAATGCACAAACAGTAATTTCTCCGCATTGCAAGGTGCAATTCTGAAATTTTTTGCTTTTTCCTGCTCCTCTTAGCATGATAAAGAAGATTCAAAGAGAGTGAGATGCCAGCTCTTTTCATTCAGTCAGTAGCTTCAAACATTTCTGGACGTTTTTCAATGGCAAAAATCAATGAATATTGTAAATGCACAAACAGTAATATCTCCACATTGCAAGGTGCAATTCTGAAATTTTTTGCTTTTTCCTGCTAATCCTAGCATGATAAAGAAGATTCAAAGAGAGTGAGATGCCAGCTCTTTTCATTCAGTCAGTAGCTTCAAACATTTCTGGACGTTTTTCAATGGCAAAAATCAATGAATATTGTAAATGCACAAACAGTAATATCCCCACATTGCAAGGTGCAATTCTGAAATTTTTTGCTTTTTCCTGCTCCTCTTAGCATGATAAAGAAGATTCAAAGAGAGTGAGATGCCAGCTCTTTTCATTCAGTCAGTAGCTTCAAACATTTCTGGTATATGAATAACATGATGTTTTTCAATGGCAAAAATCAATGAATATTGTAAATGCACAAACAGTAATTTCTCCGCATTGCAAGGTGCAATTCTGAAATTTTTTGCTTTTTCCTGCTAATCCTAGCATGATAAAGAAGATTCAAAGAGAGTGAGATGCCAGCTCTTTTCATTCAGTCAGTAGCTTCAAACATTTCTGGACGTTTTTCAATGGCAAAAATCAATGAATATTGTAAATGCACAATCAGTAATATCTCCACATTGCAAGGTGCAATTCTGAAATTTTTTGCTTTTTCCTGCTAATCCTAGCATGATAAAGAAGATTCAAAGAGAGTGAGATGCCAGCTCTTTTCATTCAGTCAGTAGCTTCAAACATTTCTGGACGTTTTTCAATGGCAAAAATCAATGAATATTGTAAATGCACAAACAGTAATATCTCCACATTGCAAGGTGCAATTCTGAAATTTTTTGCTTTTTCCTGCTCCTCTTAGCATGATAAAGAAGATTCAAAGAGAGTGAGATGCCAGCTCTTTTCATTCAGTCAGTAGCTTCAAACATTTCTGGACGTTTTTCAATGGCAAAAATCAATGAATATTGTAAATGCACAAACAGTAATATCTCCGCATTGCAAGGTGCAATTCTGAAATTTTTTGCTTTTTCCTGCTAATCCTAGCATGATAAAGAAGATTCAAAGAGAGTGAGATGCCAGCTCTTTTCATTCAGTCAGTAGCTTCAAACATTTCTGGTATATGAATAACATGATGTTTTTCAATGGCAAAAATCAATGAATATTGTAAATGCACAAACAGTAATTTCTCCGCATTGCAAGGTGCAATTCTGAAATTTTTTGCTTTTTCCTGCTAATCCTAGCATGATAAAGAAGATTCAAAGAGAGTGAGATGCCAGCTCCTTTCATTCAGTCAGTAGCTTCAAACATTTCTGGACGTTTTTCAATGGCAAAAATCAATGAATATTGTAAATGCACAAACAGTAATATCTCCACATTGCAAGGTGCAATTCTGAAATTTTTGCTTTTTCCTGCTAATCCTAGCATGATAAAGAAGATTCAAAGAGAGTGAGATCCCAGCTCCTTTCATTCAGTCAGTAGCTTCAAACATTTCTGGACGTTTTTCAATGGCAAAAATCAATGAATATTGTAAATGCACAAACAGTAATTTCTCCGCATTGCAAGGTGCAATTCTGAAATTTTTTGCTTTTTCCTGCTCCTCTTAGCATGATAAAGAAGATTCAAAGAGAGTGAGATGCCAGCTCTTTTCATTCAGTCAGTAGCTTCAAACATTTCTGGACGTTTTTCAATGGCAAAAATCAATGAATATTGTAAATGCACAAACAGTAATATCCCCACATTGCAAGGTGCAATTCTGAAATTTTTTGCTTTTTCCTGCTAATCCTAGCATGATAAAGAAGATTCAAAGAGAGTGAGATGCCAGCTCCTTTCATTCAGTCAGTAGCTTCAAACATTTCTGGACGTTTTTCAATGGCAAAAATCAATGAATATTGTAAATGCACAAACAGTAATATCTCCGCATTGCAAGGTGCAATTCTGTAATTTTTTTGCTTTTTCCTGCTAATCCTAGCATGATAAAGAAGATTCAAAGAGAGTGAGATGCCAGCTCTTTTCATTCAGTCAGTAGCTTCAAACATTTCTGGTATATGAATAACATGATGTTTTTCAATGGCAAAAATCAATGAATATTGTAAATGCACAAACAGTAATTTCTCCGCATTGCAAGGTGCAATTCTGAAATTTTTTGCTTTTTACTGCTAATCCTAGCATGATAAAGAAGATTCAAAGAGAGTGAGATGCCAGCTCCTTTCATTCAGTCAGTAGCTTCAAACATTTCTGGACGTTTTTCAATGGCAAAAATCAATGAATATTGTAAATGCACAAACAGTAATATCTCCGCATTGCAAGGTGCAATTCTGAAATTTTTTGCTTTTTCCTGCTAATCCTAGCATGGTAAACAAGATTCAAAGAGAGTGAGATGCCAGCTCTTTTCATTCAGTCAGTAGCTTCAAACATTTCTGGACGTTTTTCAATGGCAAAAATCAATGAATATTGTAAATGCACAAACAGTAATTTCTCCACATTGCAAGGTGCAATTCTGAAATTTTTTGCTTTTTCCTGCTAATCCTAGCATGATAAAGAAGATTCAAAGAGAGTGAGATGCCAGCTCTTTTCATTCAGTCAGTAGCTTCAAACATTTCTGGTATATGAATAACATGATGTTTTTCAATGGCAAAAATCAATGAATATTGTAAATGCACAAACAGCAATTTCTCCGCATTGCAAGGTGCAATTCTGAAATTTTTTGCTTTTTCCTGCTAATCCTAGCATGATAAAGAAGATTCAAAGAGAGTGAGATGCCAGCTCTTTTCATTCAGTCAGTAGCTTCAAACATTTCTGGACGTTTTTCAATGGCAAAAATCAATGAATATTGTAAATGCACAATCAGTAATATCTCCACATTGCAAGGTGCAATTCTGAAATGTTTTGCTTTTTCCTGCTAATCCTAGCATGATAAAGAAGATTCAAAGAGAGTGAGATGCCAGCTCTTTTCATTCAGTCAGTAGCTTCAAACATTTCTGGACGTTTTTCAATGGCAAAAATCAATGAATATTGTAAATGCACAAACAGTAATATCTCCACATTGCAAGGTGCAATTCTGAAATTTTTTGCTTTTTCCTGCTCCTCTTAGCATGATAAAGAAGATTCAAAGAGAGTGAGATGCCAGCTCTTTTCATTCAGTCAGTAGCTTCAAACATTTCTGGACGTTTTTCAATGGCAAAAATCAATGAATATTGTAAATGCACAAACAGTAATATCTCCGCATTGCAAGGTGCAATTCTGAAATTTTTTGCTTTTTCCTGCTAATCCTAGCATGATAAAGAAGATTCAAAGAGAGTGAGATGCCAGCTCTTTTCATTCAGTCAGTAGCTTCAAACATTTCTGGTATATGAATAACATGATGTTTTTCAATGGCAAAAATCAATGAATATTGTAAATGCACAAACAGTAATTTCTCCGCATTGCAAGGTGCAATTCTGAAATTTTTTGCTTTTTCCTGCTAATCCTAGCATGATAAAGAAGATTCAAAGAGAGTGAGATGCCAGCTCCTTTCATTCAGTCAGTAGCTTCAAACATTTCTGGACGTTTTTCAATGGCAAAAATCAATGAATATTGTAAATGCACAAACAGTAATATCTCCATATTGCAAGGTGCAATTCTGAAATTTTTTGCTTTTTCCTGCTAATCCTAGCATGATAAAGAAGATTCAAAGAGAGTGAGATGCCAGCTCCTTTCATTCAGTCAGTAGCTTCAAACATTTCTGGACGTTTTTCAATGGCAAAAATCAATGAATATTGTAAATGCACAAACAGTAATATCTCCGCATTGCAAGGTGCAATTCTGAATTTTTTTGCTTTTTCCTGCTAATCCTAGCATGATAAAGAAGATTCAAAGAGAGTGAGATGCCAGCTCTTTTCATTCAGTCAGTAGCTTCAAACATTTCTGGTATATGAATAACATGATGTTTTTCAATGGCAAAAATCAATGAATATTGTAAATGCACAAACAGTAATTTCTCCGCATTGCAAGGTGCAATTCTGAAATTTTTTGCTTTTTCCTGCTAATCCTAGCATGATAAAGAAGATTCAAAGAGAGTGAGATGCCAGCTCCTTTCATTCAGTCAGTAGCTTCAAACATTTCTGGACGTTTTTCAATGGCAAAAATCAATGAATATTGTAAATGCACAAACAGTAATATCTCCGCATTGCAAGGTGCAATTCTGAAATTTTTTGCTTTTTCCTGCTAATCCTAGCATGGTAAAGAAGATTCAAAGAGAGTGAGATGCCAGCTCTTTTCATTCAGTCAGTAGCTTCAAACATTTCTGGACGTTTTTCAATGGCAAAAATCAATGAATATTGTAAATGCACAAACAGTAATTTCTCCACATTGCAAGGTGCAATTCTGAAATTTTTTGCTTTTTCCTGCTAATCCTAGCATGATAAAGAAGATTCAAAGAGAGTGAGATGCCAGCTCTTTTCATTCAGTCAGTAGCTTCAAACATTTCTGGTATATGAATAACATGATGTTTTTCAATGGCAAAAATCAATGAATATTGTAAATGCACAAACAGTAATTTCTCCGCATTGCAAGGTGCAATTCTGAAATTTTTTGCTTTTTCCTGCTAATCCTAGCATGATAAAGAAGATTCAAAGAGAGTGAGATGCCAGCTCCTTTCATTCAGTCAGTAGCTTCAAACATTTCTGGACGTTTTTCAATGGCAAAAATCAATGAATATTGTAAATGCACAAACAGTAATATTTCCGCATTGCAAGGTGCAATTCTGAAATTTTTTGCTTTTTCCTGCTAATCCTAGCATGATAAAGAACATTCAAAGAGAGTGAGATGCCAGCTCTTTTCATTCAGTCAGTAGCTTCAAACA
The DNA here is from genome assembly GCF_046119375.1 of Phyllobates terribilis. NCBI lineage: Eukaryota > Metazoa > Chordata > Amphibia > Anura > Dendrobatidae > Phyllobates > Phyllobates terribilis. The sequence continues at coordinate 654,951 of NW_027363386.1, forward strand.
TTTCTGGTATATGAATAACATGATGTTTTTCAATGGCAAAAATCAATGAATATTGTAAATGCACAAACAGTAATATCTCCACATTGCAAGGTGCAATTCTGAAATTTTTTGCTTTTTCCTGCTAATCCTAGCATGATAAAGAAGATTCAAAGAGAGTGAGATGCCAGCTCTTTTCATTCAGTCAGTAGCTTCAAACATTTCTGGACATTTTTCAATGGCAAAAATCAATGAATATTGTAAATGCACAAACAGTAATATCTCCGCATTGCAAGGTGCAATTCTGAAATTTTTTGCTTTTTCCTGCTAATCCTAGCATGATAAAGAAGATTCAAAGAGAGTGAGATGCCAGCTCTTTTCATTCAGTCAGTAGCTTCAAACATTTCTGGTATATGAATAACATGATGTTTTTCAATGGCAAAAATCAATGAATATTGTAAATGCACAAACAGTAATATCTCCGCATTGCAAGGTGCAATTCTGAAATTTTTTGCTTTTTCCTGCTAATCCTAGCATGATAAAGAAGATTCAAAGAGAGTGAGATGCCAGCTCTTTTCATTCAGTCAGTAGCTTCAAACATTTCTGGACGTTTTTCAATGGCAAAAATCAATGAATATTGTAAATGCACAAACAGTAATTTCTCCGCATTGCAAGGTGCAATTCTGAAATTTTTTGCTTTTTCCTGCTAATCCTAGCATGATAAAGAAGATTCAAAGAGAGTGAGATGCCAGCTCTTTTCATTCAGTCAGTAGCTTCAAACATTTCTGGACGTTTTTCAATGGCAAAAATCAATGACTATTGTAAATGCACAAACAGTAATATCTCCGCATTGCAAGGTGCAATTCTGAAATTTTTTGCTTTTTCCTGCTAATCCTAGCATGATAAAGAAGATTCAAAGAGAGTGAGATGCCAGCTCTTTTCATTCAGTCAGTAGCTTCAAACATTTCTGGTATATGAATAACATGATGTTTTTCAATGGCAAAAATCAATGAATATTGTAAATGCACAAACAGTAATTTCTCCGCATTGCAAGGTGCAATTCTGAAATTTTTTGCTTTTTCCTGCTAATCCTAGCATGATAAAGAAGATTCAAAGAGAGTGAGATGCCAGCTCCTTTCATTCAGTCAGTAGCTTCAAACATTTCTGGACGTTTTTCAATGGCAAAAATCAATGAATATTGTAAATGCACAAACAGTAATATTTCCACATTGCAAGGTGCAATTCTGAAATTTTTTGCTTTTTCCTGCTAATCCTAGCATGATAAAGAAGATTCAAAGAGAGTGAGATGCCAGCTCCTTTCATTCAGTCAGTAGCTTCAAACATTTCTGGACGTTTTTCAATGGCAAAAATCAATGAATATTGTATATGCACAAACAGTAATTTCTCCGCATTGCAAGGTGCAATTCTGAAATTTTTTGCTTTTTCCTGCTCCTCATAGCATGATAAAGAAGATTTAAAGAGAGTGAGATGCCAGCTCTTTTCATTCAGTCAGTAGCTTCAAACATTTCTGGACGTTTTTCAATGGCAAAAATCAATGAATATTGTAAATGCACAAACAGTAATATCTCCACATTGCAAGGTGCAATTCTGAAATTTTTTGCTTTTTCCTGCTAATCCTAGCATGATAAAGAAGATTCAAAGAGAGTGAGATGCCAGCTCCTTTCATTCAGTCAGTAGCTTCAAACATTTCTGGACGTTTTTCAATGGCAAAAATCAATGAATATTGTAAATGCACAAACAGTAATATCTCCACATTGCAAGGTGCAATTCTGAAATTTTTTGCTTTTTCCTGCTCCTCTTAGCATGATAAAGAAGATTCAAAGAGAGTGAGATGCCAGCTCTTTTCATTCAGTCAGTAGCTTCAAACATTTCTGGACGTTTTTCAATGGCAAAAATCAATGAATATTGTAAATGCACAAACAGTAATATCTCCACATTGCAAGGTGCAATTCTGAAATGTTTTGCTTTTTCCTGCTAATCCTAGCATGATAAAGAAGATTCAAAGAGAGTGAGATGCCAGCTCTTTTCATTCAGTCAGTAGCTTCAAACATTTCTGGACGTTTTTCAATGGCAAAAATCAATGAATATTGTAAATGCACAAACAGTAATTTCTCCGCATTGCAAGGTGCAATTCTGAAATTTTTTGCTTTTTCCTGCTAATCCTAGCATGATAAAGAAGATTCAAAGAGAGTGAGATGCCAGCTCTTTTCATTCAGTCAGTAGCTTCAAACATTTCTGGACGTTTTTCAATGGCAAAAATCAATGAATATTGTAAATGCACAATCAGTAATATCTCCACATTGCAAGGTGCAATTCTGAAATGTTTTGCTTTTTCCTGCTAATCCTAGCATGATAAAGAAGATTCAAAGAGAGTGAGATGCCAGCTCTTTTCATTCAGTCAGTAGCTTCAAACATTTCTGGACGTTTTTCAATGGCAAAAATCAATGAATATTGTAAATGCACAAACAGTAATATCTCCACATTGCAAGGTGCAATTCTGAAATTTTTTGCTTTTTCCTGCTCCTCTTAGCATGATAAAGAAGATTCAAAGAGAGTGAGATGCCAGCTCTTTTCATTCAGTCAGTAGCTTCAAACATTTCTGGACGTTTTTCAATGGCAAAAATCAATGAATATTGTAAATGCACAAACAGTAATATCTCCGCATTGCAAGGTGCAATTCTGAAATTTTTTGCTTTTTCCTGCTAATCCTAGCATGATAAAGAAGATTCAAAGAGAGTGAGATGCCAGCTCTTTTCATTCAGTCAGTAGCTTCAAACATTTCTGGTATATGAATAACATGATGTTTTTCAATGGCAAAAATCAATGAATATTGTAAATGCACAAACAGTAATTTCTCCGCATTGCAAGGTGCAATTCTGAAATTTTTTGCTTTTTCCTGCTAATCCTAGCATGATAAAGAAGATTCAAAGAGAGTGAGATGCCAGCTCCTTTCATTCAGTCAGTAGCTTCAAACATTTCTGGACGTTTTTCAATGGCAAAAATCAATGAATATTGTAAATGCACAAACAGTAATATCTCCATATTGCAAGGTGCAATTCTGAAATTTTTTGCTTTTTCCTGCTAATCCTAGCATGATAAAGAAGATTCAAAGAGAGTGAGATGCCAGCTCCTTTCATTCAGTCAGTAGCTTCAAACATTTCTGGACGTTTTTCAATGGCAAAAATCAATGAATATTGTAAATGCACAAACAGTAATATCTCCGCATTGCAAGGTGCAATTCTGAATTTTTTTGCTTTTTCCTGCTAATCCTAGCATGATAAAGAAGATTCAAAGAGAGTGAGATGCCAGCTCTTTTCATTCAGTCAGTAGCTTCAAACATTTCTGGTATATGAATAACATGATGTTTTTCAATGGCAAAAATCAATGAATATTGTAAATGCACAAACAGTAATTTCTCCGCATTGCAAGGTGCAATTCTGAAATTTTTTGCTTTTTCCTGCTAATCCTAGCATGATAAAGAAGATTCAAAGAGAGTGAGATGCCAGCTCCTTTCATTCAGTCAGTAGCTTCAAACATTTCTGGACGTTTTTCAATGGCAAAAATCAATGAATATTGTAAATGCACAAACAGTAATATCTCCGCATTGCAAGGTGCAATTCTGAAATTTTTTGCTTTTTCCTGCTAATCCTAGCATGGTAAAGAAGATTCAAAGAGAGTGAGATGCCAGCTCTTTTCATTCAGTCAGTAGCTTCAAACATTTCTGGACGTTTTTCAATGGCAAAAATCAATGAATATTGTAAATGCACAAACAGTAATTTCTCCACATTGCAAGGTGCAATTCTGAAATTTTTTGCTTTTTCCTGCTAATCCTAGCATGATAAAGAAGATTCAAAGAGAGTGAGATGCCAGCTCTTTTCATTCAGTCAGTAGCTTCAAACATTTCTGGTATATGAATAACATGATGTTTTTCAATGGCAAAAATCAATGAATATTGTAAATGCACAAACAGTAATTTCTCCGCATTGCAAGGTGCAATTCTGAAATTTTTTGCTTTTTCCTGCTAATCCTAGCATGATAAAGAAGATTCAAAGAGAGTGAGATGCCAGCTCCTTTCATTCAGTCAGTAGCTTCAAACATTTCTGGACGTTTTTCAATGGCAAAAATCAATGAATATTGTAAATGCACAAACAGTAATATTTCCGCATTGCAAGGTGCAATTCTGAAATTTTTTGCTTTTTCCTGCTAATCCTAGCATGATAAAGAACATTCAAAGAGAGTGAGATGCCAGCTCTTTTCATTCAGTCAGTAGCTTCAAACATTTCTGGTATATGAATAACATGATGTTTTTCAATGGCAAAAATCAATGAATATTGTAAATGCACAAACAGTAATATCTCCACATTGCAAGGTGCAATTCTGAAATTTTTTGCTTTTTCCTGCTAATCCTAGCATGATAAAGAAGATTCAAAGAGAGTGAGATGCCAGCTCTTTTCATTCAGTCAGTAGCTTCAAACATTTCTGGACATTTTTCAATGGCAAAAATCAATGAATATTGTAAATGCACAAACAGTAATATCTCCGCATTGCAAGGTGCAATTCTGAAATTTTTTGCTTTTTCCTGCTAATCCTAGCATGATAAAGAAGATTCAAAGAGAGTGAGATGCCAGCTCTTTTCATTCAGTCAGTAGCTTCAAACATTTCTGGTATATGAATAACATGATGTTTTTCAATGGCAAAAATCAATGAATATTGTAAATGCACAAACAGTAATATCTCCGCATTGCAAGGTGCAATTCTGAAATTTTTTGCTTTTTCCTGCTAATCCTAGCATGATAAAGAAGATTCAAAGAGAGTGAGATGCCAGCTCTTTTCATTCAGTCAGTAGCTTCAAACATTTCTGGACGTTTTTCAATGGCAAAAATCAATGAATATTGTAAATGCACAAACAGTAATTTCTCCGCATTGCAAGGTGCAATTCTGAAATTTTTTGCTTTTTCCTGCTAATCCTAGCATGATAAAGAAGATTCAAAGAGAGTGAGATGCCAGCTCTTTTCATTCAGTCAGTAGCTTCAAACCTTTCTGGACGTTTTTCAATGGCAAAAATCAATGACTATTGTAAATGCACAAACAGTAATATCTCCGCATTGCAAGGTGCAATTCTGAAATTTTTTGCTTTTTCCTGCTAATCCTAGCATGATAAAGAAGATTCAAAGAGAGTGAGATGCCAGCTCTTTTCATTCAGTCAGTAGCTTCAAACATTTCTGGTATATGAATAACATGATGTTTTTCAATGGCAAAAATCAATGAATATTGTAAATGCACAAACAGTAATTTCTCCGCATTGCAAGGTGCAATTCTGAAATTTTTTGCTTTTTCCTGCTAATCCTAGCATGATAAAGAAGATTCAAAGAGAGTGAGATGCCAGCTCCTTTCATTCAGTCAGTAGCTTCAAACATTTCTGGACGTTTTTCAATGGCAAAAATCAATGAATATTGTAAATGCACAAACAGTAATATTTCCACATTGCAAGGTGCAATTCTGAAATTTTTTGCTTTTTCCTGCTAATCCTAGCATGATAAAGAAGATTCAAAGAGAGTGAGATGCCAGCTCCTTTCATTCAGTCAGTAGCTTCAAACATTTCTGGACGTTTTTCAATGGCAAAAATCAATGAATATTGTATATGCACAAACAGTAATTTCTCCGCATTGCAAGGTGCAATTCTGAAATTTTTTGCTTTTTCCTGCTCCTCATAGCATGATAAAGAAGATTTAAAGAGAGTGAGATGCCAGCTCTTTTCATTCAGTCAGTAGCTTCAAACATTTCTGGACGTTTTTCAATGGCAAAAATCAATGAATATTGTAAATGCACAAACAGTAATATCTCCACATTGCAAGGTGCAATTCTGAAATTTTTTGCTTTTTCCTGCTAATCCTAGCATGATAAAGAAGATTCAAAGAGAGTGAGATGCCAGCTCCTTTCATTCAGTCAGTAGCTTCAAACATTTCTGGACGTTTTTCAATGGCAAAAATCAATGAATATTGTAAATGCACAAACAGTAATATCTCCACATTGCAAGGTGCAATTCTGAAATTTTTTGCTTTTTCCTGCTCCTCTTAGCATGATAAAGAAGATTCAAAGAGAGTGAGATGCCAGCTCTTTTCATTCAGTCAGTAGCTTCAAACATTTCTGGTATATGAATAACATGATGTTTTTCAATGGCAAAAATTAATGAATATTGTAAATGCACAAACAGTAATATCTCCGCATTGCAAGGTGCAATTCTGAAATTTTTTGCTTTTTCCTGCTAATCCTAGCATGATAAAGAAGATTCAAAGAGAGTGAGATGCCAGCTCTTTTCATTCAGTCAGTAGCTTCAAACATTTCTGGACGTTTTTCAATGGCAAAAATCAATGAATATTGTAAATGCACAAACAGTAATTTCTCCGCATTGCAAGTTGCAATTCTGAAATTTTTTGCTTTTTCCTGCTAATCCTAGCATGATAAAGAAGATTCAAAGAGAGTGAGATGCCAGCTCTTTTCATTCAGTCAGTAGCTTCAAACATTTCTGGTATATGAATAACATGATGTTTTTCAATGGCAAAAATCAATGAATATTGTAAATGCACAAACAGTAATATCTCCGCATTGCAAGGTGCAATTCTGAAATTTTTTGCTTTTTCCTGCTAATCCTAGCATGATAAAGAAGATTCAAAGAGAGTGAGATGCCAGCTCCTTTCATTCAGTCAGTAGCTTCAAACATTTCTGGACGTTTTTCAATGGCAAAAATCAATGAATATTGTAAATGCACAAACAGTAATATCTCCGCATTGCAACGTGCAATTCTGAAATTTTTTGCTTTTTCCTGCTAATCCTAGCATGATAAAGAAGATTCAAAGAGAGTGAGATGCCAGCTCTTTTCATTCAGTCAGTAGCTTCAAACATTTCTGGACGTTTTTCAATGGCAAAAATCAATGAATATTGTAAATGCACAAACAGTAATATCTCCGCATTGCAAGGTGCAATTCTGAAATTTTTAGCTTTTTCCTGCTAATCCTAGCATGATAAAGAAGATTCAAAGAGAGTGAGATGCCAGCTCTTTTCATTCAGTCAGTAGCTTCAAACATTTCTGGTATATGAATAACATGATGTTTTTCAATGGCAAAAATCAATGAATATTGTAAATGCACAAACAGTAATATCTCCGCATTGCAAGGTGCAATTCTGAAATTTTTTTGCTTTTTCCTGCTAATCCTAGCATGATAAAGAAGATTCAAAGGGAATGAGATGCCAGCTCTTTTCATTCAGTCAGTAGCTTCAAACATTTCTGGATGTTTTTCAATGGCAAAAATCAATGAATATTGTAAATGCACAAACAGTAATTTCTCCGCATTGCAAGGTGCAATTCTGAAATGTTTTGCTTTTTCCTGCTAATCCTAGCATGATAAAGAAGATTCAAAGAGAGTGAGATGCCAGCTCCTTTCATTCAGTCAGTAGCTTCAAACATTTCTGGTATATGAATAACATGATGTTTTTCAATGGCAAAAATCAATGAATATTGTAAATGCACAAACAGTAATATCTCCGCATTGCAAGGTGCAATTCTGAAATTTTTTGCTTTTTCCTGCTAATCCTAGCATGATAAAGAAGATTCAAAGAGAGTGAGATGCCAGCTCCTTTCATTCAGTCAGTAGCTTCAAACATTTCTGGACGTTTTTCAATGGCAAAAATCAATGAATATTGTAAATGCACAAACAGTAATTTCTCCGCATTGCAAGGTGCAATTCTGAAATTTTTTGCTTTTTCCTGCTAATCCTAGCATGATAAAGAAGATTCAAAGAGAGTGAGATGCCAGCTCCTTTCATTCAGTCAGTAGCTTCAAACATTTCTGGACGTTTTTCAATGGCAAAAATCAATGAATATTGTAAATACACAAACAGTAATATCTCCGCATTGCAAGGTGCAATTCTGAAATTTTTTGCTTTTTCCTGCTAATCCTAGCATGATAAAGAAGATTCAAACAGAGTGAGATGCCAGCTCTTTTCATTCAGTCAGTAGCTTCAAACATTTCTGGACGTTTTTCAATGGCAAAAATCAATGAATATTGTAAATGCACAAACAGTAATATCTCCGCATTGCAAGGTGCAATTCTGAAATTTTTTGCTTTCTCCTGCTAATCCTAGCATGATAAAGAAGATTCAAAGAGAGTGAGATGCCAGCTCTTTTCATTCAGTCAGTAGCTTCAAACATTTCTGGTATATGAATAACATGATGTTTTTCAATGGCAAAAATCAATGAATATTGTAAATGCACAAACAGTAATATCTCCGCATTGCAAGGTGCAATTCTGAAATTTTTTGCTTTTTCCTGCTAATCCTAGCATGATAAAGAAGATTCAAAGAGAGTGAGATGCCAGCTCTTTTCATTAAGTCAGTAGCTTCAAACATTTCTGGTATATGAATAACATGATGTTTTTCAATGGCAAAAATCAATGAATATTGTAAATGCACAAACAGTAATATCTCCGCATTGCAAGGTGCAATTCTGAAATTTTTTGCTTTTTCCTGCTAATCCTAACATGATAAAGAAGATTCAAAGAGAGTGAGATGCCAGCTCTTTTCATTCAGTCAGTAGCTTCAAACATTTCTGGACGTTTTTCAATGGCAAAAATCAATGAATATTGTAAATGCACAAACAGTAATATCTCCGCATTGCAAGGTGCAATTCTGAAATTTTTTGCTTTTTCCTGCTAATCCTAGCATGATAAAGAAGATTCAAAGAGAGTGAGATGCCAGCTCCTTTCATTCAGTCAGTAGCTTCAAACATTTCTGGACGTTTTTCAATGGCAAAAATCAATGAATATTGTAAATGCACAAACAGTAATATCTCCGCATTGCAAGGTGCAATTCTGAAATTTTTTGCTTTTTCCTGCTAATCCTAGCATGATAAAGAAGATTCAAAGAGAGTGAGATGCCAGCTCCTTTCATTCAGTCAGTAGCTTCAAACATTTCTGGACGTTTTTCAATGGCAAAAATCAATGAATATTGTAAATGCACAAACAGTAATTTCTCCGCATTGCAAGGTGCAATTCTGAAATTTTTTGCTTTTTCCTGCTAATCCTAGCATGATAAAGAAGATTCAAAGAGAGTGAGATGCCAGCTCCTTTCATTCAGTCAGTAGCTTCAAACATTTCTGGACGTTTTTCAATGGCAAAAATCAATGAATATTGTAAATGCACAAACAGTAATATCTCCGCATTGCAAGGTGCAATTCTGAAATTTTTTGCTTTTTCCTGCTAATCCTAGCATGATAAAGAAGATTCAAACAGAGTGAGATGCCAGCTCTTTTCATTCAGTCAGTAGCTTCAAACATTTCTGGACGTTTTTCAATGGCAAAAATCAATGAATATTGTAAATGCACAAACAGTAATATCTCCGCATTGCAAGGTGCAATTCTGAAATTTTTTGCTTTCTCCTGCTAATCCTAGCATGATAAAGAAGATTCAAAGAGAGTGAGATGCCAGCTCTTTTCATTCAGTCAGTAGCTTCAAACATTTCTGGTATATGAATAACATGATGTTTTTCAATGGCAAAAATCAATGAATATTGTAAATGCACAAACAGTAATATCTCCGCATTGCAAGGTGCAATTCTGAAATTTTTTGCTTTTTCCTGCTAATCCTAGCATGATAAAGAAGATTCAAAGAGAGTGAGATGCCAGCTCTTTTCATTAAGTCAGTGGCTTCAAACATTTCTGGTATATGAATAACATGATGTTTTTCAATGGCAAAAATCAATGAATATTGTAAATGCACAAACAGTAATATCTCCGCATTGCAAGGTGCAATTCTGAAATGTTTTGCTTTTTCCTGCTAATCCTAACATGATAAAGAAGATTCAAAGAGAGTGAGATGCCAGCTCTTTTCATTCAGTCAGTAGCTTCAAACATTTCTGGACGTTTTTCAATGGCAAAAATCAATGAATATTGTAAATGCACAAACAGTAATATCTCCGCATTGCAAGGTGCAATTCTGAAATGTTTTGCTTTTTCCTGCTAATCCTAGCATGATAAAGAAGATTCAAAGAGAGTGAGATGCCAGCTCCTTTCATTCAGTCAGTAGCTTCAAACATTTCTGGACGTTTTTCAATGGCAAAAATCAATGAATATTGTAAATGCACAAACAGTAATATCTCCGCATTGCAAGGTGCAATTCTGAAATTTTTTGCTTTTTCCTGCTAATCCTAGCATGATAAAGAAGATTCAAAGAGAGTGAGATGCCAGCTCTTTTCATTCAGTCAGTAGCTTCAAACATTTCTGGACGTTTTTCAATGGCAAAAATCAATGAATATTGTAAATGCACAAACAGTAATATCTCCGCATTGCAAGGTGCAATTCTGAAATTTTTTGCTTTTTCCTGCTAATCCTAGCATGATAAAGAAGATTCAAAGAGAGTGAGATGCCAGCTCTTTTCATTCAGTCAGTAGCTTCAAACATTTCTGTACGTTTTTCAATGGCAAAAATCAATGAATATTGTAAATGCACAAACAGTAATATCTCCACATTGCAAGGTGCAATTCTGAAATTTTTTGCTTTTTCCTGCTAATCCTAGCATGGTAAAGAAGATTCAAAGAGAATGAGATGCCAGCTCTTTTAATTCAGTCAGTAGCTTCAAACATTTCTGGACGTTTTTCAATGGCAAAAATCAATGAATATTGTAAATGCACAAACAGTAATTTCTCCGCATTGCAAGGTGCAATTCTGAAATTTTTTGCTTTTTCCTGCTAATCCTTGCATGATAAAGAAGATTCAAAGAGAGTGAGATTCCAGCTCTTTTCATTCAGTCAGTAGCTTCAAACATTTCTGGACGTTTTTCAATGGCAAAAATCAATGAATATTGTAAATGCACAAACAGTAATATCTCCACATTGCAAGGTGCAATTCTGAAATTTTTTGCTTTTTCCTGCTAATCCTAGCATGATAAAGAAGATTCAAAGAGAGTGAGATGCCAGCTCTTTTCATTCAGTCAGTAGCTTCAAACATTTCTGGTATATGAATAACATGATGTTTTTCAATGGCAAAAATCAATGAATATTGTAAATGCACAAACAGTAATTTCTCCGCATTGCAAGGTGCAATTCTGAAATTTTTTGCTTTTTCCTGCTAATCCTAGCATGATAAAGAAGATTCAAAGAGAGTGAGATGCCAGCTCCTTTCATTCAGTCAGTAGCTTCAAACATTTCTGGACGTTTTTCAATGGCAAAAATCAATGAATATTGTAAATGCACAAACAGTAATATCTCCGCATTGCAAGGTGCAATTCTGAAATTTTTTGCTTTTTCCTGCTAATCCTAGCATGATAAAGAAGATTCAAAGAGAGTGAGATGCCAGCTCTTTTCATTCAGTCAGTAGCTTCAAACATTTCTGGACGTTTTTCCATGGCAAAAATCAATGAATATTGTAAATGCACAAACAGTAATATCTCCGCATTGCAAGGTGCAATTCTGAAATTTTTAGCTTTTTCCTGCTAATCCTAGCATGATAAAGAAGATTCAAAGAGAGTGAGATGCCAGCTTTTTTCATTCAGTCAGTAGCTTCAAACATTTCTGGTATATGAATAACATGATGTTTTTCAATGGCAAAAATCAATGAATATTGTAAATGCACAAATAGTAATATCTCCGCATTGCAAGGTGCAATTCTGACATTTTTTTGCTTTTTCCTGCTAATCCTAGCATGATAAAGAAGATTCAAAGAGAATGAGATGCCAGCTCTTTTCATTCAGTCAGTAGCTTCAAACATTTCTGGACGTTTTTCAATGGCAAAAATCAATGAATATTGTAAATGCACAAACAGTAATTTCTCTGCATTGCAAGGTGCAATTCTGAAATTTTTTGCTTTTTCCTGCTAATCCTAGCATGATAAAGAAGATTCAAAGAGAGTGAGATGCCAGCTCCTTTCATTCAGTCAGTAGCTTCAAACATTTCTGGTATATGAATAACATGATGTTTTTCAATGGCAAAAATCAATGAATATTGTAAATGCACAAACAGTAATATCTCCGCATTGCAAGGTGCAATTCTGAAATTTTTTGCTTTTTCCTGCTAATCCTAGCATGATAAAGAAGATTCAAAGAGAGTGAGATGCCAGCTCCTTTCATTCAGTCAGTAGCTTCAAACATTTCTGGACGTTTTTCAATGGCAAAAATCAATGAATATTGTAAATGCACAAACAGTAATATCTCCGCATTGCAAGGTGCAATTCTGAAATTTTTTGCTTTTTCCTGCTAATCCTAGCATGATAAAGAAGATTCAAAGAGAGTGAGATGCCAGCTCTTTTCATTAAGTCAGTGGCTTCAAACATTTCTGGTATATGAATAACATGATGTTTTTCAATGGCAAAAATCAATGAATATTGTAAATGCACAAACAGTAATATCTCCGCATTGCAAGGTGCAATTCTGAAATTTTTTGCTTTTTCCTGCTAATCCTAACATGATAAAGAAGATTCAAAGAGAGTGAGATGCCAGCTCTTTTCATTCAGTCAGTAGCTTCAAACATTTCTGGACGTTTTTCAATGGCAAAAATCAATGAATATTGTAAATGCACAAACAGTAATATCTCCGCATTGCAAGGTGCAATTCTGAAATGTTTTGCTTTTTCCTGCTAATCCTAGCATGATAAAGAAGATTCAAAGAGAGTGAGATGCCAGCTCCTTTCATTCAGTCAGTAGCTTCAAACATTTCTGGACGTTTTTCAATGGCAAAAATCAATGAATATTGTAAATGCACAAACAGTAATATCTCCGCATTGCAAGGTGCAATTCTGAAATTTTTTGCTTTTTCCTGCTAATCCTAGCATGATAAAGAAGATTCAAAGAGAGTGAGATGCCAGCTCTTTTCATTCAGTCAGTAGCTTCAAACATTTCTGGACGTTTTTCAATGGCAAAAATCAATGAATATTGTAAATGCACAAACAGTAATATCTCCGCATTGCAAGGTGCAATTCTGAAATTTTTTGCTTTTTCCTGCTAATCCTAGCATGATAAAGAAGATTCAAAGAGAGTGAGATGCCAGCTCTTTTCATTCAGTCAGTAGCTTCAAACATTTCTGTACGTTTTTCAATGGCAAAAATCAATGAATATTGTAAATGCACAAACAGTAATATCTCCACATTGCAAGGTGCAATTCTGAAATTTTTTGCTTTTTCCTGCTAATCCTAGCATGGTAAAGAAGATTCAAAGAGAATGAGATGCCAGCTCTTTTAATTCAGTCAGTAGCTTCAAACATTTCTGGACGTTTTTCAATGGCAAAAATCAATGAATATTGTAAATGCACAAACAGTAATTTCTCCGCATTGCAAGGTGCAATTCTGAAATTTTTTGCTTTTTCCTGCTAATCCTTGCATGATAAAGAAGATTCAAAGAGAGTGAGATTCCAGCTCTTTTCATTCAGTCAGTAGCTTCAAACATTTCTGGACGTTTTTCAATGGCAAAAATCAATGAATATTGTAAATGCACAAACAGTAATATCTCCACATTGCAAGGTGCAATTCTGAAATTTTTTGCTTTTTCCTGCTAATCCTAGCATGATAAAGAAGATTCAAAGAGAGTGAGATGCCAGCTCTTTTCATTCAGTCAGTAGCTTCAAACATTTCTGGTATATGAATAACATGATGTTTTTCAATGGCAAAAATCAATGAATATTGTAAATGCACAAACAGTAATTTCTCCGCATTGCAAGGTGCAATTCTGAAATTTTTTGCTTTTTCCTGCTAATCCTAGCATGATAAAGAAGATTCAAAGAGAGTGAGATGCCAGCTCCTTTCATTCAGTCAGTAGCTTCAAACATTTCTGGACGTTTTTCAATGGCAAAAATCAATGAATATTGTAAATGCACAAACAGTAATATCTCCGCATTGCAAGGTGCAATTCTGAAATTTTTTGCTTTTTCCTGCTAATCCTAGCATGATAAAGAAGATTCAAAGAGAGTGAGATGCCAGCTCTTTTCATTCAGTCAGTAGCTTCAAACATTTCTGGTATATGAATAACATGATGTTTTTCAATGGCAAAAATCAATGAATATTGTAAATGCACAAATAGTAATATCTCCGCATTGCAAGGTGCAATTCTGACATTTTTTTGCTTTTTCCTGCTAATCCTAGCATGATAAAGAAGATTCAAAGAGAATGAGATGCCAGCTCTTTTCATTCAGTCAGTAGCTTCAAACATTTCTGGACGTTTTTCAATGGCAAAAATCAATGAATATTGTAAATGCACAAACAGTAATTTCTCTGCATTGCAAGGTGCAATTCTGAAATTTTTTGCTTTTTCCTGCTAATCCTAGCATGATAAAGAAGATTCAAAGAGAGTGAGATGCCAGCTCCTTTCATTCAGTCAGTAGCTTCAAACATTTCTGGTATATGAATAACATGATGTTTTTCAATGGCAAAAATCAATGAATATTGTAAATGCACAAACAGTAATATCTCCGCATTGCAAGGTGCAATTCTGAAATTTTTTGCTTTTTCCTGCTAATCCTAGCATGATAAAGAAGATTCAAAGAGAGTGAGATGCCAGCTCCTTTCATTCAGTCAGTAGCTTCAAACATTTCTGGACGTTTTTCAATGGCAAAAATCAATGAATATTGTAAATGCACAAATAGTAATTTCTCCTCATTGCAAGGTGCAATTCTGAAATTTTTTGCTTTTTCCTGCTAATCCTAGCATGATAAAGAAGATTCAAAGAGAGTGAGATGCCAGCTCCTTTCATTCAGTCAGTAGCTTCAAACATTTCTGGACGTTTTTCAATGGCAAAAATCAATGAATATTGTAAATGCACAAACAGTAATATCTCCGCATTGCAAGGTGCAATTCTGAAATTTTTTGCTTTTTCCCGCTAATCCTAGCATGATAAAGAAGATTCAAACAGAGTGAGATGCCAGCTCTTTTCATTCAGTCAGTAGCTTCAAACATTTCTGGACGTTTTTCAATGGCAAAAATCAATGAATATTGTAAATGCACAAACAGTAATATCTCCGCATTGCAAGGTGCAATTCTGAAATTTTTTGCTTTCTTCTGCTAATCCTAGCATGATAAAGAAGATTCAAAGAGTGTGAGATGCCAGCTCTTTTCATTCAGTCAGTAGCTTCAAACATTTCTGGTATATGAATAACATGATGTTTTTCAATGGCAAAAATCAATGAATATTGTAAATGCACAAACAGTAATATCTCCGCATTGCAAGGTGCAATTCTGAAATTTTTTGCTTTTTCCTGCTAATCCTAGCATGATAAAGAAGATTCAAAGAGAGTGAGATGCCAGCTCTTTTCATTCAGTCAGTAGCTTCAAACATTTCTGTACGTTTTTCAATGGCAAAAATCAATGAATATTGTAAATGCACAAACAGTAATATCTCCACATTGCAAGGTGCAATTCTGAAATTTTTTGCTTTTTCCTGCTAATCCTAGCATGGTAAAGAAGATTCAAAGAGAATGAGATGCCAGCTCTTTTCATTCAGTCAGTAGCTTCAAACATTTCTGGACGTTTTTCAATGGCAAAAATCAATGAATATTGTAAATGCACAAACAGTAATTTCTCCGCATTGCAAGGTGCAATTCTGAAATTTTTTGCTTTTTCCTGCTAATCCTAGCATGATAAAGAAGATTCAAAGAGAGTGAGATTCCAGCTCTTTTCATTCAGTCAGTAGCTTCAAACATTTCTGGACGTTTTTGAATGGCAAAAATCAATGAATATTGTAAATGCACAAACAGTAATATCTCCACATTGCAAGGTGCAATTCTGAAATTTTTTGCTTTTTCCTGCTAATCCTAGCATGATAAAGAAGATTCAAAGAGAGTGAGATGCCAGCTCTTTTCATTCAGTCAGTAGCTTCAAACATTTCTGGTATATGAATAACATGATGTTTTTCAATGGCAAAAATCAATGAATATTGTAAATGCACAAACAGTAATTTCTCCGCATTGCAAGGTGCAATTCTGAAATTTTTTGCTTTTTCCTGCTAATCCTAGCATGATAAAGAAGATTCAAAGAGAGTGAGATGCCAGCTCCTTTCATTCAGTCAGTAGCTTCAAACATTTCTGGACGTTTTTCAATGGCAAAAATCAATGAATATTGTAAATGCACAAACAGTAATATCTCCGCATTGCAAGGTGCAATTCTGAATTTTTTTGCTTTTTCCTGCTAATCCTAGCATGATAAAGAAGATTCAAAGAGAGTGAGATGCCAGCTCTTTTCATTCAGTCAGTAGCTTCAAACATTTCTGGTATATGAATAACATGATGTTTTTCAATGGCAAAAATCAATGAATATTGTAAATGCACAAACAGTAATATCTCCACATTGCAAGGTGCAATTCTGAAATTTTTTGCTTTTTCCTGCTAATCCTAGCATGATAAAGAAGATTCAAAGACAGTGAGATGCCAGCTCCTTTCATTCAGTCAGTAGCTTCAAACATTTCTGGACGTTTTTCAATGGCAAAAATCAATGAATATTGTAAATGCACAAACAGTAATATCTCCGCATTGCAAGGTGCAATTCTGAAATTTTTTGCTTTTTCCTGCTAATCCTAGCATGATAAAGAAGATTCAAAGAGAGTGAGATGCCAGCTCTTTTCATTCAGTCAGTAGCTTCAAACATTTCTGGACGTTTTTCAATGGCAAAAATCAATGAATATTGTAAATGCACAAACAGTAATATCTCCGCATTGCAAGGTGCAATTCTGAAATTTTTTGCTTTTTCCTGCTCCTCTTAGCATGATAAAGAAGATTCAAAGAGAGTGAGATGCCAGCTCTTTTCATTCAGTCAGTAGCTTCAAACATTTCTGGACGTTTTTCAATGGCAAAAATCAATGACTATTGTAAATGCACAAACAGTAATATCTCCGCATTGCAAGGTGCAATTCTGAAATTTTTTGCTTTTTCCTGCTAATCCTAGCATGATAAAGAAGATTCAAAGAGAGTGAGATGCCAGCTCTTTTCATTCAGTCAGTAGCTTCAAACATTTCTGGTATATGAATAACATGATGTTTTTCAATGGCAAAAATCAATGAATATTGTAAATGCACAAACAGTAATTTCTCCGCATTGCAAGGTGCAATTCTGAAATTTTTTGCTTTTTCCTGCTAATCCTAGCATGATAAAGAAGATTCAAAGAGAGTGAGATGCCAGCTCCTTTCATTCAGTCAGTAGCTTCAAACATTTCTGGACGTTTTTCAATGGCAAAAATCAATGAATATTGTAAATGCACAAACAGTAATATTTCCACATTGCAAGGTGGAATTCTGAAATTTTTTGCTTTTTCCTGCTAATCCTAGCATGATAAAGAAGATTCAAAGAGAGTGAGATGCCAGCTCCTTTCATTCAGTCAGTAGCTTCAAACATTTCTGGACGTTTTTCAATGGCAAAAATCAATGAATATTGTATATGCACAAACAGTAATTTCTCCGCATTGCAAGGTGCAATTCTGAAATTTTTTGCTTTTTCCTGCTCCTCATAGCATGATAAAGAAGATTTAAAGAGAGTGAGATGCCAGCTCTTTTCATTCAGTCAGTAGCTTCAAACATTTCTGGACGTTTTTCAATGGCAAAAATCAATGAATATTGTAAATGCACAAACAGTAATATCTCCACATTGCAAGGTGCAATTCTGAAATTTTTTGCTTTTTCCTGCTAATCCTAGCATGATAAAGAAGATTCAAAGAGAGTGAGATGCCAGCTCCTTTCATTCAGTCAGTAGCTTCAAACATTTCTGGACGTTTTTCAATGGCAAAAATCAATGAATATTGTAAATGCACAAACAGTAATATCTCCACATTGCAAGGTGCAATTCTGAAATTTTTTGCTTTTTCCTGCTCCTCTTAGCATGATAAAGAAGATTCAAAGAGAGTGAGATGCCAGCTCTTTTCATTCAGTCAGTAGCTTCAAACATTTCTGGTATATGAATAACATGATGTTTTTCAATGGCAAAAATTAATGAATATTGTAAATGCACAAACAGTAATATCTCCACATTGCAAGGTGCAATTCTGAAATTTTTTGCTTTTTCCTGCTAATCCTAGCATGGTAAAGAAGATTCAAAGAGAATGAGATGCCAGCTCTTTTAATTCAGTCAGTAGCTTCAAACATTTCTGGACGTTTTTCAATGGCAAAAATCAATGAATATTGTAAATGCACAAACAGTAATTTCTCCGCATTGCAAGGTGCAATTCTGAAATTTTTTGCTTTTTCCTGCTAATCCTTGCATGATAAAGAAGATTCAAAGAGAGTGAGATTCCAGCTCTTTTCATTCAGTCAGTAGCTTCAAACATTTCTGGACGTTTTTCAATGGCAAAAATCAATGAATATTGTAAATGCACAAACAGTAATATCTCCACATTGCAAGGTGCAATTCTGAAATTTTTTGCTTTTTCCTGCTAATCCTAGCATGATAAAGAAGATTCAAAGAGAGTGAGATGCCAGCTCTTTTCATTCAGTCAGTAGCTTCAAACATTTCTGGTATATGAATAACATGATGTTTTTCAATGGCAAAAATCAATGAATATTGTAAATGCACAAACAGTAATTTCTCCGCATTGCAAGGTGCAATTCTGAAATTTTTTGCTTTTTCCTGCTAATCCTAGCATGATAAAGAAGATTCAAAGAGAGTGAGATGCCAGCTCCTTTCATTCAGTCAGTAGCTTCAAACATTTCTGGACGTTTTTCAATGGCAAAAATCAATGAATATTGTAAATGCACAAACAGTAATATCTCCGCATTGCAAGGTGCAATTCTGAAATTTTTTGCTTTTTCCTGCTAATCCTAGCATGATAAAGAAGATTCAAAGAGAGTGAGATGCCAGCTCTTTTCATTCAGTCAGTAGCTTCAAACATTTCTGGACGTTTTTCCATGGCAAAAATCAATGAATATTGTAAATGCACAAACAGTAATATCTCCGCATTGCAAGGTGCAATTCTGAAATTTTTAGCTTTTTCCTGCTAATCCTAGCATGATAAAGAAGATTCAAAGAGAGTGAGATGCCAGCTCTTTTCATTCAGTCAGTAGCTTCAAACATTTCTGGTATATGAATAACATGATGTTTTTCAATGGCAAAAATCAATGAATATTGTAAATGCACAAATAGTAATATCTCCGCATTGCAAGGTGCAATTCTGACATTTTTTTGCTTTTTCCTGCTAATCCTAGCATGATAAAGAAGATTCAAAGAGAATGAGATGCCAGCTCTTTTCATTCAGTCAGTAGCTTCAAACATTTCTGGACGTTTTTCAATGGCAAAAATCAATGAATATTGTAAATGCACAAACAGTAATTTCTCTGCATTGCAAGGTGCAATTCTGAAATTTTTTGCTTTTTCCTGCTAATCCTAGCATGATAAAGAAGATTCAAAGAGAGTGAGATGCCAGCTCCTTTCATTCAGTCAGTAGCTTCAAACATTTCTGGTATATGAATAACATGATGTTTTTCAATGGCAAAAATCAATGAATATTGTAAATGCACAAACAGTAATATCTCCGCATTGCAAGGTGCAATTCTGAAATTTTTTGCTTTTTCCTGCTAATCCTAGCATGATAAAGAAGATTCAAAGAGAGTGAGATGCCAGCTCCTTTCATTCAGTCAGTAGCTTCAAACATTTCTGGACGTTTTTCAATGGCAAAAATCAATGAATATTGTAAATGCACAAACAGTAATTTCTCCTCATTGCAAGGTGCAATTCTGAAATTTTTTGCTTTTTCCTGCTAATCCTAGCATGATAAAGAAGATTCAAAGAGAGTGAGATGCCAGCTCCTTTCATTCAGTCAGTAGCTTCAAACATTTCTGGACGTTTTTCAATGGCAAAAATCAATGAATATTGTAAATGCACAAACAGTAATATCTCCGCATTGCAAGGTGCAATTCTGAAATTTTTTGCTTTTTCCCGCTAATCCTAGCATGATAAAGAAGATTCAAACAGAGTGAGATGCCAGCTCTTTTCATTCAGTCAGTAGCTTCAAACATTTCTGGACGTTTTTCAATGGCAAAAATCAATGAATATTGTAAATGCACAAACAGTAATATCTCCGCATTGCAAGGTGCAATTCTGAAATTTTTTGCTTTCTTCTGCTAATCCTAGCATGATAAAGAAGATTCAAAGAGTGTGAGATGCCAGCTCTTTTCATTCAGTCAGTAGCTTCAAACATTTCTGGTATATGAATAACATGATGTTTTTCAATGGCAAAAATCAATGAATATTGTAAATGCACAAACAGTAATATCTCCGCATTGCAAGGTGCAATTCTGAAATTTTTTGCTTTTTCCTGCTAATCCTAGCATGATAAAGAAGATTCAAAGAGAGTGAGATGCCAGCTCTTTTCATTCAGTCAGTAGCTTCAAACATTTCTGTACGTTTTTCAATGGCAAAAATCAATGAATATTGTAAATGCACAAACAGTAATATCTCCACATTGCAAGGTGCAATTCTGAAATTTTTTGCTTTTTCCTGCTAATCCTAGCATGGTAAAGAAGATTCAAAGAGAATGAGATGCCAGCTCTTTTCATTCAGTCAGTAGCTTCAAACATTTCTGGACGTTTTTCAATGGCAAAATCAATGAATATTGTAAATGCACAAACAGTAATTTCTCCGCATTGCAAGGTGCAATTCTGAAATTTTTTGCTTTTTCCTGCTAATCCTAGCATGATAAAGAAGATTCAAAGAGAGTGAGATTCCAGCTCTTTTCATTCAGTCAGTAGCTTCAAACATTTCTGGACGTTTTTGAATGGCAAAAATCAATGAATATTGTAAATGCACAAACAGTAATATCTCCACATTGCAAGGTGCAATTCTGAAATTTTTTGCTTTTTCCTGCTAATCCTAGCATGATAAAGAAGATTCAAAGAGAGTGAGATGCCAGCTCTTTTCATTCAGTCAGTAGCTTCAAACATTTCTGGTATATGAATCAAATGATGTTTTTCAATGGCAAAAATCAATGAATATTGTAAATGCACAAACAGTAATTTCTCCGCATTGCAAGGTGCAATTCTGAAATTTTTTGCTTTTTCCTGCTAATCCTAGCATGATAAAGAAGATTCAAAGAGAGTGAGATGCCAGCTCCTTTCATTCAGTCAGTAGCTTCAAACATTTCTGGACGTTTTTCAATGGCAAAAATCAATGAATATTGTAAATGCACAAACAGTAATATCTCCGCATTGCAAGGTGCAATTCTGAATTTTTTTGCTTTTTCCTGCTAATCCTAGCATGATAAAGAAGATTCAAAGAGAGTGAGATGCCAGCTCTTTTCATTCAGTCAGTAGCTTCAAACATTTCTGGTATATGAATAACATGA
Organism: Phyllobates terribilis; assembly: GCF_046119375.1. Taxonomy (NCBI): domain Eukaryota; kingdom Metazoa; phylum Chordata; class Amphibia; order Anura; family Dendrobatidae; genus Phyllobates; species Phyllobates terribilis. The sequence continues at coordinate 676,235 of NW_027363386.1, forward strand.
TGTTTTTCAATGGCAAAAATCAATGAATATTGTAAATGCACAAACAGTAATATCTCCACATTGCAAGGTGCAATTCTGAAATTTTTTGCTTTTTCCTGCTAATCCTAGCATGATAAAGAAGATTCAAAGAGAGTGAGATGCCAGCTCCTTTCATTCAGTCAGTAGCTTCAAACATTTCTGGACGTTTTTCAATGGCAAAAATCAATGAATATTGTAAATGCACAAACAGTAATATCTCCGCATTGCAAGGTGCAATTCTGAAATTTTTTGCTTTTTCCTGCTAATCCTAGCATGATAAAGAAGATTCAAAGAGAGTGAGATGCCAGCTCTTTTCATTCAGTCAGTAGCTTCAAACATTTCTGGACGTTTTTCAATGGCAAAAATCAATGAATATTGTAAATGCACAAACAGTAATATCTCCGCATTGCAAGGTGCAATTCTGAAATTTTTTGCTTTTTCCTGCTCCTCTTAGCATGATAAAGAAGATTCAAAGAGAGTGAGATGCCAGCTCTTTTCATTCAGTCAGTAGCTTCAAACATTTCTGGACGTTTTTCAATGGCAAAAATCAATGACTATTGTAAATGCACAAACAGTAATATCTCCGCATTGCAAGGTGCAATTCTGAAATTTTTTGCTTTTTCCTGCTAATCCTAGCATGATAAAGAAGATTCAAAGAGAGTGAGATGCCAGCTCTTTTCATTCAGTCAGTAGCTTCAAACATTTCTGGTATATGAATAACATGATGTTTTTCAATGGCAAAAATCAATGAATATTGTAAATGCACAAACAGTAATTTCTCCGCATTGCAAGGTGCAATTCTGAAATTTTTTGCTTTTTCCTGCTAATCCTAGCATGATAAAGAAGATTCAAAGAGAGTGAGATGCCAGCTCCTTTCATTCAGTCAGTAGCTTCAAACATTTCTGGACGTTTTTCAATGGCAAAAATCAATGAATATTGTAAATGCACAAACAGTAATATTTCCACATTGCAAGGTGCAATTCTGAAATTTTTTGCTTTTTCCTGCTAATCCTAGCATGATAAAGAAGATTCAAAGAGAGTGAGATGCCAGCTCCTTTCATTCAGTCAGTAGCTTCAAACATTTCTGGACGTTTTTCAATGGCAAAAATCAATGAATATTGTATATGCACAAACAGTAATTTCTCCGCATTGCAAGGTGCAATTCTGAAATTTTTTGCTTTTTCCTGCTCCTCATAGCATGATAAAGAAGATTTAAAGAGAGTGAGATGCCAGCTCTTTTCATTCAGTCAGTAGCTTCAAACATTTCTGGACGTTTTTCAATGGCAAAAATCAATGAATATTGTAAATGCACAAACAGTAATATCTCCACATTGCAAGGTGCAATTCTGAAATTTTTTGCTTTTTCCTGCTAATCCTAGCATGATAAAGAAGATTCAAAGAGAGTGAGATGCCAGCTCCTTTCATTCAGTCAGTAGCTTCAAACATTTCTGGACGTTTTTCAATGGCAAAAATCAATGAATATTGTAAATGCACAAACAGTAATATCTCCACATTGCAAGGTGCAATTCTGAAATTTTTTGCTTTTTCCTGCTCCTCTTAGCATGATAAAGAAGATTCAAAGAGAGTGAGATGCCAGCTCTTTTCATTCAGTCAGTAGCTTCAAACATTTCTGGTATATGAATAACATGATGTTTTTCAATGGCAAAAATTAATGAATATTGTAAATGCCCAAACAGTAATATCTCCGCATTGCAAGGTGCAATTCTGAAATTTTTTGATTTTTCCTGCTAATCCTAGCATGATAAAGAAGATTCAAAGAGAGTGAGATGCCAGCTCTTTTCATTCAGTCAGTAGCTTCAAACATTTCTGGACGTTTTTCAATGGCAAAAATCAATGAATATTGTAAATGCACAAACAGTAATTTCTCCGCATTGCAAGTTGCAATTCTGAAATTTTTTGCTTTTTCCTGCTAATCCTAGCATGATAAAGAAGATTCAAAGAGAGTGAGATGCCAGCTCTTTTCATTCAGTCAGTAGCTTCAAACATTTCTGGTATATGAATAACATGATGTTTTTCAATGGCAAAAATCAATGAATATTGTAAATGCACAAACAGTAATATCTCCGCATTGCAAGGTGCAATTCTGAAATTTTTTGCTTTTTCCTGCTAATCCTAGCATGATAAAGAAGATTCAAAGAGAGTGAGATGCCAGCTCCTTTCATTCAGTCAGTAGCTTCAAACATTTCTGGACATTTTTCAATGGCAAAAATCAATGAATATTGTAAATGCACAAACAGTAATATCTCCGCATTGCAAGGTGCAATTCTGAAATTTTTTGCTTTTTCCTGCTAATCCTAGCATGATAAAGAAGATTCAAAGAGAGTGAGATGCCAGCTCTTTTCATTCAGTCAGTAGCTTCAAACATTTCTGGACGTTTTTCAATGGCAAAAATCAATGAATATTGTAAATGCACAAACAGTAATATCTCCGCATTGCAAGGTGCAATTCTGAAATTTTTAGCTTTTTCCTGCTAATCCTAGCATGATAAAGAAGATTCAAAGAGAGTGAGATGCCAGCTCTTTTCATTCAGTCAGTAGCTTCAAACATTTCTGGTATATGAATAACATGATGTTTTTCAATGGCAAAAATCAATGAATATTGTAAATGCACAAACAGTAATATCTCCGCATTGCAAGGTGCAATTCTGAAATTTTTTTGCTTTTTCCTGCTAATCCTAGCATGATAAAGAAGATTCAAAGGGAATGAGATGCCAGCTCTTTTCATTCAGTCAGTAGCTTCAAACATTTCTGGATGTTTTTCAATGGCAAAAATCAATGAATATTGTAAATGCACAAACAGTAATTTCTCCGCATTGCAAGGTGCAATTCTGAAATTTTTTGCTTTTTCCTGCTAATCCTAGCATGATAAAGAAGATTCAAAGAGAGTGAGATGCCAGCTCCTTTCATTCAGTCAGTAGCTTCAAACATTTCTGGACGTTTTTCAATGGCAAAAATCAATGAATATTGTAAATACACAAACAGTAATATCTCCGCATTGCAAGGTGCAATTCTGAAATTTTTTGCTTTTTCCTGCTAATCCTAGCATGATAAAGAAGATTCAAACAGAGTGAGATGCCAGCTCTTTTCATTCAGTCAGTAGCTTCAAACATTTCTGGACGTTTTTCAATGGCAAAAATCAATGAATATTGTAAATGCACAAACAGTAATATCTCCGCATTGCAAGGTGCAATTCTGAAATTTTTTGCTTTCTCCTGCTAATCCTAGCATGATAAAGAAGATTCAAAGAGAGTGAGATGCCAGCTCTTTTCATTCAGTCAGTAGCTTCAAACATTTCTGGTATATGAAAAACATGATGTTTTTCAATGGCAAAAATCAATGAATATTGTAAATGCACAAACAGTAATATCTCCGCATTGCAAGGTGCAATTCTGAAATTTTTTGCTTTTTCCTGCTAATCCTAGCATGATAAAGAAGATTCAAAGAGAGTGAGATGCCAGCTCTTTTCATTAAGTCAGTAGCTTCAAACATTTCTGGTATATGAATAACATGATGTTTTTCAATGGCAAAAATCAATGAATATTGTAAATGCACAAACAGTAATATCTCCGCATTGCAAGGTGCAATTCTGAAATTTTTTGCTTTTTCCTGCTAATCCTAACATGATAAAGAAGATTCAAAGAGAGTGAGATGCCAGCTCTTTTCATTCAGTCAGTAGCTTCAAACATTTCTGGACGTTTTTCAATGGCAAAAATCAATGAATATTGTAAATGCACAAACAGTAATATCTCCGCATTGCAAGGTGCAATTCTGAAATTTTTTGCTTTTTCCTGCTAATCCTAGCATGATAAAGAAGATTCAAAGAGAGTGAGATGCCAGCTCCTTTCATTCAGTCAGTAGCTTCAAACATTTCTGGACGTTTTTCAATGGCAAAAATCAATGAATATTGTAAATGCACAAACAGTAATATCTCCGCATTGCAAGGTGCAATTCTGAAATTTTTTGCTTTTTCCTGCTAATCCTAGCATGATAAAGAAGATTCAAAGAGAGTGAGATGCCAGCTCCTTTCATTCAGTCAGTAGCTTCAAACATTTCTGGACGTTTTTCAATGGCAAAAATCAATGAATATTGTAAATGCACAAACAGTAATTTCTCCGCATTGCAAGGTGCAATTCTGAAATTTTTTGCTTTTTCCTGCTAATCCTAGCATGATAAAGAAGATTCAAAGAGAGTGAGATGCCAGCTCCTTTCATTCAGTCAGTAGCTTCAAACATTTCTGGACGTTTTTCAATGGCAAAAATCAATGAATATTGTAAATGCACAAACAGTAATATCTCCGCATTGCAAGGTGCAATTCTGAAATTTTTTGCTTTTTCCTGCTAATCCTAGCATGATAAAGAAGATTCAAACAGAGTGAGATGCCAGCTCTTTTCATTCAGTCAGTAGCTTCAAACATTTCTGGACGTTTTTCAATGGCAAAAATCAATGAATATTGTAAATGCACAAACAGTAATATCTCCGCATTGCAAGGTGCAATTCTGAAATTTTTTGCTTTCTCCTGCTAATCCTAGCATGATAAAGAAGATTCAAAGAGAGTGAGATGCCAGCTCTTTTCATTCAGTCAGTAGCTTCAAACATTTCTGGTATATGAATAACATGATGTTTTTCAATGGCAAAAATCAATGAATATTGTAAATGCACAAACAGTAATATCTCCGCATTGCAAGGTGCAATTCTGAAATTTTTTGCTTTTTCCTGCTAATCCTAGCATGATAAAGAAGATTCAAAGAGAGTGAGATGCCAGCTCTTTTCATTAAGTCAGTGGCTTCAAACATTTCTGGTATATGAATAACATGATGTTTTTCAATGGCAAAAATCAATGAATATTGTAAATGCACAAACAGTAATATCTCCGCATTGCAAGGTGCAATTCTGAAATGTTTTGCTTTTTCCTGCTAATCCTAGCATGATAAAGAAGATTCAAAGAGAGTGAGATGCCAGCTCCTTTCATTCAGTCAGTAGCTTCAAACATTTCTGGACGTTTTTCAATGGCAAAAATCAATGAATATTGTAAATGCACAAACAGTAATATCTCCGCATTGCAAGGTGCAATTCTGAAATTTTTTGCTTTTTCCTGCTAATCCTAGCATGATAAAGAAGATTCAAAGAGAGTGAGATGCCAGCTCTTTTCATTCAGTCAGTAGCTTCAAACATTTCTGGACGTTTTTCAATGGCAAAAATCAATGAATATTGTAAATGCACAAACAGTAATATCTCCGCATTGCAAGGTGCAATTCTGAAATTTTTTGCTTTTTCCTGCTAATCCTAGCATGATAAAGAAGATTCAAAGAGAGTGAGATGCCAGCTCTTTTCATTCAGTCAGTAGCTTCAAACATTTCTGTACGTTTTTCAATGGCAAAAATCAATGAATATTGTAAATGCACAAACAGTAATATCTCCGCATTGCAAGGTGCAATTCTGAAATGTTTTGCTTTTTCCTGCTAATCCTAGCATGATAAAGAAGATTCAAAGAGAGTGAGATGCCAGCTCCTTTCATTCAGTCAGTAGCTTCAAACATTTCTGGACGTTTTTCAATGGCAAAAATCAATGAATATTGTAAATGCACAAACAGTAATATCTCCGCATTGCAAGGTGCAATTCTGAAATTTTTTGCTTTTTCCTGCTAATCCTAGCATGATAAAGAAGATTCAAAGAGAGTGAGATGCCAGCTCTTTTCATTCAGTCAGTAGCTTCAAACATTTCTGGACGTTTTTCAATGGCAAAAATCAATGAATATTGTAAATGCACAAACAGTAATATCTCCGCATTGCAAGGTGCAATTCTGAAATTTTTTGCTTTTTCCTGCTAATCCTAGCATGATAAAGAAGATTCAAAGAGAGTGAGATGCCAGCTCTTTTCATTCAGTCAGTAGCTTCAAACATTTCTGTACGTTTTTCAATGGCAAAAATCAATGAATATTGTAAATGCACAAACAGTAATATCTCCACATTGCAAGGTGCAATTCTGAAATTTTTTGCTTTTTCCTGCTAATCCTAGCATGGTAAAGAAGATTCAAAGAGAATGAGATGCCAGCTCTTTTAATTCAGTCAGTAGCTTCAAACATTTCTGGACATTTTTCAATGGCAAAAATCAATGAATATTGTAAATGCACAAACAGTAATTTCTCCGCATTGCAAGGTGCAATTCTGAAATTTTTTGCTTTTTCCTGCTAATCCTTGCATGATAAAGAAGATTCAAAGAGAGTGAGATTCCAGCTCTTTTCATTCAGTCAGTAGCTTCAAACATTTCTGGACGTTTTTCAATGGCAAAAATCAATGAATATTGTAAATGCACAAACAGTAATATCTCCACATTGCAAGGTGCAATTCTGAAATTTTTTGCTTTTTCCTGCTAATCCTAGCATGATAAAGAAGATTCAAAGAGAGTGAGATGCCAGCTCTTTTCATTCAGTCAGTAGCTTCAAACATTTCTGGTATATGAATAACATGATGTTTTTCAATGGCAAAAATCAATGAATATTGTAAATGCACAAACAGTAATTTCTCCGCATTGCAAGGTGCAATTCTGAAATTTTTTGCTTTCTCCTGCTAATCCTAGCATGATAAAGAAGATTCAAAGAGAGTGAGATGCCAGCTCCTTTCATTCAGTCAGTAGCTTCAAACATTTCTGGACGTTTTTCAATGGCAAAAATCAATGAATATTGTAAATGCACAAACAGTAATATCTCCGCATTGCAAGGTGCAATTCTGAAATTTTTTGCTTTTTCCTGCTAATCCTAGCATGATAAAGAAGATTCAAAGAGAGTGAGATGCCAGCTCTTTTCATTCAGTCAGTAGCTTCAAACATTTCTGGACGTTTTTCCATGGCAAAAATCAATGAATATTGTAAATGCACAAACAGTAATATCTCCGCATTGCAAGGTGCAATTCTGAAATTTTTAGCTTTTTCCTGCTAATCCTAGCATGATAAAGAAGATTCAAAGAGAGTGAGATGCCAGCTCTTTTCATTCAGTCAGTAGCTTCAAACATTTCTGGTATATGAATAACATGATGTTTTTCAATGGCAAAAATCAATGAATATTGTAAATGCACAAATAGTAATATCTCCGCATTGCAAGGTGCAATTCTGACATTTTTTTGCTTTTTCCTGCTAATCCTAGCATGATAAAGAAGATTCAAAGAGAATGAGATGCCAGCTCTTTTCATTCAGTCAGTAGCTTCAAACATTTCTGGACGTTTTTCAATGGCAAAAATCAATGAATATTGTAAATGCACAAACAGTAATTTCTCTGCATTGCAAGGTGCAATTCTGAAATTTTTTGCTTTTTCCTGCTAATCCTAGCATGATAAAGAAGATTCAAAGTGAGTGAGATGCCAGCTCCTTTCATTCAGTCAGTAGCTTCAAACATTTCTGGTATATGAATAACATGATGTTTTTCAATGGCAAAAATCAATGAATATTGTAAATGCACAAACAGTAATATCTCCGCATTGCAAGGTGCAATTCTGAAATTTTTTGCTTTTTCCTGCTAATCCTAGCATGATAAAGAAGATTCAAAGAGAGTGAGATGCCAGCTCCTTTCATTCAGTCAGTAGCTTCAAACATTTCTGGACGTTTTTCAATGGCAAAAATCAATGAATATTGTAAATGCACAAACAGTAATATCTCCGCATTGCAAGGTGCAATTCTGAAATTTTTTGCTTTTTCCTGCTAATCCTAGCATGATAAAGAAGATTCAAAGAGAGTGAGATGCCAGCTCTTTTCATTAAGTCAGTGGCTTCAAACATTTCTGGTATATGAATAACATGATGTTTTTCAATGGCAAAAATCAATGAATATTGTAAATGCACAAACAGTAATATCTCCGCATTGCAAGGTGCAATTCTGAAATTTTTTGCTTTTTCCTGCTAATCCTAACATGATAAAGAAGATTCAAAGAGAGTGAGATGCCAGCTCTTTTCATTCAGTCAGTAGCTTCAAACATTTCTGGACGTTTTTCAATGGCAAAAATCAATGAATATTGTAAATGCACAAACAGTAATATCTCCGCATTGCAAGGTGCAATTCTGAAATGTTTTGCTTTTTCCTGCTAATCCTAGCATGATAAAGAAGATTCAAAGAGAGTGAGATGCCAGCTCCTTTCATTCAGTCAGTAGCTTCAAACATTTCTGGACGTTTTTCAATGGCAAAAATCAATGAATATTGTAAATGCACAAACAGTAATATCTCCGCATTGCAAGGTGCAATTCTGAAATTTTTTGCTTTTTCCTGCTAATCCTAGCATGATAAAGAAGATTCAAAGAGAGTGAGATGCCAGCTCTTTTCATTCAGTCAGTAGCTTCAAACATTTCTGGACGTTTTTCAATGGCAAAAATCAATGAATATTGTAAATGCACAAACAGTAATATCTCCGCATTGCAAGGTGCAATTCTGAAATTTTTTGCTTTTTCCTGCTAATCCTAGCATGATAAAGAAGATTCAAAGAGAGTGAGATTCCAGCTCTTTTCATTCAGTCAGTAGCTTCAAACATTTCTGGACGTTTTTCAATGGCAAAAATCAATGAATATTGTAAATGCACAAACAGTAATATCTCCACATTGCAAGGTGCAATTCTGAAATTTTTTGCTTTTTCCTGCTAATCCTAGCATGATAAAGAAGATTCAAAGAGAGTGAGATGCCAGCTCTTTTCATTCAGTCAGTAGCTTCAAACATTTCTGGTATATGAATAACATGATGTTTTTCAATGGCAAAAATCAATGAATATTGTAAATGCACAAACAGTAATTTCTCCGCATCGCAAGGTGCAATTCTGAAATTTTTTGCTTTTTCCTGCTAATCCTAGCATGATAAAGAAGATTCAAAGAGAGTGAGATGCCAGCTCCTTTCATTCAGTCAGTAGCTTCAAACATTTCTGGACGTTTTTCAATGGCAAAAATCAATGAATATTGTAAATGCACAAACAGTAATATCTCCGCATTGCAAGGTGCAATTCTGAAATTTTTTGCTTTTTCCTGCTAATCCTAGCATGATAAAGAAGATTCAAAGAGAGTGAGATGCCAGCTCTTTTCATTCAGTCAGTAGCTTCAAACATTTCTGGACGTTTTTCCATGGCAAAAATCAATGAATATTGTAAATGCACAAACAGTAATATCTCCGCATTGCAAGGTGCAATTCTGAAATTTTTAGCTTTTTCCTGCTAATCCTAGCATGATAAAGAAGATTCAAAGAGAGTGAGATGCCAGCTCTTTTCATTCAGTCAGTAGCTTCAAACATTTCTGGTATATGAATAACATGATGTTTTTCAATGGCAAAAATCAATGAATATTGTAAATGCACAAATAGTAATATCTCCGCATTGCAAGGTGCAATTCTGACATTTTTTTGCTTTTTCCTGCTAATCCTAGCATGATAAAGAAGATTCAATAGAATGAGATGCCAGCTCTTTTCATTCAGTCAGTAGCTTCAAACATTTCTGGACGTTTTTCAATGGCAAAAATCAATGAATATTGTAAATGCACAAACAGTAATTTCTCCGCATTGCAAGGTGCAATTCTGAAATTTTTTGCTTTTTCCTGCTAATCCTTGCATGATAAAGAAGATTCAAAGAGAGTGAGATTCCAGCTCTTTTCATTCAGTCAGTAGCTTCAAACATTTCTGGACGTTTTTCAATGGCAAAAATCAATGAATATTGTAAATGCACAAACAGTAATATCTCCACATTGCAAGGTGCAATTCTGAAATTTTTTGCTTTTTCCTGCTAATCCTAGCATGATAAAGAAGATTCAAAGAGAGTGAGATGCCAGCTCTTTTCATTCAGTCAGTAGCTTCAAACATTTCTGGTATATGAATAACATGATGTTTTTCAATGGCAAAAATCAATGAATATTGTAAATGCACAAACAGTAATTTCTCCGCATTGCAAGGTGCAATTCTGAAATTTTTTGCTTTTTCCTGCTAATCCTAGCATGATAAAGAAGATTCAAAGAGAGTGAGATGCCAGCTCCTTTCATTCAGTCAGTAGCTTCAAACATTTCTGGACGTTTTTCAATGGCAAAAATCAATGAATATTGTAAATGCACAAACAGTAATATCTCCGCATTGCAAGGTGCAATTCTGAAATTTTTTGCTTTTTCCTGCTAATCCTAGCATGATAAAGAAGATTCAAAGAGAGTGAGATGCCAGCTCTTTTCATTCAGTCAGTAGCTTCAAACATTTCTGGACGTTTTTCCATGGCAAAAATCAATGAATATTGTAAATGCACAAACAGTAATATCTCCGCATTGCAAGGTGCAATTCTGAAATTTTTAGCTTTTTCCTGCTAATCCTAGCATGATAAAGAAGATTCAAAGAGAGTGAGATGCCAGCTCTTTTCATTCAGTCAGTAGCTTCAAACATTTCTGGTATATGAATAACATGATGTTTTTCAATGGCAAAAATCAATGAATATTGTAAATGCACAAATAGTAATATCTCCGCATTGCAAGGTGCAATTCTGACATTTTTTTGCTTTTTCCTGCTAATCCTAGCATGATAAAGAAGATTCAAAGAGAATGAGATGCCAGCTCTTTTCATTCAGTCAGTAGCTTCAAACATTTCTGGACGTTTTTCAATGGCAAAAATCAATGAATATTGTAAATGCACAAACAGTAATTTCTCTGCATTGCAAGGTGCAATTCTGAAATTTTTTGCTTTTTCCTGCTAATCCTAGCATGATAAAGAAGATTCAAAGTGAGTGAGATGCCAGCTCCTTTCATTCAGTCAGTAGCTTCAAACATTTCTGGTATATGAATAACATGATGTTTTTCAATGGCAAAAATCAATGAATATTGTAAATGCACAAACAGTAATATCTCCGCATTGCAAGGTGCAATTCTGAAATTTTTTGCTTTTTCCTGCTAATCCTAACATGATAAAGAAGATTCAAAGAGAGTGAGATGCCAGCTCTTTTCATTCAGTCAGTAGCTTCAAACATTTCTGGACGTTTTTCAATGGCAAAAATCAATGAATATTGTAAATGCACAAACAGTAATATCTCCGCATTGCAAGGTGCAATTCTGAAATGTTTTGCTTTTTCCTGCTAATCCTAGCATGATAAAGAAGATTCAAAGAGAGTGAGATGCCAGCTCCTTTCATTCAGTCAGTAGCTTCAAACATTTCTGGACGGTTTTCAATGGCAAAAATCAATGAATATTGTAAATGCACAAACAGTAATATCTCCGCATTGCAAGGTGCAATTCTGAAATTTTTTGCTTTTTCCTGCTAATCCTAGCATGATAAAGAAGATTCAAAGAGAGTGAGATGCCAGCTCTTTTCATTCAGTCAGTAGCTTCAAACATTTCTGGACGTTTTTCAATGGCAAAAATCAATGAATATTGTAAATGCACAAACAGTAATATCTCCGCATTGCAAGGTGCAATTCTGAAATTTTTTGCTTTTTCCTGCTAATCCTAGCATGATAAAGAAGATTCAAAGAGAGTGAGATTCCAGCTCTTTTCATTCAGTCAGTAGCTTCAAACATTTCTGGACGTTTTTCAATGGCAAAAATCAATGAATATTGTAAATGCACAAACAGTAATATCTCCACATTGCAAGGTGCAATTCTGAAATTTTTTGCTTTTTCCTGCTAATCCTAGCATGATAAAGAAGATTCAAAGAGAGTGAGATGCCAGCTCTTTTCATTCAGTCAGTAGCTTCAAACATTTCTGGTATATGAATAACATGATGTTTTTCAATGGCAAAAATCAATGAATATTGTAAATGCACAAACAGTAATTTCTCCGCATTGCAAGGTGCAATTCTGAAATTTTTTGCTTTTTCCTGCTAATCCTAGCATGATAAAGAAGATTCAAAGAGAGTGAGATGCCAGCTCCTTTCATTCAGTCAGTAGCTTCAAACATTTCTGGACGTTTTTCAATGGCAAAAATCAATGAATATTGTAAATGCACAAACAGTAATATCTCCGCATTGCAAGGTGCAATTCTGAAATTTTTTGCTTTTTCCTGCTAATCCTAGCATGATAAAGAAGATTCAAAGAGAGTGAGATGCCAGCTCTTTTCATTCAGTCAGTAGCTTCAAACATTTCTGGACGTTTTTCCATGGCAAAAATCAATGAATATTGTAAATGCACAAACAGTAATATCTCCGCATTGCAAGGTGCAATTCTGAAATTTTTAGCTTTTTCCTGCTAATCCTAGCATGATAAAGAAGATTCAAAGAGAGTGAGATGCCAGCTCTTTTCATTCAGTCAGTAGCTTCAAACATTTCTGGTATATGAATAACATGATGTTTTTCAATGGCAAAAATCAATGAATATTGTAAATGCACAAATAGTAATATCTCCGCATTGCAAGGTGCAATTCTGACATTTTTTTGCTTTTTCCTGCTAATCCTAGCATGATAAAGAAGATTCAATAGAATGAGATGCCAGCTCTTTTCATTCAGTCAGTAGCTTCAAACATTTCTGGACGTTTTTCAATGGCAAAAATCAATGAATATTGTAAATGCACAAACAGTAATTTCTCTGCATTGCAAGGTGCAATTCTGAAATTTTTTGCTTTTTCCTGCTAATCCTAGCATGATAAAGAAGATTCAAAGAGAGTGAGATGCCAGCTACTTTCATTCAGTCAGTAGCTTCAAACATTTCTGGTATATGAATAACATGATGTTTTTCAATGGCAAAAATCAATGAATATTGTAAATGCACAAACAGTAATATCTCCGCATTGCAAGGTGCAATTCTGAAATTTTTTGCTTTTTCCTGCTAATCCTAGCATGATAAAGAAGATTCAAAGAGAGTGAGATGCCAGCTCCTTTCATTCAGTCAGTAGCTTCAAACATTTCTGGACGTTTTTCAATGGCAAAAATCAATGAATATTGTAAATGCACAAACAGTAATTTCTCCGCATTGCAAGGTGCAATTCTGAAATTTTTTGCTTTTTCCTGCTAATCCTAGCATGATAAAGAAGATTCAAAGAGAGTGAGATGCCAGCTCCTTTCATTCAGTCAGTAGCTTCAAACATTTCTGGACGTTTTTCAATGGCAAAAATCAATGAATATTGTAAATGCACAAACAGTAATATCTCCGCATTGCAAGGTGCAATTCTGAAATTTTTTGCTTTTTCCCGCTAATCCTAGCATGATAAAGAAGATTCAAACAGAGTGAGATGCCAGCTCTTTTCATTCAGTCAGTAGCTTCAAACATTTCTGGACGTTTTTCAATGGCAAAAATCAATGAATATTGTAAATGCACAAACAGTAATATCTCCGCATTGCAAGGTGCAATTCTGAAATTTTTTGCTTTCTTCTGCTAATCCTAGCATGATAAAGAAGATTCAAAGAGAGTGAGATGCCAGCTCTTTTCATTCAGTCAGTAGCTTCAAACATTTCTGGTATATGAATAACATGATGTTTTTCAATGGCAAAAATCAATGAATATTGTAAATGCACAAACAGTAATATCTCCGCATTGCAAGGTGCAATTCTGAAATTTTTTGCTTTTTCCTGCTAATCCTAGCATGATAAAGAAGATTCAAAGAGAGTGAGATGCCAGCTCTTTTCATTCAGTCAGTAGCTTCAAACATTTCTGTACGTTTTTCAATGGCAAAAATCAATGAATATTGTAAATGCACAAACAGTAATATCTCCACATTGCAAGGTGCAATTCTGAAATTTTTTGCTTTTTCCTGCTAATCCTAGCATGGTAAAGAAGATTCAAAGAGAATGAGATGCCAGCTCTTTTCATTCAGTCAGTAGCTTCAAACATTTCTGGACGTTTTTCAATGGCAAAAATCAATGAATATTGTAAATGCACAAACAGTAATTTCTCCGCATTGCAAGGTGCAATTCTGAAATTTTTTGCTTTTTCCTGCTAATCCTAGCATGATAAAGAAGATTCAAAGAGAGTGAGATTCCAGCTCTTTTCATTCAGTCAGTAGCTTCAAACATTTCTGGACGTTTTTGAATGGCAAAAATCAATGAATATTGTAAATGCACAAACAGTAATATCTCCACATTGCAAGGTGCAATTCTGAAATTTTTTGCTTTTTCCTGCTAATCCTAGCATGATAAAGAAGATTCAAAGAGAGTGAGATGCCAGCTCTTTTCATTCAGTCAGTAGCTTCAAACATTTCTGGTATATGAATAACATGATGTTTTTCAATGGCAAAAATCAATGAATATTGTAAATGCACAAACAGTAATTTCTCTGCATTGCAAGGTGCAATTCTGAAATTTTTTGCTTTTTCCTGCTAATCCTAGCATGATAAAGAAGATTCAAAGAGAGTGAGATGCCAGCTCCTTTCATTCAGTCAGTAGCTTCAAACATTTCTGGACGTTTTTCAATGGCAAAAATCAATGAATATTGTAAATGCACAAACAGTAATATCTCCGCATTGCAAGGTGCAATTCTGAATTTTTTTGCTTTTTCCTGCTAATCCTAGCATGATAAAGAAGATTCAAAGAGAGTGAGATGCCAGCTCTTTTCATTCAGTCAGTAGCTTCAAACATTTCTGGTATATGAATAACATGATGTTTTTCAATGGCAAAAATCAATGAATATTGTAAATGCACAAACAGTAATATCTCCACATTGCAAGGTGCAATTCTGAAATTTTTTGCTTTTTCCTGCTAATCCTAGCATGATAAAGAAGATTCAAAGAGAGTGAGATGCCAGCTCCTTTCATTCAGTCAGTAGCTTCAAACATTTCTGGACGTTTTTCAATGGCAAAAATCAATGAATATTGTAAATGCACAAACAGTAATATCTCCGCATTGCAAGGTGCAATTCTGAAATTTTTTGCTTTTTCCTGCTAATCCTAGCATGATAAAGAAGATTCAAAGAGAGTGAGATGCCAGCTCTTTTCATTCAGTCAGTAGCTTCAAACATTTCTGGTATATGAATAACATGATGTTTTTCAATGGCAAAAATCAATGAATATTGTAAATGCACAAACAGTAATTTCTCCGCATTGCAAGGTGCAATTCTGAAATTTTTTGCTTTTTCCTGCTAATCCTAGCATGATAAAGAAGATTCAAAGAGAGTGAGATGCCAGCTCCTTTCATTCAGTCAGTAGCTTCAAACATTTCTGGACGTTTTTCAATGGCAAAAATCAATGAATATTGTAAATGCACAAACAGTAATATCTCCGCATTGCAAGGTGCAATTCTGAAATTTTTTGCTTTTTCCTGCTAATCCTAGCATGATAAAGAAGATTCAAAGAGAGTGAGATGCCAGCTCTTTTCATTCAGTCAGTAGCTTCAAACATTTCTGGACGTTTTTCAATGGCAAAAATCAATGAATATTGTAAATGCACAAACAGTAATTTCTCCACATTGCAAGGTGCAATTCTGAAATTTTTTGCTTTTTCCTGCTAATCCTAGCATGATAAAGAAGATTCAAAGAGAGTGAGATGCCAGCTCTTTTCATTCAGTCAGTAGCTTCAAACATTTCTGGTATATGAATAACATGATGTTTTTCAATGGCAAAAATCAATGAATATTGTAAATGCACAAACAGTAATTTCTCCGCATTGCAAGGTGCAATTCTGAAATTGTTTGCTTTTTCCTGCTAATCCTAGCATGATAAAGAAGATTCAAAGAGAGTGAGATGCCAGCTCCTTTCATTCAGTCAGTAGCTTCAAACATTTCTGGACGTTTTTCAATGGCAAAAATCAATGAATATTGTAAATGCACAAACAGTAATATCTCCGCATTGCAAGGTGCAATTCTGAAATTTTTTGCTTTTTCCTGCTAATCCTAGCATGATAAAGAAGATTCAAAGAGAGTGAGATGCCAGCTCTTTTCATTCAGTCAGTAGCTTCAAACATTTCTGGTATATGAATAACATGATGTTTTTCAATGGCAAAAATCAATGAATATTGTAAATGCACAAACAGTAATTTCTCCGCATTGCAAGGTGCAATTCTGAAATTTTTTGCTTTTTCCTGCTAATCCTAGCATGATAAAGAAGATTCAAAGAGAGTGAGATGCCAGCTCTTGTCATTCAGTCAGTAGCTTCAAACATTTCTGGACGTTTTTCAATGGCAAAAATCAATGAATATTGTAAATGCACAAACAGTAATATCTCCGCATTGCAAGGTGCAATTCTGAAATTTTTTGCTTTTTCCTGCTAATCCTAGCATGATAAAGAAGATTCAAAGAGAGTGAGATGCCAGCTCTTTTCATTCAGTCAGTAGCTTCAAACATTTCTGGTATATGAATAACATGATGTTTTTCAATGGCAAAAATCAATGAATATTGTAAATGCACAAACAGTAATATCTCCACATTGCAAGGTGCAATTCTGAAATTTTTTGCTTTTTCCTGCTATTCCTAGCATGATAAAGAAGATTCAAAGAGAGTGAGATGCCAGCTCTTTTCATTCAGTCAGTAGCTTCAAACATTTCTGGACGTTTTTCAATGGCAAAAATCAATGAATATTGTAAATGCACAAACAGTAATATCTCCGCATTGCAAGGTGCAATTCTGAAATTTTTTGCTTTTTCCTGCTAATCCTAGCATGATAAAGAAGATTCAAAGAGAGTGAGATGCCAGCTCCTTTCATTCAGTCAGTAGCTTCAAACATTTCTGGACGTTTTTCAATGGCAAAAATCAATGAATATTGTAAATGCACAAACAGTAATATCTCCGCATTGCAAGGTGCAATTCTGAAATTTTTTGCTTTTTCCTGCTAATCCTAGCATGATAAAGAAGATTCAAAGAGAGTGAGATGCCAGCTCTTTTCATTCAGTCAGTAGCTTCAAACATTTCTGGACGTTTTTCAATGGCAAAAATCAATGAATATTGTAAATGCACAAACAGTAATATCTCCGCATTGCAAGGTGCAATTCTGAAATTTTTTGCTTTTTCCTGCTAATCCTAGCATGATAAAGAAGATTCAAAGAGAGTGAGATGCCAGCTCTTTTCATTCAGTCAGTAGCTTCAAACATCTCTGGACGTTTTTCAATGGCAAAAATCAATGAATATTGTAAATGCACAAACAGTAATATCTCCGCATTGCAAGGTGCAATTCTGAAATTTTTTGCTTTTTCCTGCTAATCCTAGCATGATAAAGAAGATTCAAAGAGAATGAGATGCCAGCTCTTTTCATTCAGTCAGTAGCTTCAAACATTTCTGGACGTTTTTCAATGGCAAAAATCAATGAATATTGTAAATGCACAAACAGTAATTTCTCCGCATTGCAAGGTGCAATTCTGAAATTTTTTGCTTTTTCCTGCTAATCCTAGCATGATAAAGAAGATTCAAAGAGAGTGAGATTCCAGCTCTTTTCATTCAGTCAGTAGCTTCAAACATTTCTGGACGTTTTTCAATGGCAAAAATCAATGAATATTGTAAATGCACAAACAGTAATATCTCCGCATTGCAAGGTGCAATTCTGAAATTTTTTGCTTTTTCCTGCTAATCCTAGCATGATAAAGAAGATTCAAAGAGAGTGAGATGCCAGCTCTTTTCATTCAGTCAGTAGCTTCAAACATTTCTGGTATATGAATAACATGATGTTTTTCAATGGCAAAAATCAATGAATATTGTAAATGCACAAACAGTAATTTCTCCGCATTGCAAGGTGCAATTCTGAAATTTTTTGCTTTTTCCTGCTAATCCTAGCATGATAAAGAAGATTCAAAGAGAGTGAGATGCCAGCTCCTTTCATTCAGTCAGTAGCTTCAAACATTTCTGGACGTTTTTCAATGGCAAAAATCAATGAATATTGTAAATGCACAAACAGTAATATCTCCGCATTGCAAGGTGCAATTCTGAAATTTTTTGCTTTTTCCTGCTAATCCTAGCATGATAAAGAAGATTCAAAGAGAGTGAGATGCCAGCTCTTTTCATTCAGTCAGTAGCTTCAAACATTTCTGGACGTTTTTCAATGGCAAAAATCAATGAATATTGTAAATGCACAAACAGTAATTTCTCCACATTGCAAGGTGCAATTCTGAAATTTTTTGCTTTTTCCTGCTAATCCTAGCATGATAAAGAAGATTCAAAGAGAGTGAGATGCCAGCTCTTTTCATTCAGTCAGTAGCTTCAAACATTTCTGGTATATGAATAACATGATGTTTTTCAATGGCAAAAATCAATGAATATTGTAAATGCACAAACAGTAATTTCTCCGCATTGCAAGGTGCAATTCTGAAATTGTTTGCTTTTTCCTGCTAATCCTAGCATGATAAAGAAGATTCAAAGAGAGTGAGATGCCAGCTCCTTTCATTCAGTCAGTAGCTTCAAACATTTCTGGACGTTTTTCAATGGCAAAAATCAATGAATATTGTAAATGCACAAACAGTAATATCTCCGCATTGCAAGGTGCAATTCTGAAATTTTTTGCTTTTTCCTGCTAATCCTAGCATGATAAAGAAGATTCAAAGAGAGTGAGATGCCAGCTCTTTTCATTCAGTCAGTAGCTTCAAACATTTCTGGTATATGAATAACATGATGTTTTTCAATGGCAAAAATCAATGAATATTGTAAATGCACAAACAGTAATTTCTCCGCATTGCAAGGTGCAATTCTGAAATTTTTTGCTTTTTCCTGCTAATCCTAGCATGATAAAGAAGATTCAAAGAGAGTGAGATGCCAGCTCTTGTCATTCAGTCAGTAGCTTCAAACATTTCTGGACGTTTTTCAATGGCAAAAATCAATGAATATTGTAAATGCACAAACAGTAATATCTCCGCATTGCAAGGTGCAATTCTGAAATTTTTTGCTTTTTCCTGCTAATCCTAGCATGATAAAGAAGATTCAAAGAGAGTGAGATGCCAGCTCTTTTCATTCAGTCAGTAGCTTCAAACATTTCTGGTATATGAATAACATGATGTTTTTCAATGGCAAAAATCAATGAATATTGTAAATGCACAAACAGTAATATCTCCACATTGCATGCTGCAATTCTGAAATTTTTTGCTTTTTCCTGCTAATCCTAGCATGATAAAGAAGATTCAAAGAGAGTGAGATGCCAGCTCTTTTCATTCAGTCAGTAGCTTCAAACATTTCTGGTATATGAATAACATGATGTTTTTCAATGGCAAAAATCAATGAATATTGTAAATGCACAAACAGTAATTTCTCCACATTGCAAGGTGCAATTCTGAAATTTTTTGCTTTTTCCTGCTAATCCTAGCATGATAAAGAAGATTCAAAGAGAGTGAGATGCCAGCTCTTTTCATTCAGTCAGTAGCTTCAAACATTTCTGGTATATGAATAACATGATGTTTTTCAATGGCAAAAATCAATGAATATTGTAAATGCACAAACAGTAATTTCTCCGCATTGCAAGGTGCAATTCTGAAATTGTTTGCTTTTTCCTGCTAATCCTAGCATGATAAAGAAGATTCAAAGAGAGTGAGATGCCAGCTCCTTTCATTCAGTCAGTAGCTTCAAACATTTCTGGACGTTTTTCAATGGCAAAAATCAATGAATATTGTAAATGCACAAACAGTAATATCTCCGCATTGCAAGGTGCAATTCTGAAATTTTTTGCTTTTTCCTGCTAATCCTAGCATGATAAAGAAGATTCAAAGAGAGTGAGATGCCAGCTCTTTTCATTCAGTCAGTAGCTTCAAACATTTCTGGTATATGAATAACATGATGTTTTTCAATGGCAAAAATCAATGAATATTGTAAATGCACAAACAGTAATTTCTCCGCATTGCAAGGTGCAATTCTGAAATTTTTTGCTTTTTCCTGCTAATCCTAGCATGATAAAGAAGA
The DNA here is from genome assembly GCF_046119375.1 of Phyllobates terribilis. Taxonomy (NCBI): domain Eukaryota; kingdom Metazoa; phylum Chordata; class Amphibia; order Anura; family Dendrobatidae; genus Phyllobates; species Phyllobates terribilis. The sequence continues at coordinate 695,980 of NW_027363386.1, forward strand.
TTCAAAGAGAGTGAGATGCCAGCTCTTGTCATTCAGTCAGTAGCTTCAAACATTTCTGGACGTTTTTCAATGGCAAAAATCAATGAATATTGTAAATGCACAAACAGTAATATCTCCGCATTGCAAGGTGCAATTCTGAAATTTTTTGCTTTTTCCTGCTAATCCTAGCATGATAAAGAAGATTCAAAGAGAGTGAGATGCCAGCTCTTTTCATTCAGTCAGTAGCTTCAAACATTTCTGGTATATGAATAACATGATGTTTTTCAATGGCAAAAATCAATGAATATTGTAAATGCACAAACAGTAATATCTCCACATTGCAAGGTGCAATTCTGAAATTTTTTGCTTTTTCCTGCTATTCCTAGCATGATAAAGAAGATTCAAAGAGAGTGAGATGCCAGCTCTTTTCATTCAGTCAGTAGCTTCAAACATTTCTGGACGTTTTTCAATGGCAAAAATCAATGAATATTGTAAATGCACAAACAGTAATATCTCCGCATTGCAAGGTGCAATTCTGAAATTTTTTGCTTTTTCCTGCTAATCCTAGCATGATAAAGAAGATTCAAAGAGAGTGAGATGCCAGCTCTTTTCATTAAGTCAGTAGCTTCAAACATTTCTGGTATATGAATAACATGATGTTTTTCAATGGCAAAAATCAATGAATATTGTAAATGCACAAACATTAATATCTCCGCATTGCAAGGTGCAATTCTGAAATTTTTTGCTTTTTCCTGCTAATCCTAGCATGATAAAGAAGATTCAAAGAGAGTGAGATGCCAGCTCTTTTCATTCAGTCAGTAGCTTCAAACATTTCTGGACGTTTTTCAATGGCAAAAATCAATGAATATTGTAAATGCACAAACAGTAATATCTCCGCATTGCAAGGTGCAATTCTGAAATTTTTTGCTTTTTCCTGCTAATCCTAGCATGATAAAGAAGATTCAAAGAGAGTGAGATGCCAGCTCCTTTCATTCAGTCAGTAGCTTCAAACATTTCTGGACGTTTTTCAATGGCAAAAATCAATGAATATTGTAAATGCACAAACAGTAATATCTCCGCATTGCAAGGTGCAATTCTGAAATTTTTTGCTTTTTCCTGCTAATCCTAGCATGATAAAGAAGATTCAAAGAGAGTGAGATGCCAGCTCTTTTCATTCATTCAGTAGCTTCAAACATTTCTGGACGTTTTTCAATGGCAAAAATCAATGAATATTGTAAATGCACAAACAGTAATATCTCCGCATTGCAAGGTGCAATTCTGAAATTTTTTGCTTTTTCCTGCTAATCCTAGCATGATAAAGAAGATTCAAAGAGAGTGAGATGCCAGCTCTTTTCATTCAGTCAGTAGCTTCAAACATCTCTGGACGTTTTTCAATGGCAAAAATCAATGAATATTGTAAATGCACAAACAGTAATATCTCCGCATTGCAAGGTGCAATTCTGAAATTTTTTGCTTTTTCCTGCTAATCCTAGCATGATAAAGAAGATTCAAAGAGAATGAGATGCCAGCTCTTTTCATTCAGTCAGTAGCTTCAAACATTTCTGGACGTTTTTCAATGGCAAAAATCAATGAATATTGTAAATGCACAAACAGTAATTTCTCCGCATTGCAAGGTGCAATTCTGAAATTTTTTGCTTTTTCCTGCTAATCCTAGCATGATAAAGAAGATTCAAAGAGAGTGAGATTCCAGCTCTTTTCATTCAGTCAGTAGCTTCAAACATTTCTGGACGTTTTTCAATGGCAAAAATCAATGAATATTGTAAATGCACAAACAGTAATATCTCCACATTGCAAGGTGCAATTCTGAAATTTTTTGCTTTTTCCTGCTAATCCTAGCATGATAAAGAAGATTCAAAGAGAGTGAGATGCCAGCTCTTTTCATTCAGTCAGTAGCTTCAAACATTTCTGGTATATGAATAACATGATGTTTTTCAATGGCAAAAATCAATGAATATTGTAAATGCACAAACAGTAATTTCTCCGCATTGCAAGGTGCAATTCTGAAATTTTTTGCTTTTTCCTGCTAATCCTAGCATGATAAAGAAGATTCAAAGAGAGTGAGATGCCAGCTCCTTTCATTCAGTCAGTAGCTTCAAACATTTCTGGACGTTTTTCAATGGCAAAAATCAATGAATATTGTAAATGCACAAACAGTAATATCTCCGCATTGCAATGTGCAATTCTGAAATTTTTTGCTTTTTCCTGCTAATCCTAGCATGATAAAGAAGATTCAAAGAGAGTGAGATGCCAGCTCTTTTCATTCAGTCAGTAGCTTCAAACATTTCTGGTATATGAATAACATGATGTTTTTCAATGGCAAAAATCAATGAATATTGTAAATGCACAAACAGTAATATCTCCACATTGCAAGGTGCAATTCTGAAATTTTTTGCTTTTTCCTGCTAATCCTAGCATGATAAAGAAGATTCAAAGAGAGTGAGATGCCAGCTCCTTTCATTCAGTCAGTAGCTTCAAACATTTCTGGACGTTTTTCAATGGCAAAAATCAATGAATATTGTAAATGCACAAACAGTAATATCTCCGCATTGCAAGGTGCAATTCTGAAATTTTTTGCTTTTTCCTGCTAATCCTAGCATGATAAAGAAGATTCAAAGAGAGTGAGATGCCAGCTCTTTTCATTCAGTCAGTAGCTTCAAACATTTCTGGTATATGAATAACATGATGTTTTTCAATGGCAAAAATCAATGAATATTGTAAATGCACAAACAGTAATTTCTCCGCATTGCAAGGTGCAATTCTGAAATTTTTTGCTTTTTCCTGCTAATCCTAGCATGATAAAGAAGATTCAAAGAGAGTGAGATGCCAGCTCCTTTCATTCAGTCAGTACCTTCAAACATTTCTGGACGTTTTTCAATGGCAAAAATCAATGAATATTGTAAATGCACAAACAGTAATATCTCCGCATTGCAAGGTGCAATTCTGAAATTTTTTGCTTTTTCCTGCTAATCCTAGCATGATAAAGAAGATTCAAAGAGAGTGAGATGCCAGCTCTTTTCATTCAGTCAGTAGCTTCAAACATTTCTGGTATATGAATAACATGATGTTTTTCAATGGCAAAAATCAATGAATATTGTAAATGCACAAACAGTAATTTCTCCGCATTGCAAGGTGCAATTCTGAAATTTTTTGCTTTTTCCTGCTAATCCTAGCATGATAAAGAAGATTCAAAGAGAGTGAGATGATAGCTCTTTTCATTCAGTCAGTAGCTTCAAACATTTCTGGACGTTTTTCAATGGCAAAAATCAATGAATATTGTAAATGCACAAACAGTAATATCTCCGCATTGCAAGGTGCAATTCTGAAATTTTTTGCTTTTTCCTGCTAATCCTAGCATGATAAAGAAGATTCAAAGAGAGTGAGATGCCAGCTCTTTTCATTCAGTCAGTAGCTTCAAACATTTCTGGTATATGAATAACATGATGTTTTTCAATGGCAAAAATCAATGATTATTGTAAATGCACAAACAGTAATATCTCCACATTGCAAGGTGCAATTCTGAAATTTTTTGCTTTTTCCTGCTAATCCTAGCATGATAAAGAAGATTCAAAGAGAGTGAGATGCCAGCTCTTTTCTTTCAGTCAGTAGCTTCAAACATTTCTGGACGTTTTTCAATGGCAAAAATCAATGAATATTGTAAATGCACAAACAGTAATATCTCCGCATTGCAAGGTGCAATTCTGAAATTTTTTGCTTTTTCCTGCTAATCCTAGCATGATAAAGAAGATTCAAAGAGAGTGAGATGCCAGCTCTTTTCATTCAGTCAGTAGCTTCAAACATTTCTGGACGTTGTTCAATGGCAAAAATCAATGAATATTGTAAATGCACAAACAGTAATTTCTCCGCATTGCAAGGTGCAATTCTGAAATTTTTTGCTTTTTCCTGCTAATCCTAGCATGATAAAGAAGATTCAAAGAGAGTGAGATGCCAGCTCTTTTCATTCAGTCAGTAGCTTCAAACATTTCTGGACGTTTTTCAATGGCAAAAATCAATGAATATTGTAAATGCACAAACAGTGATATCTCCGCATTGCAAGGTGCAATTCTGAAATTTTTTGCTTTTTCCTGCTCCTCTTAGCATGATAAAGAAGATTCAAAGAGAGTGAGATGCCAGCTCTTTTCATTCAGTCAGTAGCTTCAAACATTTCTGGACGTTTTTCAATGGCAAAAATCAATGAATATTGTAAATGCACAAACAGTAATATTTCCGCATTGCAAGGTGCAATTCTGAAATTTTTTGCTTTTTCCTGCTAATCCTAGCATGATAAAGAAGATTCAAAGAGAGTGAGATGCCAGCTCTTTTCATTCAGTCAGTAGCTTCAAACATTTCTGGACGTTTTTCAATGGCAAAAATCAATGAATATTGTAAATGCACAAACAGTAATATCTCCGCATTGCAAGGTGCAATTCTGAAATTTTTTGCTTTTTCCTGCTCCTCTTAGCATGATAAAGAAGATTCAAAGAGAGTGAGATGCCAGCTCTTTTCATTCAGTCAGTAGCTTCAAACATTTCTGGACGTTTTTCAATGGCAAAAATCAATGAATATTGTAAATGCACAAACAGTAATATTTCCGCATTGCAAGGTGCAATTCTGAAATTTTTTGCTTTTTCCTGCTAATCCTAGCATGATAAAGAAGATTCAAAGAGAGTGAGATGCCAGCTCTTTTCATTCAGTCAGTAGCTTCAAACATTTCTGGTATATGAATAACATGATGTTTTTCAATGGCAAAAATCAATGAATATTGTAAATGCACAAACAGTAATTTCTCCGCATTGCAAGGTGCAATTCTGAAATTTTTTGCTTTTTCCTGCTAATCCTAGCATGATAAAGAAGATTCAAAGAGAGTGAGATGCCAGCTCCTTTCATTCAGTCAGTAGCTTCAAACATTTCTGGACGTTTTTCAATGGCAAAAATCAATGAATATTGTAAATGCACAAACAGTAATATCTCCACATTGCAAGGTGCAATTCTGAAATTTTTTGCTTTTTCCTGCTAATCCTAGCATGATAAAGAAGATTCAAAGAGAGTGAGATGCCAGCTCCTTTCATTCAGTCAGTAGCTTCAAACATTTCTGGTATATGAATAACATGATGTTTTTCAATGGCAAAAATCAATGAATATTGTAAATGCACAAACATTAATTTCTCCGCATTGCAAGGTGCAATTCTGAAATTTTTTGCTTTTTCCTGCTAATCCTAGCATGATAAAGAAGATTCAAAGAGAGTGAGATGCCAGCTCTTTTCATTCAGTCAGTAGCTTCAAACATTTCTGGACGTTTTTCAATGGCAAAAATCAATGAATATTGTAAATGCACAAACAGTAATATCTCCACATTGCAAGGTGCAATTCTGAAATTTTTTGCTTTTTCCTGCTAATCCTAGCATGATAAAGAAGATTCAAAGAGAGTGAGATGCCAGCTCCTTTCATTCAGTCAGTAGCTTCAAACATTTCTGGACGTTTTTCAATGGCAAAAATCAATGAATATTGTAAATGCACAAACAGTAATTTCTCCGCATTGCAAGGTGCAATTCTGAAATTTTTTGCTTTTTCCTGCTAATCCTAGCATGATAAAGAAGATTCAAAGAGAGTGAGATGCCAGCTCTTTTCATTCAGTCAGTAGCTTCAAACATTTCTGGACGTTTTTCAATGGCAAAAATCAATGAATATTGTAAATGCACAAACAGTAATATCTCCGCATTGCAAGGTGCAATTCTGAAATTTTTTGCTTTTTCCTGCTAATCCTAGCATGATAAAGAAGATTCAAAGAGAGTGAGATGCCAGCTCTTTTCATTCAGTCAGTAGCTTCAAACATTTCTGGTATATGAATAACATGATGTTTTTCAATGGCAAAAATCAATGAATATTGTAAATGCACAAACAGTAATATCTCCGCATTGCAAGGTGCAATTCTGAAATTTTTTGCTTTTTCCTGCTAATCCTAGCATGATAAAGAAGATTCAAAGAGAGTGAGATGCCAGCTCTTTTCATTCAGTCAGTAGCTTCAAACATTTCTGGACGTTTTTCAATGGCAAAAATCAATGAATATTGTAAATGCACAAACAGTAATTTCTCCGCATTGCAAGGTGCAATTCTGAAATTTTTTGCTTTTTCCTGCTAATCCTAGCATGATAAAGAAGATTCAAAGAGAGTGAGATGCCAGCTCTTTTCATTCAGTCAGTAGCTTCAAACATTTCTGGACGTTTTTCAATGGCAAAAATCAATGAATATTGTAAATGCACAAACAGTAATATCTCCGCATTGCAAGGTGCAATTCTGAAATTTTTTGCTTTTTCCTGCTAATCCTAGCATGATAAAGAAGATTCAAAGAGAGTGAGATGCCAGCTCTTTTCATTCAGTCAGTAGCTTCAAACATTTCTGGTATATGAATAACATGATGTTTTTCAATGGCAAAAATCAATGAATATTGTAAATGCACAAGCAGTAATATCTCCACATTGCAAGGTGCAATTCTGAAATTTTTTGCTTTTTCCTGCTAATCCTAGCATGATAAAGAAGATTCAAAGAGAGTGAGATGCCAGCTCTTTTCATTCAGTCAGTAGCTTCAAACATTTCTGGACGTTTTTCAATGGCAAAAATCAATGAATATTGTAAATGCACAAACAGTAATATCTCCGCATTGCAAGGTGCAATTCTGAAATTTTTTGCTTTTTCCTGCTAATCCTAGCATGATAAAGAAGATTCAAAGAGAGTGAGATGCCAGCTCTTTTCATTCAGTCAGTAGCTTCAAACATTTCTGGTATATGAATAACATGATGTTTTTCAATGGCAAAAATCAATGAATATTGTAAATGCACAAACAGTAATATCTCCGCATTGCAAGGTGCAATTCTGAAATTTTTTGCTTTTTCCTGCTAATCCTAGCATGATAAAGAAGATTCAAAGAGAGTGAGATGCCAGCTCTTTTCATTCAGTCAGTAGCTTCAAACATTTCTGGACGTTGTTCAATGGCAAAAATCAATGAATATTGTAAATGCACAAACAGTAATTTCTCCGCATTGCAAGGTGCAATTCTGAAATTTTTTGCTTTTTCCTGCTAATCCTAGCATGATAAAGAAGATTCAAAGAGAGTGAGATGCCAGCTCTTTTCATTCAGTCAGTAGCTTCAAACATTTCTGGACGTTTTTCAATGGCAAAAATCAATGAATATTGTAAATGCACAAACAGTAATATCTCCGCATTGCAAGGTGCAATTCTGAAATTTTTTGCTTTTTCCTGCTCCTCTTAGCATGATAAAGAAGATTCAAAGAGAGTGAGATGCCAGCTCTTTTCATTCAGTCAGTAGCTTCAAACATTTCTGGACGTTTTTCAATGGCAAAAATCAATGAATATTGTAAATGCACAAACAGTAATATTTCCGCATTGCAAGGTGCAATTCTGAAATTTTTTGCTTTTTCCTGCTAATCCTAGCATGATAAAGAAGATTCAAAGAGAGTGAGATGCCAGCTCTTTTCATTCAGTCAGTAGCTTCAAACATTTCTGGACGTTTTTCAATGGCAAAAATCAATGAATATTGTAAATGCACAAACAGTAATATCTCCGCATTGCAAGGTGCAATTCTGAAATTTTTTGCTTTTTCCTGCTCCTCTTAGCATGATAAAGAAGATTCAAAGAGAGTGAGATGCCAGCTCTTTTCATTCAGTCAGTAGCTTCAAACATTTCTGGACGTTTTTCAATGGCAAAAATCAATGAATATTGTAAATGCACAAACAGTAATATTTCCGCATTGCAAGGTGCAATTCTGAAATTTTTTGCTTTTTCCTGCTAATCCTAGCATGATAAAGAAGATTCAAAGAGAGTGAGATGCCAGCTCTTTTCATTCAGTCAGTAGCTTCAAACATTTCTGGTATATGAATAACATGATGTTTTTCAATGGCAAAAATCAATGAATATTGTAAATGCACAAACAGTAATTTCTCCGCATTGCAAGGTGCAATTCTGAAATTTTTTGCTTTTTCCTGCTAATCCTAGCATGATAAAGAAGATTCAAAGAGAGTGAGATGCCAGCTCCTTTCATTCAGTCAGTAGCTTCAAACATTTCTGGACGTTTTTCAATGGCAAAAATCAATGAATATTGTAAATGCACAAACAGTAATATCTCCACATTGCAAGGTGCAATTCTGAAATGTTTTGCTTTTTCCTGCTAATCCTAGCATGATAAAGAAGATTCAAAGAGAGTGAGATGCCAGCTCCTTTCATTCAGTCAGTAGCTTCAAACATTTCTGGACGTTTTTCAATGGCAAAAATCAATGTAAATGCACAAACAGTAATTTCTCTGCATTGCAAGGTGCAATTCTGAAATTTTTTGCTTTTTCCTGCTCCTCTTAGCATGATAAAGAAGATTCAAAGAGAGTGAGATGCCAGCTCTTTTCATTCAGTCAGTAGCTTCAAATATTTCTGGACGTTTTTCAATGGCAAAAATCAATGAATATTGTAAATGCACAAACAGTAATTTCTCCGCATTGCAAGGTGCAATTCTGAAATTTTTTGCTTTTTCCTGCTAATCCTAGCATGATAAAGAAGATTCAAAGAGAGTGAGATGCCAGCTCCTTTCATTCAGTCAGTAGCTTCAAACATTTCTGGACGTTTTTCAATGGCAAAAATCAATGAATATTGTAAATGCACAAACAGTAATATCTCCACATTGCAAGGTGCAATTCTGAAATTTTTTGCTTTTTCCTGCTAATCCTAGCATGATAAAGAAGATTCAAAGAGAGTGAGATGCCAGCTCTTTTCATTCAGTCAGTAGCTTCAAACATTTCTGGTATATGAATAACATGATGTTTTTCAATGGCAAAAATCAATGAATATTGTAAATGCACAAACAGTAATATCTCCGCATTGCAAGGTGCAATTCTGAAATTTTTTGCTTTTTCCTGCTAATCCTAGCATGATAAAGAAGATTCAAAGAGAGTGAGATGCCAGCTCTTTTCATTCAGTCAGTAGCTTCAAACATTTCTGGACGTTTTTCAATGGCAAAAATCAATGAATATTGTAAATGCACAAACAGTAATTTCTCCGCATTGCAAGGTGCAATTCTGAAATTTTTTGCTTTTTCCTGCTAATCCTAGCATGATAAAGAAGATTCAAAGAGAGTGAGATGCCAGCTCTTTTCATTCAGTCAGTAGCTTCAAACATTTCTGGACGTTTTTCAATGGCAAAAATCAATGAATATTGTAAATGCACAAACAGTAATATCTCCGCATTGCAAGGTGCAATTCTGAAATTTTTTGCTTTTTCCTGCTAATCCTAGCATGATAAAGAAGATTCAAAGAGAGTGAGATGCCAGCTCTTTTCATTCAGTCAGTAGCTTCAAACATTTCTGGTATATGAATAACATGATGTTTTTCAATGGCAAAAATCAATGAATATTGTAAATGCACAAACAGTAATATCTCCACATTGCAAGGTGCAATTCTGAAATTTTTTGCTTTTTCCTGCTAATCCTAGCATGATAAAGAAGATTCAAAGAGAGTGAGATGCCAGCTCTTTTCATTCAGTCAGTAGCTTCAAACATTTCTGGACGTTTTTCAATGGCAAAAATCAATGAATATTGTAAATGCACAAACAGTAATATCTCCGCATTGCAAGGTGCAATTCTGAAATTTTTTGCTTTTTCCTGCTAATCCTAGCATGATAAAGAAGATTCAAAGAGAGTGAGATGCCAGCTCTTTTCATTCAGTCAGTAGCTTCAAACATTTCTGGTATATGAATAACATGATGTTTTTCAATGGCAAAAATCAATGAATATTGTAAATGCACAAACAGTAATATCTCCGCATTGCAAGGTGCAATTCTGAAATTTTTTGCTTTTTCCTGCTAATCCTAGCATGATAAAGAAGATTCAAAGAGAGTGAGATGCCAGCTCTTTTCATTCAGTCAGTAGCTTCAAACATTTCTGGACGTTGTTCAATGGCAAAAATCAATGAATATTGTAAATGCACAAACAGTAATTTCTCCGCATTGCAAGGTGCAATTCTGAAATTTTTTGCTTTTTCCTGCTAATCCTAGCATGATAAAGAAGATTCAAAGAGAGTGAGATGCCAGCTCTTTTCATTCAGTCAGTAGCTTCAAACATTTCTGGACGTTTTTCAATGGCAAAAATCAATGAATATTGTAAATGCACAAACAGTAATATCTCCGCATTGCAAGGTGCAATTCTGAAATTTTTTGCTTTTTCCTGCTCCTCTTAGCATGATAAAGAAGATTCAAAGAGAGTGAGATGCCAGCTCTTTTCATTCAGTCAGTAGCTTCAAACATTTCTGGACGTTTTTCAATGGCAAAAATCAATGAATATTGTAAATGCACAAACAGTAATATTTCCGCATTGCAAGGTGCAATTCTGAAATTTTTTGCTTTTTCCTGCTAATCCTAGCATGATAAAGAAGATTCAAAGAGAGTGAGATGCCAGCTCTTTTCATTCAGTCAGTAGCTTCAAACATTTCTGGACGTTTTTCAATGGCAAAAATCAATGAATATTGTAAATGCACAAACAGTAATATCTCCGCATTGCAAGGTGCAATTCTGAAATTTTTTGCTTTTTCCTGCTCCTCTTAGCATGATAAAGAAGATTCAAAGAGAGTGAGATGCCAGCTCTTTTCATTCAGTCAGTAGCTTCAAACATTTCTGGACGTTTTTCAATGGCAAAAATCAATGAATATTGTAAATGCACAAACAGTAATATTTCCGCATTGCAAGGTGCAATTCTGAAATTTTTTGCTTTTTCCTGCTAATCCTAGCATGATAAAGAAGATTCAAAGAGAGTGAGATGCCAGCTCTTTTCATTCAGTCAGTAGCTTCAAACATTTCTGGTATATGAATAACATGATGTTTTTCAATGGCAAAAATCAATGAATATTGTAAATGCACAAACAGTAATTTCTCCGCATTGCAAGGTGCAATTCTGAAATTTTTTGCTTTTTCCTGCTAATCCTAGCATGATAAAGAAGATTCAAAGAGAGTGAGATGCGAGCTCCTTTCATTCAGTCAGTAGCTTCAAACATTTCTGGACGTTTTTCAATGGCAAAAATCAATGAATATTGTAAATGCACAAACAGTAATATCTCCACATTGCAAGGTGCAATTCTGAAATGTTTTGCTTTTTCCTGCTAATCCTAGCATGATAAAGAAGATTCAAAGAGAGTGAGATGCCAGCTCCTTTCATTCAGTCAGTAGCTTCAAACATTTCTGGACGTTTTTCAATGGCAAAAATCAATGTAAATGCACAAACAGTAATTTCTCTGCATTGCAAGGTGCAATTCTGAAATTTTTTGCTTTTTCCTGCTCCTCTTAGCATGATAAAGAAGATTCAAAGAGAGTGAGATGCCAGCTCTTTTCATTCAGTCAGTAGCTTCAAATATTTCTGGACGTTTTTCAATGGCAAAAATCAATGAATATTGTAAATGCACAAACAGTAATTTCTCCGCATTGCAAGGTGCAATTCTGAAATTTTTTGCTTTTTCCTGCTAATCCTAGCATGATAAAGAAGATTCAAAGAGAGTGAGATGCCAGCTCCTTTCATTCAGTCAGTAGCTTCAAACATTTCTGGACGTTTTTCAATGGCAAAAATCAATGAATATTGTAAATGCACAAACAGTAATATCTCCACATTGCAAGGTGCAATTCTGAAATTTTTTGCTTTTTCCTGCTAATCCTAGCATGATAAAGAAGATTCAAAGAGAGTGAGATGCCAGCTCCTTTCATTCAGTCAGTAGCTTCAAACATTTCTGGACGTTTTTCAATGGCAAAAATCAATGAATATTGTAAATGCACAAACAGTAATTTCTCCGCATTGCAAGGTGCAATTCTGAAATTTTTTGCTTTTTCCTGCTAATCCTAGCATAATAAAGAAGATTCAAAGAGAGTGAGATGCCAACTCTTTTCATTCAGTCAGTAGCTTCAAACATTTCTGGACTTTTTTCAATGGCAAAAATCAATGAATATTGTAAATGCACAAACAGTAATATCTCCGCATTGCAAGGTGCAATTCTGAAATTTTTTGCTTTTTCCTGCTAATCCTAGCATGATAAAGAAGATTCAAAGAGAGTGAGATGCCAGCTCTTTTCATTCAGTCAGTAGCTTCAAACATTTCTGGTATATGAATAACATGATGTTTTTCAATGGCAAAAATCAATGAATATTGTAAATGCACAAACAGTAATATCTCCGCATTGCAAGGTGCAATTCTGAAATTTTTTGCTTTTTCCTGCTAATCCTAGCATGATAAAGAAGATTCAAAGAGAGTGAGATGCCAGCTCTTTTCATTCAGTCAGTAGCTTCAAACATTTCTGGACGTTTTTCAATGGCAAAAATCAATGAATATTGTAAATGCACAAACAGTAATTTCTCCGCATTGCAAGGTGCAATTCTGAAATTTTTTGCTTTTTCCTGCTAATCCTAGCATGATAAAGAAGATTCAAAGAGAGTGAGATGCCAGCTCTTTTCATTCAGTCAGTAGCTTCAAACATTTCTGGACGTTTTTCAATGGCAAAAATCAATGAATATTGTAAATGCACAAACAGTAATATCTCCACATTGCAAGGTGCAATTCTGAATTTTTTTGCTTTTTCCTGCTAATCCTAGCATGATAAAGAAGATTCAAAGAGAGTGAGATGCCAGCTCTTTTCATTCAGTCAGTAGCTTCAAACATTTCTGGAATATGAATAACATGATGTTTTTCAATGGCAAAAATCAATGAATATTGTAAATGCACAAACAGTAATTTCTCCGCATTGCAAGGTGCAATTCTGAAATTTTTTGCTTTTTCCTGCTAATCCTAGCATGATAAAGAAGATTCAAAGAGAGTGAGATGCCAGCTCCTTTTATTCAGTCAGTAGCTTCAAACATTTCTGGACGTTTTTCAATGGCAAAAATCAATGAATATTGTAAATGCACAAACAGTAATATCTCCGCATTGCAAGGTGCAATTCTGAATTTTTTTGCTTTTTCCTGCAAATCCTAGCATGATAAAGAAGATTCAAAGAGAGTGAGATGCCAGCTCTTTTCATTCAGTCAGTAGCTTCAAACATTTCTGGTATATGAATAACATGATGTTTTTCAATGGCAAAAATCAATGAATATTGTAAATGCACAAACAGTAATATCTCCACATTGCAAGGTGCAATTCTGAAATTTTTTGCTTTTTCCTGCTAATCCTAGCATGATAAAGAAGATTCAAAGAGAGTGAGATGCCAGCTCCTTTCATTCAGTCAGTAGCTTCAAACATTTCTGGACGTTTTTCAATGGCAAAAATCAATGAATATTGTAAATGCACAAACAGTAATATCTCCGCATTGCAAGGTGCAATTCTGAAATTTTTTGCTTTTTCCTGCTAATCCTAGCATGATAAAGAAGATTCAAAGAGAGTGAGATGCCAGCTCTTTTCATTCAGTCAGTAGCTTCAAACATTTCTGGTATATGAATAACATGATGTTTTTCAATGGCAAAAATCAATGAATATTGTAAATGCACAAAGAGTAATTTCTCCGCATTGCAAGGTGCAATTCTGAAATTTTTTGCTTTTTCCTGCTAATCCTAGCATGATAAAGAAGATTCAAAGAGAGTGAGATGCCAGCTCCTTTCATTCAGTCAGTAGCTTCAAACATTTCTGGACGTTTTTCAATGGCAAAAATCAATGAATATTGTAAATGCACAAACAGTAATATCTCCGCATTGCAAGGTGCAATTCTGAAATTTTTTGCTTTTTCCTGCTAATCCTAGCATGATAAAGAAGATTCAAAGAGAGTGAGATGCCAGCTCTTTTCATTCAGTCAGTAGCTTCAAACATTTCTGGTATATGAATAACATGATGTTTTTCAATGGCAAAAATCAATGAATATTGTAAATGCACAAAGAGTAATTTCTCTGCATTGCAAGGTGCAATTCTGAAATTTTTTGCTTTTTCCTGCTAATCCTAGCATGATAAAGAAGATTCAAAGAGAGTGAGATGCCAGCTCCTTTCATTCAGTCAGTAGCTTCAAACATTTCTGGACGCTTTTCAATGGCAAAAATCAATGAATATTGTAAATGCACAAACAGTAATTTCTCCGCATTGCAAGGTGCAATTCTGAAATTTTTTGCTTTTTCCTGCTAATCCTAGCATGATAAAGAAGATTCAAAGAGAGTGGAATGCCAGCTCTTTTCATTCAGTCAGTAGCTTCAAACATTTCTGGTATATGAATAACATGATGTTTTTCAATGGCAAAAATCAATGAATATTGTAAATGCACAAACAGTAATATCTCCACATTGCAAGGTGCAATTCTGAAATTTTTTTGCTTTTTCCTGCTAATCCTAGCATGATAAAGAAGATTCAAAGAGAGTGAGATGCCAGCTCCTTTCATTCAGTCAGTAGCTTCAAACATTTCTGGACGTTTTTCAATGGCAAAAATCAATGAATATTGTAAATGCACAAACAGTAATATCTCCGCATTGCAAGGTGCAATTCTGAAATTTTTTGCTTTTTCCTGCTAATCCTAGCATGATAAAGAAGATTCAAAGAGAGTGAGATGCCAGCTCTTTTCATTCAGTCAGTAGCTTCAAACATTTCTGGTATATGAATAACATGATGTTTTTCAATGGCAAAAATCAATGAATATTGTAAATGCACAAAGAGTAATTTCTCCGCATTGCAAGGTGCAATTCTGAAATTTTTTGCTTTTTCCTGCTAATCCTAGCATGATAAAGAAGATTCAAAGAGAGTGAGATGCCAGCTCCTTTCATTCAGTCAGTAGCTTCAAACATTTCTGGACGTTTTTCAATGGCAAAAATCAATGAATATTGTAAATGCACAAACAGTAATATCTCCGCATTGCAATGTGCAATTCTGAAATTTTTTGCTTTTTCCTGATAATCCTAGCATGATAAAGAAAATTCATAGAGAGTGAGATGCCAGCTCCTTTCATTCAGTCAGTAGCTTCAAACATTTCTGGACGCTTTTCAATGGCAAAAATCAATGAATATTGTAAATGCACAAACAGTAATTTCTCCGCATTGCAAGGTGCAATTCTGAAATTTTTTGCTTTTTCCTGCTAATCCTAGCATGATAAAGAAGATTCAAAGAGAGTGGAATGCCAGCTCTTTTCATTCAGTCAGTAGCTTCAAACATTTCTGGTATATGAATAACATGATGTTTTTCAATGGCAAAAATCAATGAATATTGTAAATGCACAAACAGTAATATCTCCGCATTGCAAGGTGCAATTCTGAAATTTTTTGCTTTTTCCTGCTAATCCTAGCATGATAAAGAAGATTCAAAGAGAGTGAGATGCCAGCTCTTTTCATTCAGTCAGTAGCTTCAAACATTTCTGGACGTTTTTCAATGGCAAAAATCAATGAATATTGTAAATGCACAAACAGTAATATCTCCGCATTGCAAGGTGCAATTCTGAAATTTTTTGCTTTTTCCTGCTAATCCTAGCATGATAAAGAAGATTCAAAGAGAATGAGATGCCAGCTCTTTTCATTCAGTCAGTAGCTTCAAACATTTCTGGACGTTTTTCAATGGCAAAAATCAATGAATATTGTAAATGCACAAACAGTAATATCTCCACATTGCAAGGTGCAATTCTGAAATTTTTTGCTTTTTCCTGCTAATCCTAGCATGATAAAGAAGATTCAAAGAGAGTGAGATGCCAGCTCTTTTCATTCAGTCAGTAGCTTCAAACATTTCTGGTATATGAATAACATGATGTTTTTCAATGGCAAAAATCAATGAATATTGTAAATGCACAAACATTAATTTCTCCGCATTGCAAGGTGCAATTCTGAAATTTTTTGCTTTTTCCTGCTAATCCTAGCATGATAAAGAAGATTCAAAGAGAGTGAGATGCCAGCTCCTTTCATTCAGTCAGTAGCTTCAAACATTTCTGGACGTTTTTCAATGGCAAAAATCAATGAATATTGTAAATGCACAAACAGTAATATCTCCGCATTGCAAGGTGCAATTCTGAAATTTTTTGCTTTTTCCTGCTAATCCTAGCATGATAAAGAAGATTCAAAGAGAGTGAGATGCCAGCTCTTTTCATTCAGTCAGTAGCTTCAAACATTTCTGGTATATGAATAACATGATGTTTTTCAATGGCAAAAATCAATGAATATTGTAAATGCACAAACAGTAATATCTCCACATTGCAAGGTGCAATTCTGAAATTTTTTGCTTTTTCCTGCTAATCCTAGCATGATAAAGAAGATTCAAAGAGAGTGAGATGCCAGCTCTTTTCATTCAGTCAGTAGCTGCAAACATTTCTGGACGTTTTTCAATGGCAAAAATCAATGAATATTGTAAATGCACAAACAGTAATATCTCCGCATTGCAAGGTGCAATTCTGAAATTTTTTGCTTTTTCCTGCTAATCCTAGCATGATAAAGAAGATTCAAAGAGAGTGAGATGCCAGCTCTTTTCATTCAGTCAGTAGCTTCAAACATTTCTGGTATATGAATAACATGATGTTTTTCAATGGCAAAAATCAATGAATTTTGTAAATGCACAAACAGTAATATCTCCGCATTGCAAGGTGCAATTCTGAAATTTTTTGCTTTTTCCTGCTAATCCTAGCATGATAAAGAAGATTCAAAGAGAGTGAGATGCCAGCTCTTTTCATTCAGTCAGTAGCTTCAAACATTTCTGGACGTTGTTCAATGTCAAAAATCAATGAATATTGTAAATGCACAAACAGTAATTTCTCCGCATTGCAAGGTGCAATTCTGAAATTTTTTGCTTTTTCCTGCTAATCCTAGCATGATAAAGAAGATTCAAAGAGAGTGAGATGCCAGCTCTTTTCATTCAGTCAGTAGCTTCAAACATTTCTGGATGTTTTTCAATGGCAAAAATCAATGAATATTGTAAATGCACAAACAGTAATATCTCCGCATTGCAAGGTGCAATTCTGAAATTTTTTGCTTTTTCCTGCTCCTCTTAGCATGATAAAGAAGATTCAAAGAGAGTGAGATGCCAGCTCTTTTCATTCAGTCGGTAGCTTCAAACATTTCTGGACGTTTTTCAATGGCAAAAATCAATGAATATTGTAAATGCACAAACAGTAATATTTCCGCATTGCAAGGTGCAATTCTGAAATTTTTTGCTTTTTCCTGCTAATCCTAGCATGATAAAGAATATTCAAAGAGAGTGAGATGCCAGCTCTTTTCATTCAGTCAGTAGCTTCAAACATTTCTGGTATATGAATAACATGATGTTTTTCAATGGCAAAAATCAATGAATATTGTAAATGCACAAACAGTAATTTCTCCGCATTGCAAGGTGCAATTCTGAAATTTTTTGCTTTTTCCTGCTACTCCTAGCATGATAAAGAAGATTCAAAGTGAGTGAGATGCCAGCTCCTTTCATTCAGTCAGTAGCTTCAAACATTTCTGGACGTTTTTCAATGGCAAAAATCAATGAATATTGTAAATGCACAAACAGTAATATCTCCACATTGCAAGGTGCAATTCTGAAATTTTTTGCTTTTTCCTGCTAATCCTAGCATGATAAAGAAGATTCAAAGAGAGTGAGATGCCAGCTCTTTTCATTCAGTCAGTAGCTTCAAACATTTCTGGACGTTTTTCAATGGCAAAAATCAATGTAAATGCACAAACAGTAATTTCTCCGCATTGCAAGGTGCAATTCTGAAATTTTTTGCTTTTTCCTGCTAATCCTAGCATGATAAAGAAGATTCAAAGAGAGTGAGATGCCAGCTCTTTTCATTCAGTCAGTAGCTTCAAACATTTCTGGACGTTTTTCAATGGCAAAAATCAATGAATATTGTAAATGCACAAACAGTAATATCTCCGCATTGCAAGGTGCAATTCTGAAATTTTTTGCTTTTTCCTGCTAATCCTAGCATGATAAAGAAGATTCAAAGAGAGTGAGATGCCAGCTCTTTTCATTCAGTCAGTAGCTTCAAACATTTCTGGTATATGAATAACATGATGTTTTTCAATGGCAAAAATCAATGAATATTGTAAATGCACAAACAGTAATATCTCCGCATTGCAAGGTGCAATTCTGAAATTTTTTGCTTTTTCCTGCTAATCCTAGCATGATAAAGAAGATTCAAAGAGAGTGAGATGCCAGCTCTTTTCATTCAGTCAGTAGCTTCAAACATTTCTGGACGTTTTTCAATGGCAAAAATCAATGAATATTGTAAATGCACAAACAGTAATTTCTCCGCATTGCAAGGTGCAATTCTGAAATTTTTTGCTTTTTCCTGCTAATCCTAGCATGATAAAGAAGATTCAAAGAGAGTGAGATGCCAGCTCTTTTCATTCAGTCAGTAGCTTCAAACATTTCTGGACGTTTTTCAATGGCAAAAATCAATGAATATTGTAAATGCACAAACAGTAATATCTCCACATTGCAAGGTGCAATTCTGAAATTTTTTGCTTTTTCCTGCTAATCCTAGCATGATAAAGAAGATTCAAAGAGAGTGAGATGCCAGCTCTTTTCATTCAGTCAGTAGCTTCAAACATTTCTGGAATATGAATAACATGATGTTTTTCAATGGTAAAAATCAATGAATATTGTAAATGCACAAACAGTAATTTCTCCGCATTGCAAGGTGCAATTCTGAAATTTTTTGCTTTTTCCTGCTAATCCTAGCATGATAAAGAAGATTCAAAGAGAGTGAGATGCCAGCTCCTTTCATTCAGTCAGTAGCTTCAAACATTTCTGGACGTTTTTAAATGGCAAAAATCAATGAATATTGTAAATGCACAAACAGTAATATCTCCGCATTGCAAGGTGCAATTCTGAATTTTTTTGCTTTTTCCTGCTAATCCTAGCATGATAAAGAAGATTCAAAGAGAGTGAGATGCCAGCTCTTTTCATTCAGTCAGTAGCTTCAAACATTTCTGGTATATGAATAACATGATGTTTTTCAATGGCAAAAATCAATGAATATTGTAAATGCACAAACAGTAATATCTCCACATTGCAAGGTGCAATTCTGAAATTTTTTGCTTTTTCCTGCTAATCCTAGCATGATAAAGAAGATTCAAAGAGAGTGAGATGCCAGCTCTTTTCATTCAGTCAGTAGCTTCAAACATTTCTGGACGTTTTTCAATGGCAAAAATCAATGTAAATGCACAAACAGTAATTTCTCCGCATTGCAAGGTGCAATTCTGAAATTTTTTGCTTTTTCCTGCTCCTCTTAGCATGATAAAGAAGATTCAAAGAGAGTGAGATGCCAGCTCTTTTCATTCAGTCAGTAGCTTCAAATATTTCTGGACGTTTTTCAATGGCAAAAATCAATGAATATTGTAAATGCACAAACAGTAATATCTCCGCATTGCAAGGTGCAATTCTGAAATTTTTTGCTTTTTCCTGCTAATCCTAGCATGATAAAGAAGATTCAAAGAGAGTGAGATGCCAGCTCTTTTCATTCAGTCAGTAGCTTCAAACATTTCTGGTATATGAATAACATGATGTTTTTCAATGGCAAAAATCAATGAATATTGTAAATGCACAAACAGTAATTTCTCCGCATTGCAAGGTGCAATTCTGAAATTTTTTGCTTTTTCCTGCTAATCCTAGCATGATAAAGAAGATTCAAAGAGAGTGAGATGCCAGCTCCTTTCATTCAGTCAGTAGCTTCCAACATTTCTGGACGTTTTTCAATGGCAAAAATCAATGAATATTGTAAATGCACAAACAGTAATATCTCCACATTGCAAGGTGCAATTCTGAAATTTTTTGCTTTTTCCTGCTAATCCTAGCATGATAAAGAAGATTCAAAGAGAGTGAGATGCCAGCTCCTTTCATTCAGTCAGTAGCTTCAAACATTTCTGGACGTTTTTCAATGGCAAAAATCAATGAATATTGTAAATGCACAAACAGTAATTTCTCCGCATTGCAAGGTGCATTTCTGAAATTTTTTGCTTTTTCCTGCTAATCCTAGCATGATAAAGAAGATTCAAAGAGAGTGAGATGCCAGCTCTTTTCATTCAGTCAGTAGCTTCAAACATTTCTGGACGTTTTTCAATGGCAAAAATCAATGAATATTGTAAATGCACAAACAGTAATATCTCCGCATTGCAAGGTGCAATTCTGAAATTTTTTGCTTTTTCCTGCTAATCCTAGCATGATAAAGAAGATTCAAAGAGAGTGAGATGCCAGCTCTTTTCATTCAGTCAGTAGCTTCAAACATTTCTGGACGTTTTTCAATGGCAAAAATCAATGAATATTGTAAATGCACAACAGTAATTTCTCCGCATTGCAAGGTGCAATTCTGAAATTTTTTGCTTTTTCCTGCTAATCCTAGCATGATAAAGAAGATTCAAAGAGAGTGAGATGCCAGCTCTTTTCATTCAGTCAGTAGCTTCAAACATTTCTGGACGTTTTTCAATGGCAAAAATCAATGAATATTGTAAATGCACAAACAGTAATATCTCCACATTGCAAGGTGCAATTCTGAAATTTTTTGCTTTTTCCTGCTAATCCTAGCATGATAAAGAAGATTCAAAGAGAGTGAGATGCCCGCTCTTTTCATTCAGTCAGTAGCTTCAAACATTTCTGGAATATGAATAACATGATGTTTTTCAATGGCAAAAATCAATGAATATTGTAAATGCACAAACAGTAATTTCTCCGCATTGCAAGGTGCAATTCTGAAATTTTTTGCTTTTTCCTGCTAATCCTAGCATGATAAAGAAGATTCAAAGAGAGTGAGATGCCAGCTCCTTTCATTCAGTCAGTAGCTTCAAACATTTCTGGACGTTTTTCAATGGCAAAAATCAATGAATATTGTAAATGCACAAACAGTAATATCTCCGCATTGCAAGGTGCAATTCTGAATTTTTTTGCTTTTTCCTGCTAATCCTAGCATGATAAAGAAGATTCAAAGAGAGTGAGATGCCAGCTCTTTTCATTCAGTCAGTAGCTTCAAACATTTCTGGTATATGAATAACATGATGTTTTTCAATGGCAAAAATCAATGAATATTGTAAATGCACAAACAGTAATATCTCCACATTGCAAGGTGCAATTCTGAAATTTTTTGCTTTTTACTGCTAATCCTTGCATGATAAAGAAGATTCAAAGAGAGTGAGATGCCAGCTCCTTTCATTCAGTCAGTAGCTTCAAACATTTCTGGACGTTTTTCAATGGCAAAAATCAATGAATATTGTAAATGCACAAACAGTAATATCTCCGCATTGCAAGGTGCAATTCTGAAATTTTTTGCTTTTTCCTGCTAATCCTAGCATGATAAAGAAGATTCAAAGAGAGTGAGATGCCAGCTCTTTTCATTCAGTCAGTAGCTTCAAACATTTCTGGTATATGAATAACATGATGTTTTTCAATGGCAAAAATCAATGAATATTGTAAATGCACAAACAGTAATTTCTCCGCATTGCAAGGTGCAATTCTGAAATTTTTTGCTTTTTCCTGCTACTCCTAGCATGATAAAGAAGATTCAAAGAGAGTGAGATGCCAGCTCTTTTCATTCAGTCAGTAGCTTCAAACATTTCTGGATGTTTTTCAATGGCAAAAATCAATGAATATTGTAAATGCACAAACAGTAATATCTCCACATTGCAAGGTGCAATTCTGAAATTTTTTGCTTTTTCCTGCTAATCCTAGCATGATAAAGAAGATTCAAAGAGAGTGAGATGCCAGCTCTTTTCATTCAGTCAGTAGCTTCAAACATTTCTGGACGTTTTTCAATGGCAAAAATCAATGTAAATGCACAAACAGTAATTTCTCCGCATTGCAAGGTGCAATTCTGAAATTTTTTGCTTTTTCCTGCTCCTCTTAGCATGATAAAGAAGATTCAAAGAGAGTGAGATGCCAGCTCTTTTCATTCAGTCAGTAGCTTCAAATATTTCTGGACGTTTTTCAATGGCAAAAATCAATGAATATTGTAAATGCACAAACAGTAATATCTCCGCATTGCAAGGTGCAATTCTGAAATTTTTTGCTTTTTCCTGCTAATCCTAGCATGATAAAGAAGATTCAAAGAGAGTGAGATGCCAGCTCTTTTCATTCAGTCAGTAGCTTCAAACATTTCTGGTATATGAATAACATGATGTTTTTCAATGGCAAAAATCAATGAATATTGTAAATGCACAAACAGTAATTTCTCCTCATTGCAAGGTGCAATTCTGAAATTTTTTGCTTTTTCCTGCTAATCCTAGCATGATAAAGAAGATTCAAAGAGAGTGAGATGCCAGCTCCTTTCATTCAGTCAGTAGCTTCAAACATTTCTGGACGTTTTTCAATGGCAAAAATCAATGAATATTGTAAATGCACAAACAGTAATATCTCCACATTGCAAGGTGCAATTCTGAAATTTTTTGCTTTTTCCTGCTAATCCTAGCATGATAAAGAAGATTCAAAGAGAGTGAGATGCCAGCTCCTTTCATTCAGTCAGTAGCTTCAAACATTTCTGGACGTTTTTCAATGGCAAAAATCAATGAATATTGTAAATGCACAAACAGTAATTTCTCCGCATTGCAAGGTGCAATTCTGAAATTTTTTGCTTTTTCCTGCTAATCCTAGCATGATAAAGAAGATTCAAAGAGAGTGAGATGCCAGCTCTTTTCATTCAGTCAGTAGCTTCAAACATTTCTGGACGTTTTTCAATGGCAAAAATCAATGAATATTGTAAATGCACAAACA
Source organism: Phyllobates terribilis (assembly GCF_046119375.1). Taxonomy (NCBI): domain Eukaryota; kingdom Metazoa; phylum Chordata; class Amphibia; order Anura; family Dendrobatidae; genus Phyllobates; species Phyllobates terribilis. The sequence continues at coordinate 718,628 of NW_027363386.1, forward strand.
GTAATATCTCCGCATTGCAAGGTGCAATTCTGAAATTTTTTGCTTTTTCCTGCTAATCCTAGCATGATAAAGAAGATTCAAAGAGAGTGAGATGCCAGCTCTTTTCATTCAGTCAGTAGCTTCAAACATTTCTGGTATATGAATAACATGATGTTTTTCAATGGCAAAAATCAATGAATATTGTAAATGCACAAACAGTAATATCTCCGCATTGCAAGGTGCAATTCTGAAATTTTTTGTTTTTCCTGCTAATCCTAGCATGATAAAGAAGATTCAAAGAGAGTGAGATGCCAGCTCTTTTCATTCAGTCAGTAGCTTCAAACATTTCTGGACGTTTTTCAATGGCAAAAATCAATGAATATTGTAAATGCACAAACAGTAATTTCTCCGCATTGCAAGGTGCAATTCTGAAATTTTTTGCTTTTTCCTGCTAATCCTAGCATGATAAAGAAGATTCAAAGAGAGTGAGATGCCAGCTCTTTTCATTCAGTCAGTAGCTTCAAACATTTCTGGACATTTTTCAATGGCAAAAATCAATGAATATTGTAAATGCACAAACAGTAATATCTCCACATTGCAAGGTGCAATTCTGAAATTTTTTGCTTTTTCCTGCTAATCCTAGCATGATAAAGAAGATTCAAAGAGAGTGAGATGCCAGCTCTTTTCATTCAGTCAGTAGCTTCAAACATTTCTGGAATATGAATAACATGATGTTTTTCAATGGCAAAAATCAATGAATATTGTAAATGCACAAACAGTAATTTCTCCGCATTGCAAGGTGCAATTCTGAAATTTTTTGCTTTTTCCTGCTAATCCTAGCATGATAAAGAAGATTCAAAGAGAGTGAGATGCCAGCTCCTTTCATTCAGTCAGTAGCTTCAAACATTTCTGGACGTTTTTCAATGGCAAAAATCAATGAATATTGTAAATGCACAAACAGTAATATCTCCGCATTGCAAGGTGCAATTCTGAATTTTTTTGCTTTTTCCTGCTAATCCTAGCATGATAAAGAAGATTCAAAGAGAGTGAGATGCCAGCTCTTTTCATTCAGTCAGTAGCTTCAAACATTTCTGGTATATGAATAACATGATGTTTTTCAATGGCAAAAATCAATGAATATTGTAAATGCACAAACAGTAATATCTCCACATTGCAAGGTGCAATTCTGAAATTTTTTGCTTTTTCCTGCTAATCCTTGCATGATAAAGAAGATTCAAAGAGAGTGAGATGCCAGCTCCTTTCATTCAGTCAGTAGCTTCAAACATTTCTGGACGTTTTTCAATGGCAAAAATCAATGAATATTGTAAATGCACAAACAGTAATATCTCCGCATTGCAAGGTGCAATTCTGAAATTTTTTGCTTTTTCCTGCTAATCCTAGCATGATAAAGAAGATTCAAAGAGAGTGAGATGCCAGCTCTTTTCATTCAGTCAGTAGCTTCAAACATTTCTGGTATATGAATAACATGATGTTTTTCAATGGCAAAAATCAATGAATATTGTAAATGCACAAACAGTAATTTCTCCGCATTGCAAGGTGCAATTCTGAAATTTTTTGCTTTTTCCTGCTAATCCTAGCATGATAAAGAAGATTCAAAGAGAGTGAGATGCCAGCTCCTTTCATTCAGTCAGTAGCTTCAAACATTTCTGGACGTTTTTCAATGGCAAAAATCAAAGAATATTGTAAATGCACAAACAGTAATATCTCCGCATTGCAAGGTGCAATTCTGAAATTTTTTGCTTTTTCCTGATAATCCTAGCATGATAAAGAAGATTCAAAGAGAGTGAGATGCCAGCTCCTTTCATTCAGTCAGTAGCTTCAAACATTTCTGGAAGCTTTTCAATGGCAAAAATCATTGAATATTGTAAATGCACAAACAGTAATTTCTCCGCATTGCAAGGTGCAATTCTGAAATTTTTTGCTTTTTCCTGCTAATCCCAGCATGATAAAGAAGATTCAAAGAGAGTGGAATGCCAGCTCTTTTCATTCAGTCAGTAGCTTCAAACATTTCTGGTATATGAATAACATGATGTTTTTCAATGGCAAAAATCAATGAATATTGTAAATGCACAAACAGTAATATCTCCACATTGCAAGGTGCAATTCTGAAATTTTTTGCTTTTTCCTGCTAATCCCAGCATGATAAAGAAGATTCAAAGAGAGTGAGATGCCAGCTCCTTTCATTCAGTCAGTAGCTTCAAACATTTCTGGACGTTTTTCAATGGCAAAAATCAATGAATATTGTAAATGCACAAACAGTAATTTCTCCACATTGCAAGGTGCAATTCTGAAATTTTTTGCTTTTTCCTGCTAATCCTAGCATGATAAAGAAGATTCAAAGAGAGTGAGATGCCAGCTCCTTTCATTCAGTCAGTAGCTTCAAACATTTCTGGACGTTTTTCAATGGCAAAAATCAATGAATATTGTAAATGCACAAACAGTAATATCTCCGCATTGCAAGGTGCAATTCTGAAATTTTTTGCTTTTTCCTGCTAATCCTAGCATGATAAAGAAGATTCAAAGAGAGTGAGATGCCAGCTCTTTTCATTCAGTCAGTAGCTTCAAACATTTCTGGATGTTTTTCAATGGCAAAAATCAATGAATATTGTAAATGCACAAACAGTAATTTCTCCACATTGCAAGGTGCAATTCTGAAATTTTTTGCTTTTTCCTGCTAATCCTAGCATGATAAAGAAGATTCAAAGAGAGTGAGATGCCAGCTCTTTTCATTCAGTCAGTAGCTTCAAACATTTCTGGTATATGAATAACATGATGTTTTTCAATGGCAAAAATCAATGAATATTGTAAATGCACAAACAGTAATATCTCCGCATTGCAAGGTGCAATTCTGAAATTTTTTGCTTTTTCCTGCTAATCCTAGCATGATAAAGAAGATTCAAAGAGAGTGAGATGCCAGCTCTTTTCATTCAGTCAGTAGCTTCAAACATTTCTGGACGTTTTTCAATGGCAAAAATCAATGAATATTGTAAATGCACAAACAGTAATTTCTCCGCATTGCAAGGTGCAATTCTGAAATTTTTTGCTTTTTCCTGCTAATCCTAGCATGATAAAGAAGATTCAAAGAGAGTGAGATGCCAGCTCTTTTCATTCAGTCAGTAGCTTCAAACATTTCTGGACGTTTTTCAATGGCAAAAATCAATGAATATTGTAAATGCACAAACAGTAATATCTCCGCATTGCAAGGTGCAATTCTGAAATTTTTTGCTTTTTCCTGCTCCTCTTAGCATGATAAAGAAGATTCAAAGAGAGTGAGATGCCAGCTCTTTTCATTCAGTCAGTAGCTTCAAACATTTCTGGACGTTTTTCAATGGCAAAAATCAATGAATATTGTAAATGCACAAACAGTAATATCTCCGCATTGCAAGGTGCAATTCTGAAATTTTTTGCTTTTTCTTGCTAATCCTAGCATGATAAAGAAGATTCAAAGAGAGTGAGATGCCAGCTCTTTTCATTCAGTCAGTAGCTTCAAACATTTCTGGTATATGAATAACATGATGTTTTTCAATGGCAAAAATCAATGAATATTGTAATTGCACAAACAGTAATTTCTCCGCATTGCAAGGTGCAATTCTGAAATTTTTAGCTTTTTCCTGCTAATCCTAGCATGATAAAGAAGATTCAAAGAGAGTGAGATGCCAGCTCCTTTCATTCAGTCAGTAGCTTCAAACATTTCTGGACGTTTTTCAATGGCAAAAATCAATGAATATTGTAAATGCACAAACAGTAATATCTCCACATTGCAAGGTGCAATTCTGAAATTTTTTGCTTTTTCCTGCTAATCCTAGCATGATAAAGAAGATTCAAAGAGAGTGAGATGCCAGCTCCTTTCATTCAGTCAGTAGCTTCAAACATTTCTGGACGTTTTTCAATGGCAAAAATCAATGAATATTGTAAATGCACAAACAGTAATTTCTCCGCATTGCAAGGTGCAATATTGAAATTTTTTGCTTTTTCCTGCTAATCCTAGCATGATAAAGAAGATTCAAAGAGAGTGAGATGCCAGCTCTTTTCATTCAGTCAGTAGCTTCAAACATTTCTGGACGTTTTTCAATGGCAAAAATCAATGAATATTGTAAATGCACAAACAGTAATATCTCCGCATTGCAAGGTGCAATTCTGAAATTTTTTGCTTTTTCCTGCTAATCCTAGCATGATAAAGAAGATTCAAAGAGAGTGAGATGCCAGCTCTTTTCATTCAGTCAGTAGCTTCAAACATTTCTTGTATATGAATAACATGATGTTTTTCAATGGCAAAAATCAATGAATATTGTAAATGCACAAACAGTAATATCTCCGCATTGCAAGGTGCAATTCTGAAATTTTTTGCTTTTTCCTGCTAATCCTAGCATGATAAAGAAGATTCAAAGAGAGTGAGATGCCAGCTCCTTTCATTCAGTCAGTAGCTTCAAACATTTCGGGACGTTTTTCAATGGCAAAAATCAATGAATATTGTAAATGCACAAACAGTAATATCTCCGCATTGCAAGGTGCAATTCTGAAATTTTTTACTTTTTCCTGCTAATCCTAGCATGATAAAGAAGATTCAAAGAGAGTGAGATGCCAGCTCTTTTCATTCAGTCAGTAGCTTCAAACATTTCTGGTATATGAATAACATGATGTTTTTCAATGGCAAAAATCAATGAATATTGTAATTGCACAAACAGTAATTTCTCCGCATTGCAAGGTGCAATTCTGAAATTTTTTGCTTTATCCTGCTAATCCTAGCATGATAAAGAAGATTCAAAGAGAGTGAGATGCCAGCTCCTTTCATTCAGTCAGTAGCTTCAAACATTTCTGGACGTTTTTCAATGGCAAAAATCAATGAATATTGTAAATGCACAAACAGTAATATCTCCACATTGCAAGGTGCAATTCTGAAATTTTTTGCTTTTTCCTGCTAATCCTAGCATGATAAAGAAGATTCAAAGAGAGTGAGATGCCAGCTCCTTTCATTCAGTCAGTAGCTTCAAACATTTCTGGACGTTTTTCAATGGCAAAAATCAATGAATATTGTAAATGCACAAACAGTAATTTCTCCGCATTGCAAGGTGCAATTCTGAAATTTTTTGCTTTTTCCTGCTAATCCTAGCATGATAAAGAAGATTCAAAGAGAGTGAGATGCCAGCTCTTTTCATTCAGTCAGTAGCTTCAAACATTTCTGGACGTTTTTCAATGGCAAAAATCAATGAATATTGTAAATGCACAAACAGTAATATCTCAGCATTGCAAGGTGCAATTCTGAAATTTTTTGCTTTTTCCTGCTAATCCTAGCATGACAAAGAAGATTCAAAGAGAGTGAGATGCCAGCTCTTTTCATTCAGTCAGTAGCTTCAAACATTTCTGGTATATGAATAACATGATGTTTTTCAATGGCAAAAATCAATGAATATTGTAAATGCACAAACAGTAATATCTCCGCATTGCAAGGTGCAATTCTGAATTTTTTTGCTTTTTCCTGCTAATCCTAGCATGATAAAGAAGATTCAAAGAGAGTGAGATGCCAGCTCTTTTCATTCAGTCAGTAGCTTCAAACATTTCTGGACGTTTTTCAATGGCAAAAATCAATGAATATTGTAAATGCACAAACAGTAATTTCTCCACATTGCAAGGTGCAATTCTGAAATTTTTTGCTTTTTCCTGCTAATCCTAGCATGATAAAGAAGATTCAAAGAGAGTGAGATGCCAGCTCTTTTCATTCAGTCAGTAGCTTCAAACATTTCTGGACGTTTTTCAATGGCAAAAATCAATGAATATTGTAAATGCACAAACAGTAATATCTCCACATTGCAAGGTGCAATTCTGAATTTTTTTGCTTTTTCCTGCTAATCCTAGCATGATAAAGAAGATTCAAAGAGAGTGAGATGCCAGCTCTTTTCATTCAGTCAGTAGCTTCAAACATTTCTGGAATATAATAACATGATGTTTTTCAATGGCAAAAATCAATGAATATTGTAAATGCACAAACAGTAATTTCTCCGCATTGCAAGGTGCAATTCTGAAATTTTTTGCTTTTTCCTGCTAATCCTAGCATGATAAAGAAGATTCAAAGAGAGTGAGATGCCAGCTCCTTTCATTCAGTCAGTAGCTTCAAACATTTCGGGACGTTTTTCAATGGCAAAAATCAATGAATATTGTAAATGCACAAACAGTAATATCTCCGTATTGCAAGGTGCAATTCTGAAATTTTTTGCTTTTTCCTGCTAATCCTAGCATGATAAAGAAGATTCAAAGAGAGTGAGATGCCAGCTCTTTTCATTCAGTCAGTAGCTTCAAACATTTCTGGTATATGAATAACATGATGTTTTTCAATGGCAAAAATCAATGAATATTGTAAATGCACAAACAGTAATATCTAAACATTGCAAGGTGCAATTCTGAAATTTTTTGCTTTTTCCTGCTAATCCTAGCATGATAAAGAAGATTCAAAGAGAGTGAGATGCCAGCTCCTTTCATTCAGTCAGTAGCTTCAAACATTTCTGGACGTTTTTCAATGGCAAAAATCAATGAATATTGTAAATGCACAAACAGTAATATCTCCGCATTGCAAGGTGCAATTCTGAAATTTTTTGCTTTTTCCTGCTAATCCTAGCATGATAAAGAAGATTCAAAGAGAGTGAGATGCCAGCTCTTTTCATTCAGTCAGTAGCTTCAAACATTTCTGGTATATGAATAACATGATGTTTTTCAATGGCAAAAATCAATGAATATTGTAAATGCACAAACAGTAATTTCTCCGCATTGCAAGGTGCAATTCTGAAATTTTTTGCTTTTTCCTGCTAATCCTAGCATGATAAAGAAGATTCAAAGAGAGTGAGATGCCAGCTCCTTTCATTCAGTCAGTATCTTCAAACATTTCTGGACGTTTTTCAATGGCAAAAATCAATGAATATTGTAAATGCACAAACAGTAATATCTCCGCATTGCAAGGTGCAATTCTGAATTTTTTTGCTTTTTCCTGCTAATCCTAGCATGATAAAGAAGATTCAAAGAGAGTGAGATGCCAGCTCCTTTCATTCAGTCAGTAGCTTCAAACATTTGTGGACGCTTTTCAATGGCAAAAATCAATGAATATTGTAAATGCACAAACAGTAATTTCTCCGCATTGCAAGGTGCAATTCTGAAATTTTTTGCTTTTTCCTGCTAATCCTAGCATGATAAAGAAGATTCAAAGAGAGTGGAATGCCAGCTCTTTTCATTCAGTCAGTAGCTTCAAACATTTCTGGTATATGAATAACATGATGTTTTTCAATGGCAAAAATCAATGAATATTGTAAATGCACAAACAGTAATATTTCCACATTGCAAGGTGCAATTCTGAAATTTTTTGCTTTTTCCTGCTAATCCTAGCATGATAAAGAAGATTCAAAGAGAGTGAGATGCCAGCTCTTTTCATTCAGTCAGTAGCTTCAAACATTTCTGGACGTTTTTCAATGGCAAAAATCAATGAATATTGTAAATGCACAAACAGTAATATCTCCGCATTGCAAGGTGCAATTCTGAAATTTTTTGCTTTTTCCTGCTAATCCTAGCATGATAAAGAAGATTCAAAGAGAGTGAGATGCCAGCTCCTTTCATTCAGTCAGTAGCTTCAAACATTTCTGGACGTTTTTCAATGGCAAAAATCAATGAATATTGTAAATGCACAAACAGTAATATCTCCGCATTGCAAGGTGCAATTCTGAAATTTTTTGCTTTTTCCTGCTAATCCTAGCATGATAAAGAAGATTCAAAGAGAGTGAGATGCCAGCTCTTTTCATTCAGTCAGTAGCTTCAAACATTTCTGGACGTTTTTCAATGGCAAAAATCAATGAATTTTGTAAATGGACAAACAGTAATATCTCCGCATTGCAAGGTGCAATTCTGAAATTTTTTGCTTTTTCCTGCTAATCCTAGCATGATAAAGAAGATTCAAAGAGAGTGAGATGCCAGCTCTTTTCATTCAGTCAGTAGCTTCAAACATTTCTGGACGTTTTTCAATGGCAAAAATCAATGAATATTGTAAATGCACAAACAGTAATTTCTCCGCATTGCAAGGTGCAATTCTGAAATTTTTTGCTTTTTCCTGCTAATCCTAGCATGATAAAGAAGATACAAAGAGAGTGAGATGCCAGCTCTTTTCATTCAGTCAGTAGCTTCAAACATTTCTGGTATATGAATAACATGATGTTTTTCAATGGCAAAAATCAATGAATATTGTAAATGCACAAACAGTAATATCTCCGCATTGCAAGGAGCAATTCTGAAATTTTTTGCTTTTTCCTGCTAATCCTAGCATGATAAAGAAGATTCAAAGAGAGTGAGATGCCAGCTCTTTTCATTCAGTCAGTAGCTTCAAACATTTCTGGACGTTTTTCAATGGCAAAAATCAATGAATATTGTAAATGCACAAACAGTAATATCTCCGCATTGCAAGGTGCAATTCTGAAATTTTTTGCTTTTTCCTGCTAATCCTAGCATGATAAAGAAGATTCAAAGAGAGTGAGATGCCAGCTCTTTTCATTCAGTCAGTAGCTTCAAACAATTCTGGACGTTTTTCAATGGCAAAAATCAATGAATATTGTAAATGCACAAACAGTAATATCTCCGCATTGCAAGGTGCAATTCTGAAATTTTTTGCTTTTTCCTGCTAATCCTAGCATGATAAAGAAGATTCAAAGAGAGTGAGATGCCAGCTCCTTTCATTCAGTCAGTAGCTTCAAACATTTCTGGACGTTTTTCAATGGCAAAAATCAATGAATATTGTAAATGCACAAACAGTAATATCTCCGCATTGCAAGGTGCAATTCTGAATTTTTTTGCTTTTTCCTGCTAATCCTAGCATGATAAAGAAGATTCAAAGAGAGTGAGATGCCAGCTCCTTTCATTCAGTCAGTAGCTTCAAACATTTCTGGACGTTTTTCAATGGCAAAAATCAATGAATATTGTAAATGCACAAACAGTAATATCTCCGCATTGCAAGGTGCAATTCTGAAATTTTTTGATTTTTCCTGCTAATCCTAGCATGATAAAGAAGATTCAAAGAGAGTGAGATGCCAGCTCCTTTCATTCAGTCAGTAGCTTCAAACATTTCTGGACGTTTTTCAATGGCAAAAATCAATGAATATTGTAAATGCACAAACAGTAATATCTCCACATTGCAAGGTGCAATTCTGAAATTTTTTGCTTTTTCATGCTAATCCTAGCATGATAAAGAAGATTCAAAGAGAGTGAGATGCCAGCTCTTTTCATTCAGTCAGTAGCTTCAAACATTTCTGGTATATGAATAACATGATGTTTTTCAATGGCAAAAATCAATGAATATTGTAAATGCACAAACAGTAATATCTCCGCATTGCAAGGTGCAATTCTGAAATTTTTTGCTTTTTCCTGCTAATCCTAGCATGATAAAGAAGATTCAAAGAGAGTGAGATGCCAGCTCCTTTCATTCAGTCAGTAGCTTCAAACATTTCTGGACGTTTTTCAATGGCAAAAATCAATGAATATTGTAAATGCACAAACAGTAATATCTCCACATTGCAAGGTGCAATTCTGAAATTTTTTGCCTTTTCCTGCTAATCCTAGCATGATAAAGAAGATTCAAAGAGAGTGAAATGCCAGCTCTTTTCATTCAGTCAGTAGCTTCAAACATTTCTGGTATATGAATAACATGATGTTTTTCAATGGCAAAAATCAATGAATATTGTAAATGCACAAACAGTAATATCTCCGCATTGCAAGGTGCAATTCTGAAATTTTTTGCTTTTTCCTGCTAATCCTAGCATGATAAAGAAGATTCAAAGAGAGTGAGATGCCAGCTCTTTTCATTCAGTCAGTAGCTTCAAACATTTCTGGACGATTTTCAATTCCAAAAATCAATGAATATTGTAAATGCACAAACAGTAATATCTCCACATTGCAAGGTGCAATTCTGAAATTTTTTGCTTTTTCCTGCTAATCCTAGCATGATAAAGAAGATTCAAAGAGAGTAAGGTGCCAGCTCCTTTCATTCAGTCATTAGCTTCAAACATTTCTGGACGTTTTTCAATGGCAAAAATCAATGAATATTGTAATTGCACAAACAGTAATTTCTCCGCATTGCAGGGTGCAATTGTGAAATTTTTTGCTTTTTCCTGCTAATCCTAGCATGATAAAGAAGATTCAAAGAGAGTGAGATGCCAGCTCTTTTCATTCAGTCAGTAGCTTCAAACATTTCTGGTATATGAATAACATGATGTTTTTCAATGGCAAAAATCAATGAATATTGTAAATGCACAAACAGTAATATCTCCACATTGCAAGGTGCAATTCTGAAATTTTTTGCTTTTTCCTGCTAATCCTAGCATGATAAAGAAGATTCAAAGAGAGTGAGATGCCAGCTCCTTTCATTCAGTCAGTAGCTTCAAACATTTCTGGACGTTTTTCAATGGCAAAAATCAATGAATATTGTAAATGCACAAACAGTAATATCTCCGCATTGCAAGGTGCAATTCTGAAATTTTTTGCTTTTTCCTGCTAATCCTAGCATGATAAAGAAGATTCAAAGAGAGTGAGATGCCAGCTCCTTTCATTCAGTCAGTAGCTTCAAACATTTCTGGACGTTTTTCAATGGCAAAAATCAATGAATATTGTAAATGCACAAACAGTAATATCTCCGCATTGCAAGGTGCAATTCTGAAATTTTTTGCTTTTTCCTGCTAATCCTAGCATGATAAAGAAGATTCAAAGAGAGTGAGATGCCAGCTCCTTTCATTCAGTCAGTAGCTTCAAACATTTCTGGACGTTTTTCAATGGCAAAAATCAATGAATATTGTAAATGCACAAACAGTAATATCTCCGCATTGCAAGGTGCAATTCTGAAATTTTTTGCTTTTTCCTGCTAATCCTAGCATGATAAAGAAGATTCAAAGAGAGTGAGATGCCAGCTCTTTTCATTCAGTCAGTAGCTTCAAACATTTCTGGTATATGAATAATATGATGTTTTTCAATGGCAAAAATCAATGAATATTGTAAATGCCCAAACAGTAATATCTCCACATTGCAAGGTGCAATTCTGAAATTTTTTGCTTTTTCCTGCTAATCCTAGCATGATAAAGAAGATTCAAAGAGAGTGAGATGCCAGCTCTTTTCATTCAGTCAGTAGCTTCAAACATTTCTGGTATATGAATAACATGATGTTTTTCAATGGCAAAAATCAATGAATATTGTAAATGCACAAACAGTAATATCTCCGCATTGCAAGGTGCAATTCTGAAATTTTTTGCTTTTTCCTGCTAATCCTAGCATGATAAAGAAGATTCAAAGAGAGTGAGATGCCAGCTCCTTTCATTCAGTCAGTAGCTTCAAACATTTCTGGACGTTTTTCAATGGCAAAAATCAATGAATATTGTAAATGCACAAACAGTAATATCTCCGCATTGCAAGGTGCAATTCTGAAATTTTTTGCTTTTTCCTGCTAATCCTAGCATGATAAAGAAGATTCAAAGAGAGTGAGATGCCAGCTCCTTTCATTCAGTCAGTAGCTTCAAACATTTCTGGACGTTTTTCAATGGCAAAAATCAATGAATATTGTAAATGCACAAACAGTAATATCTCCGCATTGCAAGGTGCAATTCTGAAATTTTTTGCTTTTTCCTGCTAATCCTAGCATGATAAAGAAGATTCAAAGAGAGTGAGATGCCAGCTCTTTTCATTCAGTCAGTAGCTTCAAACATTTCTGGTATATGAATAATATGATGTTTTTCAATGGCAAAAATCAATGAATATTGTAAATGCCCAAACAGTAATATCTCCACATTGCAAGGTGCAATTCTGAAATTTTTTGCTTTTTCCTGCTAATCCTAGCATGATAAAGAAGATTCAAAGAGAGTGAGATGCCAGCTCTTTTCATTCAGTCAGTAGCTTCAAACATTTCTGGTATATGAATAACATGATGTTTTTCAATGGCAAAAATCAATGAATATTGTAAATGCACAAACAGTATTTTCTCCGCATTGCAAGGTGCAATTCTGAAATTTTTTGCTTTTTCCTGCTAATCCTAGCATGATAAAGAAGATTCAAAGAGAGTGAGATGCCAGCTCCTTTCATTCAGTCAGTAGCTTCAAACATTTCTGGACGTTTTTCAATGGCAAAAATCAATGAATATTGTAAATGCACAAACAGTAATATCTCCGCATTGCAAGGTGCAATTCTGAAATTTTTTGCTTTTTCCTGCTAATCCTAGCATGATAAAGAAGATTCAAAGAGAGTGAGATGCCAGCTCTTTTCATTCAGTCAGTAGCTTCAAACATTTCTGGACGTTTTTCAATGGCAAAAATCAATGAATATTGTAAATGCACAAACAGTAATATCTCCGCATTGCAAGGTGCAATTCTGAAATTTTTTGCTTTTTCCTGCTAATCCTAGCATGATAAAGAAGATTCAAAGAGAGTGAGATGCCAGCTCTTTCCATTCAGTCAGTAGCTTCAAACTTTTCTGGACGTTTTTCAATGGCAAAAATCAATGAATATTGTAAATGCACAAACAGTAATATCTCCGCATTGCAAGGTGCAATTCTGAAATTTTTTGCTTTTTCCTGCTAATCCTAGCATGATAAAGAAGAATCAAAGAGAGTGAGATGCCAGCTCTTTTCATTCAGTCAGTAGCTTCAAACATTTCTGGTATATGAATAACATGATGTTTTTCAATGGCAAAAATAAATGAATATTGTAAATGCACAAACAGTAATATCTCCGCATTGCAAGGTGCAATTCTGAAATTTTTTGCTTTTTCCTGCTAATCCTTGCATGATAAAGAAGATTCAAAGAGAGTGAGATGCCAGCTCTTTTCATTCAGTCAGTAGCTTCAAACATTTCTGGTATATGAATAACATGATGTTTTTCAATGGCAAAAATCAATGAATATTGTAAATGCACAAACAGTAATATCTGCGCATTGCAAGGTGCAATTCTGAAATTTTTTGCTTTTTCCTGCTAATCCTAGCATGATAAAGAAGATTCAAAGATAGTGAGATGCCAGCTCTTTTCATTCAGTCAGTAGCTTCAAACATTTCTGGTATATGAATAACATGATGTTTTTCAATGGCAAAAATCAATGAATATTGTAAATGCACAAACAGTAATATCTCCGCATTGCAAGGTGCAATTCTGAAATTTTTTGCTTTTTCCTGCTAATCCTAGCATGATAAAGAAGATTCAAAGAGAGTGAGATGCCAGCTCTTTTCATTCAGTCAGTAGCTTCAAACATTTCTGGTATATGAATAACATGATGTTTTTCAATGGCAAAAATCAATGAATATTGTAAATGCACAAACAGTAATATCTCCGCATTGCAAGGTGCAATTCTGAAATTTTTTGCTTTTTCCTGCTAATCCTAGCATGATAAAGAAGATTCAAAGAGAGTGAGATGCCAGCTCTTTTCATTCAGTCAGTAGCTTCAAACATTTCTGGTATATGAATAACATGATGTTTTTCAATGGCAAAAATCAATGAATATTGTAAATGCACAAACAGTAATATCTCCGCATTGCAAGGTGCAATTCTGAAATTTTTTGCTTTTTCCTGCTAATCCTAGCATGATAAAGAAGATTCAAAGAGAGTGAGATGCCAGCTCCTTTCATTCAGTCAGTAGCTTCAAACATTTCTGGACGTTTTTCAATGGCAAAAATCAATGAATATTGTAAATGCACAAACAGTAATATCTCCGCATTGCAAGGTGCAATTCTGAAATTTTTTGCTTTTTCCTGCTAATCCTAGCATGATAAAGAAGATTCAAAGAGAGTGAGATGCCAGCTCTTTTCATTCAGTCAGTCGCTTCAAACATTTCTGGACGTTTTTCAATGGCAAAAATCAATGAATATTGTAAATGCACAAACAGTAATATCTCCACATTGCAAGGTGCAATTCTGAAATTTTTTGCTTTTTCCTGCTAATCCTAGCATGATAAAGAAGATTCAAAGAGAGTGAGATGCCAGCTCCTTTCATTCAGTCAGTAGCTTCAAACATTTCTGGACGTTTTTCAATGGCAAAAATCAATGAATATTGTAAATGCACAAACAGTAATATCTCCGCATTGCAAGGTGCAATTCTGAAATTTTTTGCTTTTTCCTGCTAATCCTAGCATGATAAAGAAGATTCAAAGAGAGTGAGATGCCAGCTCTTTTCATTCAGTCAGTAGCTTCAAACATTTCTGGACGTTTTTCAATGGCAAAAATCAATGAATATTGTAAATGCACAAACAGTAATTTCTCCGCATTGCAAGGTGCAATTCTGAAATTTTTTGCTTTTTCCTGCTAATCCTAGCATGATAAAGAAGATTCAAAGAGAGTGAGATGCCAGCTCTTTTCATTCAGTCAGTAGCTTCAAACATTTCTGGACGTTTTTCAATGGCAAAAATAAATGAATATTGTAAATGCACAAACAGTTATTTCTCCGCATTGCAAGGTGCAATTCTGAAATTTTTTGCTTTTTCCTGCTAATCCTACCATGATAAAGAAGACTCAAAGAGAGTGAGATGCCAGCTCCTTTCATTCAGTCAGTAGCCTCAAACATTTCTGGACGTTTTTCAATGGCAAAAATCAATGAATATTGTAAATGCACAAACAGTAATATCTCCACATTGCAAGGTGCAATTCTGAAATTTTTTGCTTTTTCCTGCTCCTCTTAGCATGGTAAAGAAGATTCAAAGAGAGTGAGATGCCAGCTCTTTTCATTCAGTCAGTAGCTTCAAACATTTCTGGACGTTTTTCAATGGCAAAAATCAATGAATATTGTAAATGCACAAACAGTAATATCTCCACATTGCAAGGTGCAATTCTGAAATTTTTTGCTTTTTCCTGCTAATCCTAGCATGATAAAGAAGATTCAAAGAGAGTGAGATGACAGCTCCTTTCATTCAGTCAGTAGCTTCAAACATTTCTGGACGTTTTTCAATGGCAAAAATCAATGAATATTGTAAAAGCACAAACAGTAATATCTCCACATTGCAAGGTGCAATTCTGAAATTTTTTGCTTTTTCCTGCTCCTCTTAGCTTAATAAAGAAGATTCAAAGAGAGTGAGATGCCAGCTCTTTTCATTCAGTCAGTAGCTTCAAACATTTCTGGTATATGAATAACATGATGTTTTTCAATGGCAAAAATCAATGAATATTGTAAATGCACAAACAGTAATATCTCCGCATTGCAAGGTGCAATTCTGAAATTTTTTGCTTTTTCCTGCTAATCCTAGCATGATAAAGAAGATTCAAAGAGAGTGAGATGCCAGCTCTTTTCATTCAGTCAGTAGCTTCAAACATTTCTGGT
This sequence comes from Phyllobates terribilis, assembly GCF_046119375.1. Classification (NCBI taxonomy): domain Eukaryota; kingdom Metazoa; phylum Chordata; class Amphibia; order Anura; family Dendrobatidae; genus Phyllobates; species Phyllobates terribilis. The sequence goes on from NW_027363386.1 coordinate 733,924, forward strand.
ATATGAATAACATGATGTTTTTCAATGGCAAAAATCAATGAATATTGTAAATGCACAAACAGTAATATCTCCGCATTGCAAGGTGCAATTCTGAAATTTTTTGCTTTTTCCTGCTAATCCTAGCATGATAAAGAAGATTCAAAGAGAGTGAGATGCCAGCTCTTTTCATTCAGTCAGTAGCTTCAAACATTTCTGGTATATGAATAACATGATGTTTTTCAATGGCAAAAATCAATGAATATTGTAAATGCACAAACAGTAATATCTCCGCATTGCAAGGTGCAATTCTGAAATTTTTTGCTTTTTCCTGCTAATCCTAGCATGATAAAGAAGATTCAAAGAGAGTGAGATGCCAGCTCTTTTCATTCAGTCAGTAGCTTCAAACATTTCTGGACGTTTTTCAATGGCAAAAATCAATGAATATTGTAAATGCACAAACAGTAATATCTCCGCATTGCAACGTGCAATTCTGAAATTTTTTGCTTTTTCCTGCTAATCCTAGCATGATAAAGAAGATTCAAAGAGAGTGAGATGCCAGCTCTTTTCATTCAGGCAGTAGCTTCAAACATTTCTGGACGTTTTTCAATGGCAAAAATCAATGAATATTGTAAATGCACAAACAGTAATATCTCCGCATTGCAAGGTGCAATTCTGAAATTTTTTGCTTTTTCCTGCTAATCCTAGCATGATAAAGAAGATTCAAAGAGAGTGAGATGCCAGCTCTTTTCATTCAGTCATTAGCTTCAAACATTTCTGGTATATGAATAACATGATGTTTTTCAATGGCAAAAATCAATGAATATTGTAAATGCACAAACAGTAATATCTCCGCATTGCAAGGTGCAATTCTGAAATTTTTTGCTTTTTCCTGCTAATCCTAGCATGATAAAGAAGATTCAAAGAGAGTGAGATGCCAGCTCTTTTCATTCAGTCAGTAGCTTCAAACATTTCTGGTATATGAATAACATGATGTTTTTCAATGGCAAAAATCAATGAATATTGTAAATGCACAAACAGTAATATCTCCGCATTGCAAGGTGCAATTCTGAAATTTTTTGCTTTTTCCTGCTAATCCTAGCATGATAAAGAAGATTCAAAGAGAGTGAGATGCCAGCTCTTTTCATTCAGTCAGTAGCTTCAAACATTTCTGGTATATGAATAACATGATGTTTTTCAATGGCAAAAATCAATGAATATTGTAAATGCACAAACAGTAATATCTCCGCATTGCAAGGTGCAATTCTGAAATTTTTTGCTTTTTCCTGCTAATCCTAGCATGATAAAGAAGATTCAAAGAGAGTGAGATGCCAGCTCCTTTCATTCAGTCAGTAGCTTCAAACATTTCTGGACGTTTTTCAATGGCAAAAATCAATGAATATTGTAAATGCACAAACAGTAATATCTCCGCATTGCAACGTGCAATTCTGAAATTTTTTGCTTTTTCCTGCTAATCCTAGCATGATAAAGAAGATTCAAAGAGAGTGAGATGCCAGCTCTTTTCATTCAGTCAGTAGCTTCAAACATTTCTGGACGTTTTTCAATGGCAAAAATCAATGAATATTGTAAATGCACAAACAGTAATATCTCCGCATTGCAAGGTGCAATTCTGAAATTTTTTGCTTTTTCCTGCTAATCCTAGCATGATAAAGAAGATTCAAAGAGAGTGAGATGCCAGCTCTTTTCATTCAGTCAGTAGCTTCAAACATTTCTGGTATATGAATAACATGATGTTTTTCAATGGCAAAAATCAATGAATATTGTAAATGCACAAACAGTAATATCTCCGCATTGCAAGGTGCAATTCTGAAATTTTTTGCTTTTTCCTGCTAATCCTAGAATGATAAAGAAGATTCAAAGAGAGTGAGATGCCAGCTCTTTTCATTCAGTCAGTAGCTTCAAACATTTCTGGTATATGAATAACATGATGTTTTTCAATGGCAAAAATCAATGAATATTGTAAATGCACAAAAAGTAATATCTCCGCATTGCAAGGTGCAATTCTGAAATTTTTTGCTTTTTCCTGCTAATCCTAGCATGATAAAGAAGTTTCAAAGAGAGTGAGATGCCAGCTCTTTTCATTCAGTCAGTAGCTTCAAACATTTGTGGTATATGAATAACATGATGTTTTTCAATGGCAAAAATCAATGAATATTGTAAATGCACAAACAGTAATATCTCCACATTGCAAGGTGCAATTCTGAAATTTTTTGCTTTTTCCTGCTAATCCTAGCATGATAAAGAAGATTCAAAGAGAGTGAGATGCCAGCTCTTTTCATTCAGTCAGTAGTTACAAACATTTCTGGTATATGAATAACATGATGTTTTTCAATGGCAAAAATCAATGAATATTGTAAATGCACAAACAGTAATATCTCCACATTGTAAGGTGCAATTCTGAAATTTTTTGCTTTTTCTTGCTAATCCTAGCATGATAAAGAAGATTCAAAGAGAGTGAGATGCCAGCTCTTTTCATTCAGTCAGTAGCTTCAAACATTTCTGGTATATGAATAACATGATGTTTTTCAATGGCAAAAATCAATGAATATTGTAAATGCACAAACAGTAATATCTCCACATTGCAAGGTGCAATTCTGAAATTTTTTGCTTTTTCCTGCTAATCCTAGCATGATAAAGAAGATTCAAAGAGAGTGAGATGCCAGCTCTTTTCATTCAGTCAGTAGCTTCAAACATTTCTGGTATATGAATAACATGATGTTTTTCAATGGCAAAAATCAATGAATATTGTAAATGCACAAACAGTAATATCTCCGCATTGCAAGGTGCAATTCTGAAATTCTTTGCTTTTTCCTGCTAATCCTAGCATGATAAAGAAGATTCAAAGAGAGTGAGATGCCAGCTCCTTTCATTCAGTCAGTAGCTTCAAACATTTCTGGACGTTTTTCAATGGCAAAAATCAATGAATATTGTAAATGCACAAACAGTAATATCTCCGCATTGCAAGGTGCAATTCTGAAATTTTTTGCTTTTTCCTGCTAATCCTAGCATGATAAAGAAGATTCAAAGAGAGTGAGATGCCAGCTCCTTTCATTCAGTCAGTAGCTTCAAACATTTCTGGACGTTTTTCAATGGCAAAAATCAATGAATATTGTAAATGCACAAACAGTAATATCTCCGCATTGCAAGGTGCAATTCTGAAATTTTTTGCTTTTTCCTGCTAATCCTAGCATGATAAAGAAGATTCAAAGAGAGTGAGATGCCAGCTCTTTTCATTCAGTCAGTAGCTTCAAACATTTCTGGACGTTTTTCAATGGCAAAAATCAATGAATATTGTAAATGCACAAACAGTAATTTCTCCGCATTGCAAGGTGCAATTCTGAAATTTTTTGCTTTTTCCTGCTAATCCTAGCATGATAAAGAAGATTCAAAGAGAGTGAGATGCCAGCTCTTTTCATTCAGTCAGTAGCTTCAAACATTTCTGGACGTTTTTCAATGGCAAAAATAAATGAATATTGTAAATGCACAAACAGTAATTTCTCCGCATTGCAAGGAGGAATTCTGAAATTTTTTGCTTTTTCCTGCTAATCCTACCATGATAAAGAAGACTCAAAGAGAATGAGATGCCAGCTCCTTTCATTCAGTCAGTAGCTTCAAACATTTCTGGACGTTTTTCAATGGCAAAAATCAATGAATATTGTAAATGCACAAACAGTAATATCTCCACATTGCAAGGTGCAATTCTGAAATTTTTTGCTTTTTCCTGCTACTCTTAGCATGATAAAGAAGATTCAAAGAGAGTGAGATGCCAGCTCTTTTCATTCAGTCAGTAGCTTCAAACATTTCTGGACGTTTTTCAATGGCAAAAATCAATGAATATTGTAAATGCACAAACAGTAATATCTCCACATTGCAAGGTGCAATTCTGAAATTTTTTGCTTTTTCCTGCTAATCCTAGCATGATAAAGAAGATTCAAAGAGAGTGAGATGCCAGCTCCTTTCATTCAGTCAGTAGCTTCAAACATTTCTGGACGTTTTTCAATGGCAAAAATCAATGAATATTGTAAAAGCACAAACAGTAATATCTCCACATTGCAAGGTGCAATTCTGAAATTTTTTGCTTTTTCCTGCTCCTCTTAGCATGATAAAGAAGATTCAAAGAGAGTGAGATGCCAGCTCTTTTCATTCAGTCAGTAGCTTCAAACATTTCTGGTATATGAATAACATGATGTTTTTCAATGGCAAAAATCAATGAATATTGTAAATGCACAAACAGTAATATCTCCGCATTGCAAGGTGCAATTCTGAAATTTTTTGCTTTTTCCTGCTAATCCTAGCATGATAAAGAAGATTCAAAGAGAGTGAGATGCCAGCTCTTTTCATTCAGTCAGTAGCTTCAAACATTTCTGGTATATGAATAACATGATGTTTTTCAATGGCAAAAATCAATGAATATTGTAAATGCACAAACAGTAATATCTCCGCATTGCAAGGTGCAATTCTGAAATTTTTTGCTTTTTCCTGCTAATCCTAGCATGATAAAGAAGATTCAAAGAGAGTGAGATGCCAGCTCTTTTCATTCAGTCAGTAGCTTCAAACATTTCTGGTATATGAATAACATGATGTTTTTCAATGGCAAAAATCAATGAATATTGTAAATGCACAAACAGTAATATCTCCGCATTGCAAGGTGCAATTCTGAAATTTTTTGCTTTTTCCTGCTAATCCTAGCATGATAAAGAAGATTCAAAGAGAGTGAGATGCCAGCTCTTTTCATTCAGTCAGTAGCTTCAAACATTTCTGGTATATGAATAACATGATGTTTTTCAATGGCAAAAATCAATGAATATTGTAAATGCACAAACAGTAATATCTCCGCATTGCAAGGTGCAATTCTGAAATTTTTTGCTTTTTCCTGCTAATCCTAGCATGATAAAGAAGATTCAAAGAGAGTGAGATGCCAGCTCTTTTCATTCAGTCAGTAGCTTCAAACATTTCTGGTATATGAATAACATGATGTTTTTCAATGGCAAAAATCAATGAATATTGTAAATGCACAAACAGTAATATCTCCGCATTGCAAGGTGCAATTCTGAAATTTTTTGCTTTTTCCTGCTAATCCTAGCATGATAAAGAAGATTCAAAGAGAGTGAGATGCCAGCTCCTTTCATTCAGTCAGTAGCTTCAAACATTTCTGGACGTTTTTCAATGGCAAAAATCAATGAATATTGTAAATGCACAAACAGTAATATCTCCGCATTGCAACGTGCAATTCTGAAATTTTTTGCTTTTTCCTGCTAATCCTAGCATGATAAAGAAGATTCAAAGAGAGTGAGATGCCAGCTCTTTTCATTCAGTCAGTAGCTTCAAACATTTCTGGACGTTTTTCAATGGCAAAAATCAATGAATATTGTAAATGCACAAACAGTAATATCTCCGCATTGCAAGGTGCAATTCTGAAATTTTTTGCTTTTTCCTGCTAATCCTAGCATGATAAAGAAGATTCAAAGAGAGTGAGATGCCAGCTCTTTTCATTCAGTCAGTAGCTTCAAACATTTCTGGTATATGAATAACATGATGTTTTTCAATGGCAAAAATCAATGAATATTGTAAATGCACAAACAGTAATATCTCCGCATTGCAAGGTGCAATTCTGAATTTTTTTGCTTTTTCCTGCTAATCCTAGCATGATAAAGAAGATTCAAAGAGAGTGAGATGCCAGCTCTTTTCATTCAGTCAGTAGCTTCAAACATTTCTGGTATATGAATAACATGATGTTTTTCAATGGCAAAAATCAATGAATATTGTAAATGCACAAACAGTAATATCTCCGCATTGCAAGGTGCAATTCTGAAATTTTTTGCTTTTTCCTGCTAATCCTAGCATGATAAAGAAGATTCAAAGAGAGTGAGATGCCAGCTCTTTTCATTCAGTCAGTAGCTTCAAACATTTCTGGTATATGAATAACATGATGTTTTTCAATGGCAAAAATCAATGAATATTGTAAATGCACAAACAGTAATATCTCCGCATTGCAAGGTGCAATTCTGAAATTTTTTGCTTTTTCCTGCTAATCCTAGCATGATAAAGAAGATTCAAAGAGAGTGAGATGCCAGCTCCTTTCATTCAGTCAGTAGCTTCAAACATTTCTGGACGTTTTTCAATGGCAAAAATCAATGAATATTGTAAATGCACAAACAGTAATATCGCCGCATTGCAACGTGCAATTCTGAAATTTTTTGCTTTTTCCTGCTAATCCTAGCATGATAAAGAAGATTCAAAGAGAGTGAGATGCCAGCTCTTTTCATTCAGTCAGTAGCTTCAAACATTTCTGGACGTTTTTCAATGGCAAAAAACAATGAATATTGTAAATGCACAAACAGTAATATCTCCGCATTGCAAGGTGCAATTCTGAAATTTTTTGCTTTTTCCTGCTAATCCTAGCATGATAAAGAAGATTCAAAGAGAGTGAGATGCCAGCTCTTTTCATTCAGTCAGTAGCTTCAAACATTTCTGGTATATGAATAACATGATGTTTTTCAATGGCAAAAATCAATGAATATTGTAAATGCACAAACAGTAATATCTCCGCATTGCAAGATGCAATTCTGAAATTTTTTGCTTTTTCCTGCTAATCCTAGCATGATAAAGAAGATTCAAAGAGAGTGAGATGCCAGCTCTTTTCATTCAGTCAGTAGCTTCAAACATTTCTGGTATATGAATAACATGATGTTTTTCAATGGCAAAAATCAATGAATATTGTAAATGCACAAACAGTAATATCTCCGCATTGCAAGGTGCAATTCTGAAATTTTTTGCTTTTTCCTGCTAATCCTAGCATGATAAAGAAGTTTCAAAGAGAGTGAGATGCCAGCTCTTTTCATTCAGTCAGTAGCTTCAAACATTTGTGGTATATGAATAACATGATGTTTTTCAATGGCAAAAATCAATGAATATTGTAAATGCACAAACAGTAATATCTCCACATTGCAAGGTGCAATTCTGAAATTTTTTGCTTTTTCCTGCTAATCCTAGCATGATAAAGAAGATTCAAAGAGAGTGAGATGCCAGCTCTTTTCATTCAGTCAGTAGCTTCAAACATTTCTGGTATATGAATAACATGATGTTTTTCAATGGCAAAAATCAATGAATATTGTAAATGCACAAACAGTAATATCTCCACATTGCAAGGTGCAATTCTGAAATTTTTTGCTTTTTCCTGCTAATCCCAGCATGATAAAGAAGATTCAAAGAGATTGAGATGCCAGCTCTTTTCATTCAGTCAGTAGCTTCAAACATTTCTGGTATATGAATAACATGATGTTTTTCAATGGCAAAAATCAATGAATATTGTAAATGCACAAACAGTAATATCTCCACATTGCAAGGTGCAATTCTGAAATTTTTTGCTTTTTCCTGCTAATCCTAGCATGATAAAGAAGATTCAAAGAGAGTGAGATGCCATCTCTTTTCATTCAGTCAGTAGCTTCAAACATTTCTGGTATATGAATAACATGATGTTTTTCAATGGCAAAAATCAATGAATATTGTAAATGCACAAACAGTAATATCTCCACATTGCAAGGTGCAATTCTGAAATTTTTTGCTTTTTCCTGCTAATCCTAGCATGATAAAGAAGATTCAAAGAGAGTGAGATGCCAGCTCTTTTCATTCAGTCAGTAGCTTCAAACATTTCTGGTATATGAATAACATGATGTTTTTCAATGGCAAAAATCAATGAATATTGTAAATGCACAAACAGTAATATCTCCGCATTGCAAGGTGCAATTCTGAAATTTTTTGCTTTTTCCTGCTAATCCTAGCATGATAAAGAAGATTCAAAGAGAGTGAGATGCCAGCTCCTTTCATTCAGTCAGTAGCTTCAAACATTTCTGGACGTTTTTCAATGGCAAAAATCAATGAATATTGTAAATGCACAAACAGTAATATCTCCGCATTGCAAGGTGCAATTCTGAAATTTTTTGCTTTTTCCTGCTAATCCTAGCATGATAAAGAAGATTCAAAGAGAGTGAGATGCCAGCTCCTTTCATTCAGTCAGTAGCTTCAAACAGTTCTGGACGTTTTTCAATGGCAAAAATCAATGAATATTGTAAATGCACAAACAGTAATATCTCCGCATTGCAAGGTGCAATTCTGAAATTTTTTGCTTTTTCCTGCTAATCCTAGCATGATAAAGAAGATTCAAAGAGAGTGAGATGCCAGCTCTTTTCATTCAGTCAGTAGCTTCAAACATTTCTGGACGTTTTTCAATGGCAAAATTCAATGAATATTGAAAATGCACAAACAGTAATTTCTCCGCATTGCAAGGTGCAATTCTGAAATTTTTTGCTTTTTCCTGCTAATCCTAGCATGATAAAGAAGATTCAAAGAGAGTGAGATGCCAGCTCTTTTCATTCAGTCAGTAGCTTCAAACATTTCTGGACGTTTTTCAATGGCAAAAATAAATGAATATTGTAAATGCACAAACAGTAATTTCTCCGCATTGCAAGGTGCAATTCTGAAATTTTTTGCTTTTTCCTGCTAATCCTACCATGATAAAGAAGACTCAAAGAGAGTGAGATGCCAGCTCCTTTCATTCAGTCAGTAGCTTCAAACATTTCTGGACGTTTTTCAATGGCAAAAATCAATGAATATTGTAAATGCACAAACAGTAATATCTCCACATTGCAAGGTGCAATTCTGAAATTTTTTGCTTTTTCCTGCTAATCCTAGCATGATAAAGAAGATTCAAAGAGAGTGAGATGCCAGCTCCTTTCATTCAGTCAGTAGCTTCAAACATTTCTGGACGTTTTTCAATGGCAAAAATCAATGAATATTGTAAATGCACAAACAGTAATATCTCCACATTGCAAGGTGCAATTCTGAATTTTTTTGCTTTTTCCTGCTCCTCTTAGCATGATAAAGAAGATTCAAAGAGAGTGAGATGCCAGCTCTTTTCATTCAGTCAGTAGCTTCAAACATTTCTGGTATATGAATAACATGATGTTTTTCAATGGCAAAAATCAATGAATATTGTAAATGCACAAACAGTAATATCTCCGCATTGCAAGGTGCAATTCTGAAATTTTTTGCTTTTTCCTGCTAATCCTAGCATGATAAAGAAGATTCAAAGAGAGTGAGATGCCAGCTCTTTTCATTCAGTCAGTAGCTTCAAACATTTCTGGACGTTTTTCAATGGCAAAAATCAATGAATATTGTAAATGCACAAACAGTAATTTCTCCGCATTGCAAGGTGCAATTCTGAAATTTTTTGCTTTTTCCTGCTAATCCTAGCATGATAAAGAAGATTCAAAGAGAGTGAGATGCCAGCTCTTTTCATTCAGTCAGTAGCTTCAAACATTTCTGGACGTTTTTCAATGGCAAAAATAAATGAATATTGTAAATGCACAAACAGTAATTTCTCCGCATTGCAAGGTGCAATTCTGAAATGTTTTGCTTTTTCCTGCTAATCCTACCATGATAAAGAAGACTCAAAGAGAGTGAAATGCCAGCTCCTTTCATTCAGTCAGTAGCTTCAAACATTTCTGGACGTTTTTCAATGGCAAAAATCAATGAATATTGTAAATGCACAAACAGTAATATCTCCACATTGCAAGATGCAATTCTGAAATTTTTTGCTTTTTCCTGCTAATCCTAGCATGATAAAGAAGAATCAAAGAGAGTGAGATGCCAGCTCCTTTCATTCAGTCAGTAGCTTCAAACATTTCTGGACGTTTTTCAATGGCAAAAATCAATGAATATTGTAAATGGACAAACAGTAATATCTCCACATTGCAAGGTGCAATTCTGAAATTTTTTGCTTTTTCCTGCTCCTCTTAGCATGATAAAGAAGATTCAAAGAGAGTGAGATGCCAGCTCTTTTCATTCAGTCAGTAGCTTCAAACATTTCTGGTATATGAATAACATGATGTTTTTCAATGGCAAAAATCAATGAATATTGTAAATGCCCAAACAGTAATATCTCCGCATTGCAAGGTGCAATTCTGAAATTTTTTGCTTTTTCCTGCTAATGCTAGCATGATAAAGAAGATTCAAAGAGAGTGAGATGCCAGCTCTTTTCATTCAGTCAGTAGCTTCAAACATTTCTGGACGTTTTTCAATGGCAAAAATCAATGAATATTGTAAATGCACAACCAGTAATTTCTCCGCATTGCAAGGTGCAATTCTGAAATTTTTTGCTTTTTCCTGCTAATCCTAGCATGATAAAGAAGATTCAAAGAGAGTGAGATGCCAGCTCTTTTCATTCAGTCAGTAGTTTCAAACATTTCTGGTATATGAATAACATGATGTTTTTCAATGGCAAAAATGAATGAATATTGTAAATGCACAAACAGTAATATCTCCGCATTGCAAGGTGCAATTCTGAAATTTTTTGCTTTTTCCTGCTAATCCTAGCATGATAAAGAAGATTCAAAGAGAGTGAGATGCCAGCTCCTTTCATTCAGTCAGTAGCTTCAAACATTTCTGGACGTTTTTCAATGGCAAAAATCAATGAATATTGTAAATGCACAAACAGTAATATCTCCGCATTGCAACGTGCAATTCTGAAATTTTTTGCTTTTTCCTGCTAATCCTAGCATGATAAAGAAGATTCAAAGAGAGTGAGATGCCAGCTCTTTTCATTCAGTCAGTAGCTTCAAACATTTCTGGACGTTTTTCAATGGCAAAAATCAATGAATATTGTAAATGCACAAACAGTAATATCTCCGCATTGCAAGGTGCAATTCTGAAATTTTTTGCTTTTTCCTGCTAATCCTAGCATGATAAAGAAGATTCAAAGAGAGTGAGATGCCAGCTCTTTTCATTCAGTCAGTAGCTTCAAACATTTCTGGCATATGAATAACATGATGTTTTTCAATGGCAAAAATCAATGAATATTGTAAATGCACAAACAGTAATATCTCCGCATTGCAAGGTGCAATTCTGAAATTTTTTGCTTTTTCCTGCTAATCCTAGCATGATAAAGAAGATTCAAAGAGAGTGAGATGCCAGCTCTTTTCATTCAGTCAGTAGCTTCAAACATTTCTGGACGTTTTTCAATGGCAAAAATCAATGAATATTGTAAGTGCACAAACAGTAATATCTCCGCATTGCAAGGTGCAATTCTGAAATTTTTTGCTTTTTCCTGCTAATCCTAGCATGATAAAGAAGATTCAAAGAGAGTGAGATGCCAGCTCTTTTCATTCAGTCAGTAGCTTCAAACATTTCTGGTATATGAATAACATGAAGTTTTTCAATGGCAAAAATCAATGAATATTGTAAATGCACAAACAGTAATATCTCCACATTGCAAGGTGCAATTCTGAAATTTTTTGCTTTTTCCTGCTAATCCTAGCATGATAAAGAAGATTCAAAGAGAGTGAGATGCCAGCTCCTTTCATTCAGTCAGTAGCTTCAAACATTTCTGGTATATGAATAACATGATGTTTTTCAATGGCAAAAATCAATGAATATTGTAAATGCACAAACAGTAATATCTCCGCATTGCAAGGTGCAATTCTGAAATTGTTTGCTTTTTCCTGCTAATCCTAGCATGATAAAGAAGATTCAAAGAGAGTGAGATGCCAGCTCCTTTCATTCAGTCAGTAGCTTCAAACATTTCTGGACGTTTTTCAATGGCAAAAATCAATGAATATTGTAAATGCACAAACAGTAATATCTCGGCATTGCAAGGTGCAATTCTGAAATTTTTTGCTTTTTCCTGCTAATCCTAGCATGATAAAGAAGATTCAAAGAGAGTGAGATGCCAGCTCTTTTCATTCAGTCAGTAGCTTCAAACATTTCTGGTATATGAATAACATGATGTTTTTCAATGGCAAAAATCAATGAATATTGTAAATGCACAAACAGTAATATCTCCACATTGCAAGGTGCAATTCTGAAATTTTTTGCTTTTTCCTGCTAATCCTAGCATGATAAAGAAGATTCAAAGAGAGTGAGATGCCAGCTCCTTTCATTCAGTCAGTAGCTTCAAACATTTCTGGACGTTTTTCAATGGCAAAAATCAATGAATATTGTAAATGCACAAACAGTAATATCTCCGCATTGCAAGGTGCAATTCTGAAATTTTTTGCTTTTTCCTGCTAATCCTAGCATGATAAAGAAGATTCAAAGAGAGTGAGATGCCAGCTCTTTTCTTTCAGTCAGTAGCTTCAAACATTTCTGGACGTTTTTCAATGGCAAAAATCAATGAATATTGTAAATGCACAAACAGTAATATCTCCGCATTGCAAGGTGCAATTCTGAAATTTTTTGCTTTTTCCTGCTAATCCTAGCATGATAAAGAAGATTCAAAGAGAGTGAGATGCCAGCTCTTTCCATTCAGTCAGTAGCTTCAAACATTTCTGGTATATGAATAACATGATGTTTTTCAATGGCAAAAATCAATGAATATTGTAAATGCACAAACAGTAATATCTCCGCATTGCAAGGTGCAATTCTGAAATTTTTTGCTTTTTCCTGCTAATCCTAGCATGATAAAGAAGATTCAAAGAGAGTGAGATGCCAGCTCTTTTCATTCAGTCAGTAGCTTCAAACATTTCTTGTATATGAATAACATGATGTTTTTCAATGGCAAAAATCAATGAATATTGTAAATGCACAATCAGTAATATCTCCGCATTGCAAGGTGCAATTCTGAAATTTTTTGCTTTTTCCTGCTAATCCTAGCATGATAAAGAAGATTCAAAGAGAGTGAGATGCCAGCTCTTTTCATTCAGTCAGTAGCTTCAAACATTTCTGGACGTTTTTCAATGGCAAAAATCAATGAATATTGTAAATGCACAAACAGTAATATCTCCGCATTGCAAGGTGCAATTCTGAAATTTTTTGCTTTTTCCTGCTAATCCTAGCATGATAAAGAAGATTCAAAGAGAGTGAGATGCCAGCTCTTTTCATTCAGTCAGTAGCTTCAAACATTTCTGGACGTTTTTCAATGGCAAAAATCAATGAATATTGTAAATGCACAAACAGTAATTTCTCCGCATTGCAAGGTGCAATTCTGAATTTTTTTGCTTTTTCCTGCTAATCCTAGCATGATAAAGAAGATTCAAAGAGAGTGAGATGCCAGCTCTTTTCATTCAGTCAGTAGCTTCAAACATTTCTGGACGTTTTTCAATGGCAAAAATCAATGAATATTGTAAATGCACAAACAGTAATATCTCCACATTGCAAGGTGCAATTCTGAAATTTTTTGCTTTTTCCTGCTAATCCTAGCATGATAAAGAAGATTCAAAGAGAGTGAGATGCCAGCTCCTTTCATTCAGTCAGTAGCTTCAAACATTTCTGGACGTTTTTCAATGGCAAAAATCAATGAATATTGTAAATGCACAAACAGTAATATCTCCGCATTGCAAGGTGCAATTCTGAATTTTTTTGCTTTTTCCTGCTACTCCTAGCATGATAAAGAAGATTCAAAGAGAGTGAGATGCCAGCTCTTTTCATTCAGTCAGTAGCTTCAAACATTTCTGGACGTTTTTCAATGGCAAAAATCAATGAATATTGTAAATGCACAAACAGTAATATCTCCACATTGCAAGGTGCAATTCTGAATTTTTTTACTTTTTCCTGCTAATCCTAGCATGGTAAAGAAGATTCAAAGAGAGTGAGATGCCAGCTCTTTTCATTCAGTCAGTAGCTTCAAACATTTCTGGTATATGAATAACATGATGTTTTTCAATGGCAAAAATCAATGAATATTGTAAATGCACAAACAGTAATATCTCCACATTGCAAGGTGCAATTCTGAAATTTTTTGCTTTTTCCTGCTAATCCTAGCATGATAAAGAAGATTCAAAGAGAGTGAGATGCCAGCTCCTTTCATTCAGTCAGTAGCTTCAAACATTTCTGGACGTTTTTCAATGGCAAAAATCAATGAATATTGTAAATGCACAAACAGTAATATCTCCGCATTGCAAGGTGCAATTCTGAAATTTTTTGCTTTTTCCTGCTAATCCTAGCATGATAAAGAAGATTCAAAGAGAGTGAGATGCCAGCTCTTTTCATTCAGTCAGTAGCTTCAAACATTTCTGGACGTTTTTCAATGGCAAAAATCAATGAATATTGTAAATGCACAAACAGTAATATCTCCGCATTGCAAGGTGCAATTCTGAAATTTTTTGCTTTTTCCTGCTCCGCTTAGCATGATAAAGAAGATTCAAAGAGAGTGAGATGCCAGCTCTTTTCATTCAGTCAGTAGCTTCAAACATTTCTGGTATATGAATAACATGATGTTTTTCAATGGCAAAAATCAATGAATATTGTAAATGCACAAACAGTAATATCTCCGCATTGCAAGGTGCAATTCTGAATTTTTTTGCTTTTTCCTGCTAATCCTAGCATGATAAAGAAGATTCAAAGAGAGTGAGATGCCAGCTCCTTTCATTCAGTCAGTAGCTTCAAACATTTCTGGTATATGAATAACATGATGTTTTTCAATGGCAAAAATCAATGAATATTGTAAATGCACAAACAGTAATATCTCCGCATTGCAAGGTGCAATTCTGAAATTTTTTGCTTTTTCCTGCTAATCCTAGCATGATAAAGAAGATTCAAAGAGAGTGAGATGCCAGCTCCTTTCATTCAGTCAGTAGCTTCAAACATTTCTGGACGTTTTTCAATGGCAAAAATCAATGAATATTGTAAATGCACAAACAGTAATATCTCCGCATTGCAAGGTGCAATTCTTAAATTTTTTGCTTTTTCCTGCTAATCCTAGCATGATAATGAAGATTCGAAGAGAGTGAGATGCCAGCTCTTTTCATTCAGTCAGTAGCTTCAAACATTTCTGGACATTTTTCAATGGCAAAAATCAATGAATATTGTAAATGCACAAACAGTAATATCTCCGCATTGCAAGGTGCAATTCTGAAATTTTTTGCTTTTTCCTGCTAATCCTAGCATGATAAAGAAGATTCAAAGAGAGTGAGATGCCAGCTCTTTTCATTCAGTCAGTAGCTTCAAACATTTCTGGTATATGAATAACATGATGTTTTTCAATGGCAAAAATCAATGAATATTGTAAATGCACAAACAGTAATATCTCCACATTGCAAGGTGCAATTCTGAAATTTTTTGCTTTTTCCTGCTAATCCTAGCATGATAAAGAAGATTCAAAGAGAGTGAGATGCCAGCTCCTTTCATTCAGTCAGTAGCTTCAAACATTTCTGGACGTTTTTCAATGGCAAAAATCAATGAATATTGTAAATGCACAAACAGTAATATCTCCGCATTGCAAGGTGCAATTCTGAAATTTTTTGCTTTCTCCTGCTAATCCTAGCATGATAAAGAAGATTCAAAGAGAGTGAGATGCCAGCTCTTTTCATTCAGTCAGTAGCTTCAAACATTTCTGGTATATGAATAACATGATGTTTTTCAATGGCAAAAATCAATGAATATTGTAAATGCACAAACAGTAATATCTCCACACTGCAAGGTGCAATTCTGAAATTTTTTGCTTTTTCCTGCTAATCCTAGCATGGTAAAGAAGATTCAAAGAGAGTGAGATGCCAGCTCCTTTCATTCAGTCAGTAGCTTCAAACATTTCTGGACGTTTTTCAATGGCAAAAATCAATGAATATTGTAAATGCACAAACAGTAATTTCTCCGCATTGCAAGGTGCAATTCTGAAATTTTTTGCTTTTTCCTGCTAATCCTAGCATGATAAAGAAGATTCAAAGAGAGTGAGATGCCAGCTCTTTTCATTCAGTCAGTAGCTTCAAACATTTCTGGACGTTTTTCAATGGCAAAAATCAATGAATATTGTAAATGCACAAACAGTAATATCTCCACATTGCAAGGTGCAATTCTGAAATTTTTTGCTTTTTCCTGCTAATCCTAGCATGATAAAGAAGATTCAAAGAGAGTGAGATGCCAGCTCTTTTCATTCAGTCAGTAGCTTCAAACATTTATGTATATGAATAACATGATGTTTTTCAATGGCAAAAATCAATGAATATTGTAAATGCACAAACAGTAATTTCTCCGCATTGCAAGGTGCAATTCTGAAATTTTTTGCTTTTTCCTGCTAATCCTAGCATGATAAAGAAGATTCAAAGAGAGTGAGATGCCAGCTCTTTTCATTCAGTCAGTAGCTTCAAACATTTCTGGACGTTTTTCAATGGCAAAAATCAATGAATATTGTAAATGCACAAACAGTAATATCTTCGCATTGCAAGGTGCAATTCTGAAATTTTTTGCTTTTTCCTGCTAATCCTAGCATGATAAAGAAGATTCAAAGAGAGTGAGATGCCAGCTCTTTTCATTCAGTCAGTAGCTTCAAACATTTCTGGTATATGAATAACATGATGTTTTTCAATGGCAAAAATCAATGAATATTGTAAATGCACAAACAGTAATATCTCCGCATTGCAAGGTGCAATTCTGAAATTTTTTGCTTTTTCCTGCTAATCCTAGCATGATAAAGAAGATTCAAAGAGAGTGAGATGCCAGCTCTTTTCATTCAGTCAGTAGCTTCAAACATTTCTGGACGTTTTTCAATGGCAAAAATCAATGAATATTGTAAATGCACAAACAGTAATATCTCCGCATTGCAAGGTGCAATTCTGAAATTTTTTGCTTTTTCCTGCTAATCCTAGCATGATAAAGAAGATTCAAAGAGAGTGAGATGCCAGCTCTTTTCATTCAGTCAGTAGCTTCAAACATTTCTGGTATATGAATAACATGATGTTTTTCATGGGCAAAAATCAATGAATATTGTAAATGCACAAACAGTAATATCTCCACATTGCAAGGTGCAATTCTGAAATTTTTTGCTTTTTCCTGCTAATCCTAGCATGATAAAGAAGATTCAAAGAGAGTGAGATGCCAGCTCCTTTCATTCAGTCAGTAGCTTCAAACATTTCTGGACGTTTTTCAATGGCAAAAATCAATGAATATTGTAAATGCACAAACAGTAATTTCTCCGCATTGCAAGGTGCAATTCTGAAATTTTTTGCTTTTTCCTGCTAATCCTAGCATGATAAAGAAGATTCAAAGAGAGTGAGATGCCAGCTCCTTTCATTCAGTCAGTAGCTTCAAACATTTCTGGACGTTTTTCAATGGCAAAAATCAATGAATATTGTAAATGCACAAACAGTAATATCTCCGCATTGCAAGGTGCAATTCTGAAATTTTTTGCTTTTTCCTGCTAATCCTAGCATGATAAAGAAGATTCAAAGAGAGTGAGATGCCAGCTCTTTTCATTCAGTCAGTAGCTTCAAACATTTCTGGTATATGAATAACATGATGTTTTTCAATGGCAAAAATCAATGAATATTGTAAATGCACAAACAGTAATATCTCCACATTGCAAGGTGCAATTCTGAAATTTTTTGCTTTTTCCTGCTAATCCTAGCATGATAAAGAAGATTCAAAGAGAGTGAGATGCCAGCTCTTTTCATTCAGTCAGTAGCTTCAAACATTTCTGGACGTTTTTCAATGGCAAAAATCAATGAATATTGTAAATGCACAAACAGTAATATCTCCGCATTGCAAGGTGCAATTCTGAAATTTTTTGCTTTTTCCTGCTAATCCTAGCATGATAAAGAAGATTCAAAGAGAGTGAGATGCCAGCTCCTTTCATTCAGTCAGTAGCTTCAAACATTTCTGGTATATGAATAACATGATGTTTTTCAATGGCAAAAATCAATGAATATTGTAAATGCACAAACAGTAATATCTCCGCATTGCAAGGTGCAATTCTGAAATTTTTTGCTTTTTCCTGCTAATCCTAGCATGATAAAGAAGATTCAAAGAGAGTGAGATGCCAGCTCCTTTCATTCAGTCAGTAGCTTCAAACATTTCTGGTATATGAATAACATGATGTTTTTCAATGGCAAAAATCAATGAATATTGTAAATGCACAAACAGTAATATCTCCGCATTGCAAGGTGCAATTCTGAAATTTTTTGCTTTTTCCTGCTAATCCTAGCATGATAAAGAAGATTCAAAGAGAGTGAGATGCCAGCTCCTTTCATTCAGTCAGTAGCTTCAAACATTTCTGGACGTTTTTCAATGGCAAAAATCAATGAATATTGTAAATGCACAAACAGTAATATCTCCGCATTGCAAGGTGCAATTCTTAAATTTTTTGCTTTTTCCTGCTAATCCTAGCATGATAATGAAGATTCGAAGAGAGTGAGATGCCAGCTCTTTTCATTCAGTCAGTAGCTTCAAACATTTCTGGACGTTTTTCAATGGCAAAAATCAATGAATATTGTAAATGCACAAACAGTAATATCTCCGCATTGCAAGGTGCAATTCTGAAATTTTTTGCTTTTTCCTGCTAATCCTAGCATGATAAAGAAGATTCAAAGAGAGTGAGATGCCAGCTCTTTTCATTCAGTCAGTAGCTTCAAACATTTCTGGTATATGAATAACATGATGTTTTTCAATGGCAAAAATCAATGAATATTGTAAATGCACAAACAGTAATATCTCCACATTGCAAGGTGCAATTCTGAAATTTTTTGCTTTTTCCTGCTAATCCTAGCATGATAAAGAAGATTCAAAGAGAGTGAGATGCCAGCTCCTTTCATTCAGTCAGTAGCTTCAAACATTTCTGGACGTTTTTCAATGGCAAAAATCAATGAATATTGTAAATGCACAAACAGTAATATCTCCGCATTGCAAGGTGCAATTCTGAAATTTTTTGCTTTCTCCTTCTAATCCTAGCATGATAAAGAAGATTCAAAGAGAGTGAGATGCCAGCTCTTTTCATTCAGTCAGTAGCTTCAAACATTTCTGGTATATGAATAACATGATGTTTTTCAATGGCAAAAATCAATGAATATTGTAAATGCACAAACAGTAATATCTTCACACTGCAAGGTGCAATTCTGAAATTTTTTGCTTTTTCCTGCTAATCCTAGCATGGTAAAGAAGATTCAAAGAGAGTGAGATGCCAGCTCCTTTCATTCAGTCAGTAGCTTCAAACATTTCTGGACGTTTTTCAATGGCAAAAATCAATGAATATTGTAAATGCACAAACAGTAATTTCTCCGCATTGCAAGGTGCAATTCTGAAATTTTTTGCTTTTTCCTGCTAATCCTAGCATGATAAAGAAGATTCAAAGAGAGTGAGATGCCAGCTCTTTTCATTCAGTCAGTAGCTTCAAACATTTCTGGACGTTTTTCAATGGCAAAAATCAATGAATATTGTAAATGCACAAACAGTAATATCTCCACATTGCAAGGTGCAATTCTGAAATTTTTTGCTTTTTCCTGCTAATCCTAGCATGATAAAGAAGATTCAAAGAGAGTGAGATGCCAGCTCTTTTCATTCAGTCAGTAGCTTCAAACATTTATGTATATGAATAACATGATGTTTTTCAATGGCAAAAATCAATGAATATTGTAAATGCACAAACAGTAATTTCTCCGCATTGCAAGGTGCAATTCTGAAATTTTTTGCTTTTTCCTGCTAATCCTAGCATGATAAAGAAGATTCAAAGAGAGTGAGATGCCAGCTCTTTTCATTCAGTCAGTAGCTTCAAACATTTCTGGACGTTTTTCAATGGCAAAAATCAATGAATATTGTAAATGCACAAACAGTAATATCTTCGCATTGCAAGGTGCAATTCTGAAATTTTTTGCTTTTTCCTGCTAATCCTAGCATGATAAAGAAGATTCAAAGAGAGTGAGATGCCAGCTCTTTTCATTCAGTCAGTAGCTTCAAACATTTCTGGACGTTTTTCAATGGCAAAAATCAATGAATATTGTAAATGCACAAACAGTAATATCTCCGCATTGCAAGGTGCAATTCTGAAATTTTTTGCTTTTTCCTGCTAATCCTAGCATGATAAAGAAGATTCAAAGAGAGTGAGATGCCAGCTCTTTTCATTCAGTCAGTAGCTTCAAACATTTCTGGTATATGAATAACATGATGTTTTTCAATGGCAAAAATCAATGAATATTGTAAATGCACAAACAGTAATATCTCCACATTGCAAGGTGCAATTCTGAAATTTTTTGCTTTTTCCTGCTAATCCTAGCATGATAAAGAAGATTCAAAGAGAGTGAGATGCCAGCTCCTTTCATTCAGTCAGTAGCTTCAAACATTTCTGGACGTTTTTCAATGGCAAAAATCAATGAATATTGTAAATGCACAAACAGTAATTTCTCCGCATTGCAAGGTGCAATTCTGAAATTTTTTGCTTTTTCCTGCTAATCCTAGCATGATAAAGAAGATTCAAAGAGAGTGAGATGCCAGCTCCTTTCATTCAGTCAGTAGCTTCAAACATTTCTGGACGTTTTTCAATGGCAAAAATCAATGAATATTGTAAATGCACAAACAGTAATATCTCCGCATTGCAAGGTGCAATTCTGAAATTTTTTGCTTTTTCCTGCTAATCCTAGCATGATAAAGAAGATTCAAAGAGAGTGAGATGCCAGCTCTTTTCATTCAGTCAGTAGCTTCAAACATTTCTGGTATATGAATAACATGATGTTTTTCAATGGCAAAAATCAATGAATATTGTAAATGCACAAACAGTAATATCTCCACATTGCAAGGTGCAATTCTGAAATTTTTTGCTTTTTCCTGCTAATCCTAGCATGATAAAGAAGATTCAAAGAGAGTGAGATGCCAGCTCTTTTCATTCAGTCAGTAGCTTCAAACATTTCTGGACGTTTTTCAATGGCAAAAATCAATGAATATTGTAAATGCACAAACAGTAATATCTCCGCATTGCAAGGTGCAATTCTGAAATTTTTTGCTTTTTCCTGCTAATCCTAGCATGATAAAGAAGATTCAAAGAGAGTGAGATGCCAGCTCCTTTCATTCAGTCAGTAGCTTCAAACATTTCTGGTATATGAATAACATGATGTTTTTCAATGGCAAAAATCAATGAATATTGTAAATGCACAAACAGTAATATCTCCGCATTGCAAGGTGCAATTCTGAAATTTTTTGCTTTTTCCTGCTAATCCTAGCATGATAAAGAAGATTCAAAGAGAGTGAGATGCCAGCTCCTTTCATTCAGTCAGTAGCTTCAAACATTTCTGGTATATGAATAACATGATGTTTTTCAATGGCAAAAATCAATGAATATTGTAAATGCACAAACAGTAATATCTCCGCATTGCAAGGTGCAATTCTGAAATTTTTTGCTTTTTCCTGCTAATCCTAGCATGATAAAGAAGATTCAAAGAGAGTGAGATGCCAGCTCCTTTCATTCAGTCAGTAGCTTCAAACATTTCTGGACGTTTTTCAATGGCAAAAATCAATGAATATTGTAAATGCACAAACAGTAATATCTCCGCATTGCAAGGTGCAATTCTTAAATTTTTTGCTTTTTCCTGCTAATCCTAGCATGATAATGAAGATTCGAAGAGAGTGAGATGCCAGCTCTTTTCATTCAGTCAGTAGCTTCAAACATTTCTGGACGTTTTTCAATGGCAAAAATCAATGAATATTGTAAATGCACAAACAGTAATATCTCCGCATTGCAAGGTGCAATTCTGAAATTTTTTGCTTTTTCCTGCTAATCCTAGCATGATAAAGAAGATTCAAAGAGAGTGAGATGCCAGCTCTTTTCATTCAGTCAGTAGCTTCAAACATTTCTGGTATATGAATAACATGATGTTTTTCAATGGCAAAAATCAATGAATATTGTAAATGCACAAACAGTAATATCTCCACATTGCAAGGTGCAATTCTGAAATTTTTTGCTTTTTCCTGCTAATCCTAGCATGACAAAGAAGATTCAAAGAGAGTGAGATGCCAGCTCCTTTCATTCAGTCAGTAGCTTCAAACATTTCTGGACGTTTTTCAATGGCAAAAATCAATGAATATTGTAAATGCACAAACAGTAATATCTCCGCATTGCAAGGTGCAATTCTGAAATTTTTTGCTTTCTCCTGCTAATCCTAGCATGATAAAGAAGATTCAAAGAGAGTGAGATGCCAGCTCTTTTCATTCAGTCAGTAGCTTCAAACATTTCTGGTATATGAATAACATGATGTTTTTCAATGGCAAAAATCAATGAATATTGTAAATGCACAAACAGTAATATCTCCACACTGCAAGGTGCAATTCTGAAATTTTTTGCTTTTTCCTGCTAATCCTAGCATGGTAAAGAAGATTCAAAGAGAGTGAGATGCCAGCTCCTTTCATTCAGTCAGTAGCTTCAAACATTTCTGGACGTTTTTCAATGGCAAAAATCAATGAATATTGTAAATGCACAAACAGTAATTTCTCCGCATTGCAAGGTGCAATTCTGAAATTTTTTGCTTTTTCCTGCTAATCCTAGCATGATAAAGAAGATTCAAAGAGAGTGAGATGCCAGCTCTTTTCATTCAGTCAGTAGCTTCAAACATTTCTGGACGTTTTTCAATGGCAAAAATCAATGAATATTGTAAATGCACAAACAGTAATATCTCCACATTGCAAGGTGCAATTCTGAAATTTTTTGCTTTTTCCTGCTAATCCTAGCATGATAAAGAAGATTCAAAGAGAGTGAGATGCCAGCTCTTTTCATTCAGTCAGTAGCTTCAAACATTTATGTATATGAATAACATGACGTTTTTCAATGGCAAAAATCAATGAATATTGTAAATGCACAAACAGTAATATCTTCGCATTGCAAGGTGCAATTCTGAAATTTTTTGCTTTTTCCTGCTAATCCTAGCATGATAAAGAAGATTCAAAGAGAGTGAGATGCCAGCTCTTTTCATTCAGTCAGTAGCTTCAAACATTTCTGGTATATGAATAACATGATGTTTTTCAATGGCAAAAATCAATGAATATTGTAAATGCACAAACAGTAATATCTCCGCATTGCAAGGTGCAATTCTGAAATTTTTTGCTTTTTCCTGCTAATCTTAGCATGATAAAGAAGATTCAAAGAGAGTGAGATGCCAGCTCTTTTCATTCAGTCAGTAGCTTCAAACATTTCTGGACGTTTTTCAATGGCAAAAATCAATGAATATTGTAAATGCACAAACAGTAATATCTCCGCATTGCAAGGTGCAATTCTGAAATTTTTTGCTTTTTCCTGCTAATCCTAGCATGATAAAGAAGATTCAAAGAGAGTGAGATGCCAGCTCTTTTCATTCAGTCAGTAGCTTCAAACATTTCTGGTATATGAATAACATGATGTTTTTCAATGGCAAAAATCAATGAATATTGTAAATGCACAAACAGTAATATCTCCACATTGCAAGGTGCAATTCTGAAATTTTTTGCTTTTTCCTGCTAATCCTAGCATGATAAAGAAGATTCAAAGAGAGTGAGATGCCAGCTCCTTTCATTCAGTCAGTAGCTTCAAACATTTCTGGACGTTTTTCAATGGCAAAAATCAATGAATATTGTAAATGCACAAACAGTAATTTCTCCGCATTGCAAGGTGCAATTCTGAAATTTTTTGCTTTTTCCTGCTAATCCTAGCATGATAAAGAAGATTCAAAGAGAGTGAGATGCCAGCTCCTTTCATTCAGTCAGTAGCTTCAAACATTTCTGGACGTTTTTCAATGGCAAAAATCAATGAATATTGTAAATGCACAAACAGTAATATCTCCGCATTGCAAGGTGCAATTCTGAAATTTTTTGCTTTTTCCTGCTAATCCTAGCATGATAAAGAAGATTCAAAGAGAGTGAGATGCCAGCTCTTTTCATTCAGTCAGTAGCTTCAAACATTTCTGGTATATGAATAACATGATGTTTTTCAATGGCAAAAATCAATGAATATTGTAAATGCACAAACAGTAATATCTCCACATTGCAAGGTGCAATTCTGAAATTTTTTGCTTTTTCCTGCTAATCCTAGCATGATAAAGAAGATTCAAAGAGAGTGAGATGCCAGCTCTTTTCATTCAGTCAGTAGCTTCAAACATTTCTGGACGTTTTTCAATGGCAAAAATCAATGAATATTGTAAATGCACAAACAGTAATATCTCCGCATTGCAAGGTGCAATTCTGAAATTTTTTGCTTTTTCCTGCTAATCCTAGCATGATAAAGAAGATTCAAAGAGAGTGAGATGCCAGCTCTTTTCATTCAGTCAGTAGCTTCAAACATTTCTGGTATATGAATAACATGATGTTTTTCAATGGCAAAAATCAATGAATATTGTAAATGCACAAACAGTAATATCTCCACATTGCAAGGTGCAATTCTGAAATTTTTTGCTTTTTCCTGCTAATCCTAGCATGATAAAGAAGATTCAAAGAGAGTGAGATGCCAGCTCTTTTCATTCAGTCAGTAGCTTCAAACATTTCTGGACGTTTTTCAATGGCAAAAATCAATGAATATTGTAAATGCACAAACAGTAATATCTCCGCATTGCAAGGTGCAATTCTGAAATTTTTTGCTTTTTCCTGCTAATCCTAGCATGATAAAGAAGATTCAAAGAGAGTGAGATGCCAGCTCTTTTCATTCAGTCAGTAGCTTCAAACATTTCTGGTATATGAATAACATGATGTTTTTCAATGGCAAAAATCAATGAATATTGTAAATGCACAAACAGTAATATCTCCACATTGCAAGGTGCAATTCTGAAATTTTTTGCTTTTTCCTGCT
Source organism: Phyllobates terribilis (assembly GCF_046119375.1). Taxonomy (NCBI): domain Eukaryota; kingdom Metazoa; phylum Chordata; class Amphibia; order Anura; family Dendrobatidae; genus Phyllobates; species Phyllobates terribilis. The sequence goes on from NW_027363386.1 coordinate 758,414, forward strand.
AATCCTAGCATGATAAAGAAGATTCAAAGAGAGTGAGATGCCAGCTCCTTTCATTCAGTCAGTAGCTTCAAATATTTCTGGACGTTTTTCAATGGCAAAAATCAATGAATATTGTAAATGCACAAACAGTAATATCTCCGCATTGCAAGGTGCAATTCTGAAATTTTTTGCTTTTTCTTGCTAATCCTAGCATGATAAAGAAGATTCAAAGAGAGTGAGATGCCAGCTCTTTTCATTCAGTCAGTAGCTTCAAACATTTCTGGTATATGAATAACATGATGTTTTTCAATGGCAAAAATCAATGAATATTGTAAATGCACAAACAGTAATATCTCCGCATTGCAAGGTGCAATTCTGAAATTTTTTGCTTTTTCCTGCTAATCCTAGCATGATAAAGAAGATTCAAAGAGAGTGAGATGCCAGTTCCTTTCATTCAGTCAGTAGCTTCAAACATTTCTGGACATTTTTCAATGGCAAAAATCAATGAATATTGTAAATGCACAAACAGTAATTTCTCCGCATTGCAAGGTGCAATTCTGAAATTTTTTGCTCTTTCCTGCTAATCCTAGCATGATAAAGAAGATTCAAAGAGAGTGAGATGCCAGCTCCTTTCATTCAGTCAGTAGCTTCAAACATTTCTGGACGTTTTTCAATGGCAAAAATCAATGAATATTGTAAATGCACAAACAGTAATATCTCCGCATTGCAAGGTGCAATTCTGAAATTTTTTGCTTTTTCCTGCTAATCCTAGCATGATAAAGAAGATTCAAAGAGAGTGCGATGCCAGCTCTTTTCATTCAGTCAGTAGCTTCAAACATTTCTGGACGTTTTTCAATGGCAAAAATCAATGAATATTGTAAATGCACAAACAGTAATATCTCCGCATTGCAAGGTGCAATTCTGAAATTTTTTGCTTTTTCCTGCTAATCCTAGCATGATAAAGAAGATTCAAAGAGAGTGAGATGCCAGCTCTTTTCATTCAGTCAGTAGCTTCAAACATTTCTGGTATATGAATAACATGATGTTTTTCAATGGCAAAAATCAATGAATATTGTAAATGCACAAACAGTAATATCTCCGCATTGCAAGGTGCAATTCTGAAATTTTTTGCTTTTTCCTGCTAATCCTAGCATGATAAAGAAGATTCAAAGAGAGTGAGATGCCAGCTCTTTTCATTCAGTCAGTAGCTTCAAACATTTCTGGACGTTTTTCAATGGCAAAAATCAATGAATATTGTAAATGCACAAACAGTAATTTCTCCGCATTGCAAGGTGCAATTCTGAAATTTTTTGCTTTTTCCTGCTAATCCTAGCATGATAAAGAAGATTCAAAGAGAGTGAGATGCCAGCTCTTTTCATTCAGTCAGTAGCTTCAAACATTTCTGGACGTTTTTCAATGGCAAAAATCAATGAATATTGTAAATGCACAAACAGTAATATCTCCACATTGCAAGGTGCAATTCTGAAATTTTTTGCTTTTTCCTGCTAATCCTAGCATGATAAAGAAGATTCAAAGAGAGTGAGATGCCAGCTCTTTTCATTCAGTCAGTAGCTTCAAACATTTCTGGAATATGAATAACATGATGTTTTTCAATGGCAAAAATCAATGAATATTGTAAATGCACAAACAGTAATTTCTCCGCATTGCAAGGTGCAATTCTGAAATTTTTTGCTTTTTCCTGCTAATCCTAGCATGATAAAGAAGATTCAAAGAGAGTGAGATGCCAGCTCTTTTCATTCAGTCAGTAGCTTCAAACATTTCTGGAATATGAATAACATGATGTTTTTCAATGGCAAAAATCAATGAATATTGTAAATGCACAAACAGTAATTTCTCCGCATTGCAAGGTGCAATTCTGAAATTTTTTGCTTTTTCCTGCTAATCCTAGCATGATAAAGAAGATTCAAAGAGAGTGAGATGCCAGCTCTTTTCATTCAGTCAGTAGCTTCAAACATTTCTGGTATATGAATAACATGATGTTTTTCAATGGCAAAAATCAATGAATATTGTAAATGCACAAACAGTAATATCTCCACATTGCAAGGTGCAATTCTGAAATTTTTTGCTTTTTCCTGCTAATCCTAGCATGATAAAGAAGATTCAAAGAGAGTGAGATGCCAGCTCCTTTCATTCAGTCAGTAGCTTCAAACATTTCTGGACGTTTTTCAATGGCAAAAATCAATGAATATTGTAAATGTACAAACAGTAATATCTCCGCATTGCAAGGTGCAATTCTGAAATTTTTTGCTTTTTCCTGCTAATCCTAGCATGATAAAGAAGATTCATAGAGAGTGAGATGCCAGCTCTTTTCATTCAGTCAGTAGCTTCAAACATTTCTGGTATATGAATAACATGATGTTTTTCAATGGCAAAAATCAATGAATATTGTAAATGCACAAACAGTAATATCTCCGCATTGCAAGGTGCAATTCTGAAATTTTTTGCTTTTTCCTGCTAATCCTAGCATGATAAAGAAGATTCAAAGAGAGTGAGATGCCAGCTCCTTTCATTCAGTCAGTAGCTTCAAACATTTCTGGACGTTTTTCAATGGCAAAAATCAATGAATATTGTAAATGCACAAACAGTAATATCTCCACATTGCAAGGTGCAATTCTGAAATTTTTTGCTTTTTCCTGATAATCCTAGCATGATAAAGAAGATTCAAAGAGAGTGAGATGCCAGCTCCTTTCATTCAGTCAGTAGCTTCAAACATTTCTGGACGCTTTTCAATGGCAAAAATCAATGAATATTGTAAATGCACAAACAGTAATTTCTCCGCATTGCAAGGTGCAATTCTGAAATTTTTTGCTTTTTCCTGCTAATCCTAGCATGATAAAAAAGATTCAAAGAGAGTGAGATGCCAGCTCTTTTCATTCAGTCAGTAGCTTCAAACATTTCTGGACGTTTTTCAATGGCAAAAATCAATGAATATTGTAAATGCACAAACAGTAATATCTCCACATTGCAAGGTGCAATTCTGAAATTTTTTGCTTTTTCCTGCTAATCCTAGCATGATAAAGAAGATTAAAAGAGAGTGAGATGCCAGCTCTTTTCATTCAGTCAGTAGCTTCAAACATTTCTGGAATATGAATAACATGATGTTTTTCAATGGCAAAAATCAATGAATATTGTAAATGCACAAACAGTAATTTCTCCGCATTGCAAGGTGCAATTCTGAAATTTTTTGCTTTTTCCTGCTAATCCTAGCATGATAAAGAAGATTCAAAGAGAGTGAGATGCCAGCTCCTTTCATTCAGTTAGTAGCTTGAAACATTTCTGGACGTTTTTCAATGGCAAAAATCAATGAATATTGTAAATGCACAAACAGTAGTATCTCCACATTGCAAGGTGCAATTCTGAAATTTTTTGCTTTTTCCTGATAATCCTAGCATGATAAAGAAGATTCAAAGAGAGTGAGATGCCAGCTCCTTTCATTCAGTCAGTAGCTTCAAACATTTCTGGACGCTTTTCAATGGCAAAAATCAATGAATATTGTAAATGCACAAACAGTAATTTCTCCGCATTGCAAGGTGCAATTCTGAAATTTTTTGCTTTTTCCTGCTAATCCTAGCATGATAAAGAAGATTCAAAGAGAGTGGAATGCCAGCTCTTTTCATTCAGTCAGTAGCTTCAAACATTTCTGGTATATGAATAACATGATGTTTTTCAATGGCAAAAATCAATGAATATTGTAAATGCACAAACAGTAATATCTCCACATTGCAAGGTGCAATTCTGAAATTTTTTGCTTTTTCCTGCTAATCCTAGCATGATAAAGAAGATTCAAAGAGAGTGAGATGCCAGGTCCTTTCATTCAGTCAGTAGCTTCAAACATTTCTGGACGTTTTTCAATGGCAAAAATCAATGAATATTGTAAATGCACAAACAGTAATTTCTCCACATTGCAAGGTGCAATTCTGAAATTTTTTGATTTTTCCTGCTAATCCTAGCATGATAAAGAAGATTCAAAGAGAGTGAGATGCCAGCTCTTTTCATTCAGTCAGTAGCTTCAAACATTTCTGGACGTTTTTCAATGGCAAAAATCAATGAATATTGTAAATGCACAAACAGTAATATCTCCACATTGCAAGGTGCAATTCTGAAATTTTTTGCTTTTTCCTGCTAATCCTAGCATGATAAAGAAGATTCAAAGAGAGTGAGATGCCAGCTCTTTTCATTCAGTCAGTAGCTTCAAACATTTCTGGAATATGAATAACATGATGTTTTTCAATGGCAAAAATCAATGAATATTGTAAATGCACAAACAGTAATTTCTCCGCATTGCAAGGTGCAATTCTGAAATTTTTTGCTTTTTCCTGCTAATCCTAGCATGATAAAGAAGATTCAAAGAGAGTGAGATGCCAGCTCCTTTCATTCAGTTAGTAGCTTCAAACATTTCTGGACGTTTTTCAATGGCAAAAATCAATGAATATTGTAAATGCACAAACAGTAATATCTCCGCATTGCAAGGTGCAATTCTGAAATTTTTTGCTTTTTCCTGCTAATCCTAGCATGATAAAGAAGATTCAAAGAGAGTGAGATGCCAGCTCTTTTCATTCAGTCAGTAGCTTCAAACATTTCTGGTATATGAATAACATGATGTTTTTCAATGGCAAAAATCAATGAATATTGTAAATGCACAAACAGTAATATCTCCACATTGCAAGGTGCAATTCTGAAATTTTTTGCTTTTTCCTGCTAATCCTAGCATGATAAAGAAGATTCAAAGAGAGTGAGATGCCAGCTCCTTTCATTCAGTCAGTAGCTTCAAACATTTCTGGACGTTTTTCAATGGCAAAAATCAATGAATATTGTAAATGTACAAACAGTAATATCTCCGCATTGCAAGGTGCAATTCTGAAATTTTTTGCTTTTTCCTGCTAATCCTAGCATGATAAAGAAGATTCATAGAGAGTGAGATGCCAGCTCTTTTCATTCAGTCAGTAGCTTCAAACATTTCTGGTATATGAATAACATGATGTTTTTCAATGGCAAAAATCAATGAATATTGTAAATGCACAAACAGTAATATCTCCGCATTGCAAGGTGCAATTCTGAAATTTTTTGCTTTTTCCTGCTAATCCTAGCATGATAAAGAAGATTCAAAGAGAGTGAGATGCCAGCTCCTTTCATTCAGTCAGTAGCTTCAAACATTTCTGGACGTTTTTCAATGGCAAAAATCAATGAATATTGTAAATGCACAAACAGTAATATCTCCACATTGCAAGGTGCAATTCTGAAATTTTTTGCTTTTTCCTGATAATCCTAGCATGATAAAGAAGATTCAAAGAGAGTGAGATGCCAGCTCCTTTCATTCAGTCAGTAGCTTCAAACATTTCTGGACGCTTTTCAATGGCAAAAATCAATGAATATTGTAAATGCACAAACAGTAATTTCTCCGCATTGCAAGGTGCAATTCTGAAATTTTTTGCTTTTTCCTGCTAATCCTAGCATGATAAAAAAGATTCAAAGAGAGTGAGATGCCATCTCTTTTCATTCAGTCAGTAGCTTCAAACATTTCTGGACGTTTTTCAATGGCAAAAATCAATGAATATTGTAAATGCACAAACAGTAATATCTCCACATTGCAAGGTGCAATTCTGAAATTTTTTGCTTTTTCCTGCTAATCCTAGCATGATAAAGAAGATTCAAAGAGAGTGAGATGCCAGCTCTTTTCATTCAGTCAGTAGCTTCAAACATTTCTGGAATATGAATAACATGATGTTTTTCAATGGCAAAAATCAATGAATATTGTAAATGCACAAACAGTAATTTCTCCGCATTGCAAGGTGCAATTCTGAAATTTTTTGCTTTTTCCTGCTAATCCTAGCATGATAAAGAAGATTCAAAGAGAGTGAGATGCCAGCTCCTTTCATTCAGTTAGTAGCTTGAAACATTTCTGGACGTTTTTCAATGGCAAAAATCAATGAATATTGTAAATGCACAAACAGTAATATCTCCACATTGCAAGGTGCAATTCTGAAATTTTTTGCTTTTTCCTGATAATCCTAGCATGATAAAGAAGATTCAAAGAGAGTGAGATGCCAGCTCCTTTCATTCAGTCAGTAGCTTCAAACATTTCTGGACGCTTTTCAATGGCAAAAATCAATGAATATTGTAAATGCACAAACAGTAATTTCTCCGCATTGCAAGGTGCAATTCTGAAATTTTTTGCTTTTTCCTGCTAATCCTAGCATGATAAAGAAGATTCAAAGAGAGTGGAATGCCAGCTCTTTTCATTCAGTCAGTAGCTTCAAACATTTCTGGTATATGAATAACATGATGTTTTTCAATGGCAAAAATCAATGAATATTGTAAATGCACAAACAGTAATATCTCCACATTGCAAGGTGCAATTCTGAAATTTTTTGCTTTTTCCTGCTAATCCTAGCATGATAAAGAAGATTCAAAGAGAGTGAGATGCCAGGTCCTTTCATTCAGTCAGTAGCTTCAAACATTTCTGGACGTTTTTCAATGGCAAAAATCAATGAATATTGTAAATGCACAAACAGTAATTTCTCCACATTGCAAGGTGCAATTCTGAAATTTTTTGATTTTTCCTGCTAATCCTAGCATGATAAAGAAGATTCAAAGAGAGTGTGATGCCAGCTCCTTTCATTCAGTCAGTAGCTTCAAACATTTCTGGATGTTTTTCAATGGCAAAAATCAATGAATATTGTAAATGCACAAACAGTAATTTCTCTACATTGCAAGCTGCAATTCTGAAATTTTTTGCTTTTTCCTTCTAATCCTAGCATGATAAAGAAGATTCAAAGAGAGTGGAATGCCAGCTCTTTTCATTCAGTCAGTAGCTTCAAACATTTCTGGTATATGAATAACATGATGTTTTTCAATGGCAAAAATCAATGAATATTGTAAATGCACAAACAGTAATATCTCCACATTGCAAGGTGCAATTCTGAAATTTTTTGCTTTTTCCTGCTAATCCTAGCATGATAAAGAAGATTCAAAGAGAGTGAGATGCCAGCTCCTTTCATTCAGTCAGTAGCTTCAAACATTTCTGGACGTTTTTCAATGGCAAAAATCAATGAATATTGTAAATGCACAAACAGTAATTTCTCCACATTGCAAGGTGCAATTCTGAAATTTTTTGCTTTTTCCTGCTAATCCTAGCATGATAAAGAAGATTCAAAGAGAGTGAGATGCCAGCTCCTTTCATTCAGTCAGTAGCTTCAAACATTTCTGGACGTTTTTCAATGGCAAAAATCAATGAATATTGTAAATGCACAAACAGTAATTTCTCCACATTGCAAGGTGCAATTCTGAAATTTTTTGCTTTTTCCTGCTAATCCTAGCATGATAAAGAAGATTCAAAGAGAGTGAGATGCCAGCTCTTTTCATTCAGTCAGTAGCTTCAAACATTTCTGGTATATGAATAACATGATGTTTTTCAATGGCAAAAATCAATGAATATTGTAAATGCACAAACAGTAATATCTCCGCATTGCAAGGTGCAATTCTGAAATTTTTTGCTTTTTCCTGCTAATCCTAGCATGATAAAGAAGATTCAAAGAGAGTGAGATGCCAGCTCTTTTCATTCAGTCAGTAGCTTCAAACATTTCTGGACGTTTTTCAATGGCAAAAATCAATGAATATTGTAAATGCACAAACAGTAATTTCTCCGCATTGCAAGGTGCAATTCTGAAATTTTTTGCTTTTTCCTGCTAATCCTAGCATGATAAAGAAGATTCGAGGAGAGTGAGATGCCAGCTCTTTTCATTCAGTCAGTAGCTTCAAACATTTCTGGACGCTTTTCAATGGCAAAAATCAATGAATATTGTAAATGCACAAACAGTAATTTCTCCGCATTGCAAGGTGCAATTCTGAAATTTTTTGCTTTTTACTGCTAATCCTAGCATGATAAAAAAGATTCAAAGAGAGTGAGATGCCAGCTCTTTTCATTTAGTCAGTAGCTTCAAACATTTCTGGACGTTTTTCAGAGGCAAAAATCAATGAATATTGTAAATGCACAAACAGTAATATCTCCACATTGCAAGGTGCAATTCTGAAATTTTTTGCTTTTTCCTGCTAATCCTAGCATGATAAAGAAGATTCAAAGAGAGTGAGATGCCAGCTCTTTTCATTCAGTCAGTAGCTTCAAACATTTCTGGAATATGAATAACATGATGTTTTTCAATGGCAAAAATCAATGAATATTGTAAATGCACAAACAGTAATTTCTCCGCATTGCAAGGTGCAATTCTGAAATTTTTTGCTTTTTCCTGCTAATCCTAGCATGATAAAGAAGATTCAAAGAGAGTGAGATGCCAGCTCCTTTCATTCAGTTAGTAGCTTGAAACATTTCTGGACGTTTTTCAATGGCAAAAATCAATGAATATTGTAAATGCACAAACAGTAATATCTCCACATTGCAAGGTGCAATTCTGAAATTTTTTGCTTTTTCCTGATAATCCTAGCATGATAAAGAAGATTCAAAGAGAGTGAGATGCCAGCTCCTTTCATTCAGTCAGTAGCTTCAAACATTTCTGGACGCTTTTCAATGGCAAAAATCAATGAATATTGTAAATGCACAAACAGTAATTTCTCCGCATTGCAAGGTGCAATTCTGAAATTTTTTGCTTTTTCCTGCTAATCCTAGCATGATAAAGAAGATTCAAAGAGAGTGGAATGCCAGCTCTTTTCATTCAGTCAGTAGCTTCAAACATTTCTGGTATATGAATAACATGATGTTTTTCAATGGCAAAAATCAATGAATATTGTAAATGCACAAACAGTAATATCTCCACATTGCAAGGTGCAATTCTGAAATTTTTTGCTTTTTCCTGCTAATCCTAGCATGATAAAGAAGATTCAAAGAGAGTGAGATGCCAGGTCCTTTCATTCAGTCAGTAGCTTCAAACATTTCTGGACGTTTTTCAATGGCAAAAATCAATGAATATTGTAAATGCACAAACAGTAATTTCTCCACATTGCAAGGTGCAATTCTGAAATTTTTTGATTTTTCCTGCTAATCCTAGCATGATAAAGAAGATTCAAAGAGAGTGTGATGCCAGCTCCTTTCATTCAGTCAGTAGCTTCAAACATTTCTGGATGTTTTTCAATGGCAAAAATCAATGAATATTGTAAATGCACAAACAGTAATTTCTCTACATTGCAAGGTGCAATTCTGAAATTTTTTGCTTTTTCCTTCTAATCCTAGCATGATAAAGAAGATTCAAAGAGAGTGGAATGCCAGCTCTTTTCATTCAGTCAGTAGCTTCAAACATTTCTGGTATATGAATAACATGATGTTTTTCAATGGCAAAAATCAATGAATATTGTAAATGCACAAACAGTAATATCTCCACATTGCAAGGTGCAATTCTGAAATTTTTTGCTTTTTCCTGCTAATCCTAGCATGATAAAGAAGATTCAAAGAGAGTGAGATGCCAGCTCCTTTCATTCAGTCAGTAGCTTCAAACATTTCTGGACGTTTTTCAATGGCAAAAATCAATGAATATTGTAAATGCACAAACAGTAATTTCTCCACATTGCAAGGTGCAATTCTGAAATTTTATGCTTTTTCCTGCTAATCCTAGCATGATAAAGAAGATTCAAAGAGAGTGAGATGCCAGCTCCTTTCATTCAGTCAGTAGCTTCAAACATTTCTGGACGTTTTTCAATGGCAAAAATCAATGAATATTGTAAATGCACAAACAGTAATTTCTCCACATTGCAAGGTGCAATTCTGAAATTTTTTGCTTTTTCCTGCTAATCCTAGCATGATAAAGAAGATTCAAAGAGAGTGAGATGCCAGCTCTTTTCATTCAGTCAGTAGCTTCAAACATTTCTGGTATATGAATAACATGATGTTTTTCAATGGCAAAAATCAATGAATATTGTAAATGCACAAACAGTAATATCTCCGCATTGCAAGGTGCAATTCTGAAATTTTTTGCTTTTTCCTGCTAATCCTAGCATGATAAAGAAGATTCAAAGAGAGTGAGATGCCAGCTCTTTTCATTCAGTCAGTAGCTTCAAACATTTCTGGACGTTTTTCAATGGCAAAAATCAATGAATATTGTAAATGCACAAACAGTAATTTCTCCGCATTGCAAGGTGCAATTCTGAAATTTTTTGCTTTTTCCTGCTAATCCTAGCATGATAAAGAAGATTCGAGGAGAGTGAGATGCCAGCTCTTTTCATTCAGTCAGTAGCTTCAAACATTTCTGGACGTTTTTCAATGTCAAAAATCAATGAATATTGTAAATGCACAAACAGTAATATCTCCGCATTGCAAGGTGCAATTCTGAAATTTTTTGCTTTTTCCTGCTCCTCTTAGCATGATAAAGAAGATTCAAAGAGAGTGAGATGCCAGCTCTTTTCATTCAGTCAGTAGCTTGAAACATTTCTGGACGTTTTTCAATGGCAAAAATCAATGAATATTGTAAATGCACAAACAGTAATATCTCCGCATTGCAAGGTGCAATTCTGAAATTTTTTGCTTTTTCCTGCTAATCCTAGCATGATAAAGAAGTTTCAAAGAGAGTGAGATGCCAGCTCTTTTCATTCAGTCAGTAGCTTCAAACATTTCTGGTATATGAATAACATGATGTTTTTCAATGGCAAAAATCAATGAATATTGTAAATGCACAAACAGTAATTTCTCTGCATTGCAAGGTGCAATTCTGAAATTTTTTGCTTTTTCCTGCTAATCCTAGCATGATAAAGAAGATTCAAAGAGAGTGAGATGCCAGCTCCTTTCATTCAGTCAGTAGCTTCAAACATTTCTGGACGTTTTTCAATGGCAAAAATCAATGAATATTGTAAATGCACAAACAGTAATATCTCCACATTGCAAGGTGCAATTCCGAAATTTTTTGCTTTTTCCTGCTAATCCTAGCATGATAAAGAAGATTCAAAGAGAGTGAGATGCCAGCTCCTTTCATTCAGTCAGTAGCTTCAAACATTTCTGGACGTTTTTCAATCGCAAAAATCAATGAATATTGTAAATGCACAAACAGTAATTTCTCCGCATTGCAAGGTGCAATTCTGAAATTTTTTGCTTTTTCCTGCTAATCCTAGCATGATAAAGAAGATTCAAAGAGAGTGAGATGCCAGCTCTTTTCATTCAGTCAGTAGCTTCAAACATTTCTGGACGTTTTTCAATGGCAAAAATCAATGAATATTGTAAATGCACAAACAGTAATTTCTCCGCATTGCAAAGTGCAATTCTGAAATTTTTTGCTTTTTCCTGCTCCTCTTAGCATGATAAAGAAGATTCAAAGAGAGTGAGATGCCAGCTCTTTTCATTCAGTCAGTAGCTTCAAACATTTCTGGACGTTTTTCAATGGCAAAAATCAATGAATATTGTAATTGCACAAACAGTAATATCTCCGCATTGCAAGGTGCAATTCTGAAATTTTTTGCTTTTTCCTGCTAATCCTAGCATGATAAAGAAGATTCAAAGAGAGTGAGATGCCAGCTCTTTTCATTCAGTCAGTAGCTTCAAACATTTCTGGTATATGAATAACATGATGTTTTTCAATGGCAAAAATCAATGAATATTGTAAATGCACAAACAGTAATTTCTCCGCATTACAAGGTGCAATTCTGAATTTTTTTGCTTTTTCCTGCTAATCCTAGCATGATAAAGAAGATTCAAAGAGAGTGAGATGCCAGCTCCTTTCATTCAGTCAGTAGCTTCAAACATTTCTGGACGTTTTTCAATGGCAAAAATCAATGAATATTGTAAATGCACAAACAGTAATATCTCCACATTGCAAGGTGCAATTCTGAAATTTTTTGCTTTTTCCTGCTAATCCTAGCATGATAAAGAAGATTCAAAGAGAGTGAGATGCCAGCTCCTTTCATTCAGTCAGTAGCTTCAAACATTTCTGGACGTTTTTCAATGGCAAAAATCAATGAATATTGTAAATGCACAAACAGTAATTTCTCCGCATTGCAAGGTGCAATTCTGAAATTTTTTGCTTTTTCCTGCTAATCCTAGCATGATAAAGAAGATTCAAAGAGAGTGAGATGCCAGCTCTTTTTATTCAGTCAGTAGCTTCAAACATTTCTGGACGTTTTTCAATGGCAAAAATCAATGAATATTGTAAATGCACAAACAGTAATATCTCCGCATTGCAAGGTGCAATTCTGAAATTTTTTGCTTTTTCCTGCTAATCCTAGCATGATAAAGAAGATTCAAAGAGAGTGGAATGCCAGCTCTTTTCATTCAGTCAGTAGCTTCAAACATTTCTGGTATATGAATAACATGATGTTTTTCAATGGCAAAAATCAATGAATATTGTAAATGCACAAACAGTAATATCTCCACATTGCAAGGTGCAATTCTGAAATTTTTTGCTTTTTCCTGCTAATCCTAGCATGATAAAGAAGATTCAAAGAGAGTGAGATGCCAGGTCCTTTCATTCAGTCAGTAGCTTCAAACATTTCTGGACGTTTTTCAATGGCAAAAATCAATGAATATTGTAAATGCACAAACAGTAATTTCTCCACATTGCAAGGTGCAATTCTGAAATTTTTTGCTTTTTCCTGCTAATCCTAGCATGATAAAGAAGATTCAAAGAGAGTGTGATGCCAGCTCCTTTCATTCAGTCAGTAGCTTCAAACATTTCTGGACGTTTTTCAATGGCAAAAATCAATGAATATTGTAAATGCACAAACAGTAATTTCTCTACATTGCAAGGTGCAATTCTGAAATTTTTTGCTTTTTCCTTCTAATCCTAGCATGATAAAGAAGATTCAAAGAGAGTGGAATGCCAGCTCTTTTCATTCAGTCAGTAGCTTCAAACATTTCTGGTATATGAATAACATGATGTTTTTCAATGGCAAAAATCAATGAATATTGTAAATGCACAAACAGTAATATCTCCACATTGCAAGGTGCAATTCTGAAATTTTTTGCTTTTTCCTGCTAATCCTAGCATGATAAAGAAGATTCAAAGAGAGTGAGATGCCAGCTCCTTTCATTCAGTCAGTAGCTTCAAACATTTCTGGACGTTTTTCAATGGCAAAAATCAATGAATATTGTAAATGCACAAACAGTAATTTCTCCACATTGCAAGGTGCAATTCTGAAATTTTTTGCTTTTTCCTGCTAATCCTAGCATGATAAAGAAGATTCAAAGAGAGTGAGATGCCAGCTCCTTTCATTCAGTCAGTAGCTTCAAACATTTCTGGACGTTTTTCAATGGCAAAAATCAATGAATATTGTAAATGCACAAACAGTAATTTCTCCACATTGCAAGGTGCAATTCTGAAATTTTTTGCTTTTTCCTGCTAATCCTAGCATGATAAAGAAGATTCAAAGAGAGTGAGATGCCAGCTCTTTTCATTCAGTCAGTAGCTTCAAACATTTCTGGTATATGAATAACATGATGTTTTTCAATGGCAAAAATCAATGAATATTGTAAATGCACAAACAGTAATATCTCCGCATTGCAAGGTGCAATTCTGAAATTTTTTGCTTTTTCCTGCTAATCCTAGCATGATAAAGAAGATTCAAAGAGAGTGAGATGCCAGCTCTTTTCATTCAGTCAGTAGCTTCAAACATTTCTGGACGTTTTTCAATGGCAAAAATCAATGAATATTGTAAATGCACAAACAGTAATTTCTCCGCATTGCAAGGTGCAATTCTGAAATTTTTTGCTTTTTCCTGCTAATCCTAGCATGATAAAGAAGATTCGAGGAGAGTGAGATGCCAGCTCTTTTCATTCAGTCAGTAGCTTCAAACATTTCTGGACGTTTTTCAATGTCAAAAATCAATGAATATTGTAAATGCACAAACAGTAATATCTCCGCATTGCAAGGTGCAATTCTGAAATTTTTTGCTTTTTCCTGCTCCTCTTAGCATGATAAAGAAGATTCAAAGAGAGTGAGATGCCAGCTCTTTTCATTCAGTCAGTAGCTTCAAACATTTCTGGACGTTTTTCAATGGCAAAAATCAATGAATATTGTAAATGCACAAACAGTAATATCTCCGCATTGCAAGGTGCAATTCTGAAATTTTTTGCTTTTTCCTGCTAATCCTAGCATGATAAAGAAGTTTCAAAGAGAGTGAGATGCCAGCTCTTTTCATTCAGTCAGTAGCTTCAAACATTTCTGGTATATGAATAACATGATGTTTTTCAATGGCAAAAATCAATGAATATTGTAAATGCACAAACAGTAATTTCTCTGCATTGCAAGGTGCAATTCTGAAATTTTTTGCTTTTTCCTGCTAATCCTAGCATGATAAAGAAGATTCAAAGAGAGTGAGATGCCAGCTCCTTTCATTCAGTCAGTAGCTTCAAACATTTCTGGACGTTTTTCAATGGCAAAAATCAATGAATATTGTAAATGCACAAACAGTAATATCTCCACATTGCAAGGTGCAATTCTGAAATTTTTTGCTTTTTCCTGCTAATCCTAGCATGATAAAGAAGATTCAAAGAGAGTGAGATGCCAGCTCCTTTCATTCAGTCAGTAGCTTCAAACATTTCTGGACGTTTTTCAATGGCAAAAATCAATGAATATTGTAAATGCACAAACAGTAATTTCTCCGCATTGCAAGGTGCAATTCTGAAATTTTTTGCTTTTTCCTGCTAATCCTAGCATGATAAAGAAGATTCAAAGAGAGTGAGATGCCAGCTCCTTTCATTCAGTCAGTAGCTTCAAACATTTCTGGACGTTTTTCAATGGCAAAAATCAATGAATATTGTAAATGCACAAACAGTAATTTCTCCACATTGCAAGGTGCAATTCTGAAATTTTTTGCTTTTTCCTGCTAATCCTAGCATGATAAAGAAGATTCAAAGAAAGTGGAATGCCAGCTCTTTTCATTCAGTCAGTAGCTTCAAACATTTCTGGTATATGAATAACATGATGTTTTTCAATGGCAAAAATCAATGAATATTGTAAATGCACAAACAGTAATATCTCCACATTGCAAGGTGCAATTCTGAAATGTTTTGCTTTTTCCTGCTAATCCTAGCATGATAAAGAAGATTCAAAGAGAGTGAGATGCCAGCTCCTTTCATTCAGTCAGTAGCTTCAAACATTTCTGGACGTTTTTCAATGGCAAAAATCAATGAATATTGTAAATGCACAAACAGTAATTTCTCCACATTGCAAGGTGCAATTCTGAAATTTTTTGCTTTTTCCTGCTAATCCTAGCATGATAAAGAAGATTCAAAGAGAGTGAGATGCCAGCTCCTTTCATTCAGTCAGTAGCTTCAAACATTTCTGGACGTTTTTCAATGGCAAAAATCAATGAATATTGTAAATGCACAAACAGTAATTTCTCCACATTGCAAGGTGCAATTCTGAAATTTTTTGCTTTTTCCTGCTAATCCTAGCATGATAAAGAAGATTCAAAGAGAGTGAGATGCCAGCTCTTTTCATTCAGTCAGTAGCTTCAAACATTTCTGGTATAAGAATAACATGATGTTTTTCAATGGCAAAAATCAATGAATATTGTAAATGCACAAACAGTAATATCTCCGCATTGCAAGGTGCAATTCTGAAATTTTTTGCTTTTTCCTGCTAATCCTAGCATGATAAAGAAGATTCAAAGAGAGTGAGATGCCAGCTCTTTTCATTCCGTCAGTAGCTTCGAACATTTCTGGATGTTTTTCAATGGCAAAAATCAATGAATATTGTAAATGCACAAACAGTAATTTCTCAGCATTGCAAGGTGCAATTCTGAAATTTTTTGCTTTTTCCTGCTAATCCTAGCATGATAAAGAAGATTCAAAGAGAGTGAGATGCCAGCACTTTTCATTCAGTCAGTAGCTTCAAACATTTCTGGACGTTTTTCAATGGCAAAAATCAATGAATATTGTAAATGCACAAACAGTAATATCTCCACATTACAAGGTGCAATTCTGAAATTTTTTGCTTTTTCCTGCTAATCCTAGCATGATAAAGAAGATTCAAAGAGAGTGAGATGCCAGCTCTTTTCATTCAGTCAGTAGCTTCAAACATTTCTGGAATATGAATAACATGATGTTTTTCAATGGCAAAAATCAATGAATATTGTAAATGCACAAACAGTAATTTCTCCGCATTGCAAGGTGCAATTCTGAAATTTTTTCCTTTTTCCTGCTAATCCTAGCATGATAAAGAAGATTCAAAGAGAGTGAGATGCCAGCTCCTTTCATTCAGTCAGTAGCTTCAAACATTTCTGGACGTTTTTCAATGGCAAAAATCAATGAATATTGTAAATGCACAAACAGTAATATCTCCGCATTGCAAGGTGCAATTCTGAAATTTTTTGCTTTTTCCTGCTAATCCTAGCATGATAAAGAAGATTCAAAGAGAGTGAGATGCCAGCTCGTTTCATTCAGTCAGTAGCTTCAAACATTTCTGGTATATGAATAACATGATGTTTTTCAATGGCAAAAATCAATAAATATTGTAAATGCACAAACAGTAATATCTCCACATTGCAAGGTGCAATTCTGAAATTTTTTGCTTTTTCCTGCTAATCCTAGCATGATAAAGAAGATTCAAAGAGAGTGAGATGCCAGCTCCTTTCATTCAGTCAGTAGCTTCAAACATTTCTGGACGTTTTTCAATGGCAAAAATCAATGAATATTGTAAATGCACAAACAGTAATATCTCCGCATTGCAAGGTGCAATTCTGAAATTTTTTGCTTTTTCCTGCTAATCCTAGCATGATAAAGAAGTTTCAAAGAGAGTGAGATGCCAGCTCTTTTCATTCAGTCAGTAGCTTCAAACATTTCTGGTATATGAATAACATGATGTTTTTCAATGGCAAAAATCAATGAATATTGTAAATGCACAAACAGTAATATCTCCACATTGCAAGGTGCAATTCTGAAATTTTTTGCTTTTTCCTGCTAATCCTAGCATGATAAAGAAGATTCAAAGAGAGTGAGATGCCAGCTCCTTTCATTCAGTCAGTAGCTTCAAACATTTCTGGACGTTTTTCAATGGCAAAAATCAATGAATATTGTAAATGCACAAACAGTAATTTCTCCACATTGCAAGGTGCAATTCTGAAATTTTTTGCTTTTTCCTGCTAATCCTAGCATGATAAAGAAGATTCAAAGAGAGGGAGATGCCAGCTCCTTTCATTCAGTCAGTAGCTTCAAACATTTCTGGACGTTTTTCAATGGCAAAAATCAATGAATATTGTAAATGCACAAACAGTAATTTCTCCACATTGCAAGGTGCAATTCTGAAATTTTTTGCTTTTTCCTGCTAATCCTAGCATGATAAAGAAGATTCAAAGAAAGTGGAATGCCAGCTCTTTTCATTCAGTCAGTAGCTTCAAACATTTCTGGTATATGAATAACATGATGTTTTTCAATGGCAAAAATCAATGAATATTGTAAATGCACAAACAGTAATATCTCCACATTGCAAGGTGCAATTCTGAAATGTTTTGCTTTTTCCTGCTAATCCTAGCATGATAAAGAAGATTCAAAGAGAGTGAGATGCCAGCTCCTTTCATTCAGTCAGTAGCTTCAAACATTTCTGGACGTTTTTCAATGGCAAAAATCAATGAATATTGTAAATGCACAAACAGTAATTTCTCCACATTGCAAGGTGCAATTCTGAAATTTTTTGCTTTTTCCTGCTAATCCTAGCATGATAAAGAAGATTCAAAGAGAGTGAGATGCCAGCTCCTTTCATTCAGTCAGTAGCTTCAAACATTTCTGGACGTTTTTCAATGGCAAAAATCAATGAATATTGTAAATGCACAAACAGTAATTTCTCCACATTGCAAGGTGCAATTCTGAAATTTTTTGCTTTTTCCTGCTAATCCTAGCATGATAAAGAAGATTCAAAGAGAGTGAGATGCCAGCTCTTTTCATTCAGTCAGTAGCTTCAAACATTTCTGGTATAAGAATAACATGATGTTTTTCAATGGCAAAAATCAATGAATATTGTAAATGCACAAACAGTAATATCTCCGCATTGCAAGGTGCAATTCTGAAATTTTTTGCTTTTTCCTGCTAATCCTAGCATGATAAAGAAGATTCAAAGAGAGTGAGATGCCAGCTCTTTTCATTCAGTCAGTAGCTTCAAACATTTCTGGACGTTTTTCAATGGCAAAAATCAATGAATATTGTAAATGCACAAACAGTAATTTCTCCGCATTGCAAGGTGCAATTCTGAAATTTTTTGCTTTTTCCTGCTAATCCTAGCATGATAAAGAAGATTCGAGGAGAGTGAGATGCCAGCTCTTTTCATTCAGTCAGTAGCTTCAAACATTTCTGGACGTTTTTCAATGTCAAAAATCAATGAATATTGTAAATGCACAAACAGTAATATCTCCGCATTGCAAGGTGCAATTCTGAAATTTTTTGCTTTTTCCTGCTCCTCTTAGCATGATAAAGAAGATTCAAAGAGAGTGAGATGCCAGCTCTTTTCATTCAGTCAGTAGCTTCAAACATTTCTGGACGTTTTTCAATGGCAAAAATCAATGAATATTGTAAATGCACAAACAGTAATATCTCCGCATTGCAAGGTGCAATTCTGAAATTTTTTGCTTTTTCCTGCTAATCCTAGCATGTTAAAGAAGATTCAAAGAGAGTGAGATGCCAGCTCTTTTCATTCAGTCAGTAGCTTCAAACATTTCTGGAATATGAATAACATGATGTTTTTCAATGGCAAAAATCAATGAATATTGTAAATGCACAAACAGTAATTTCTCCGCATTGCAAGGTGCAATTCTGAAATTTTTTCCTTTTTCCTGCTAATCCTAGCATGATAAAGAAGATTCAAAGAGAGTGAGATGCCAGCTCCTTTCATTCAGTCAGTAGCTTCAAACATTTCTGGACGTTTTTCAATGGCAAAAATCAATGAATATTGTAAATGCACAAACAGTAATATCTCCGCATTGCAAGGTTCAATTCTGAAATTTTTTGCTTTTTCCTGCTAATCCTAGCATGATAAAGAAGATTCAAAGAGAGTGAGATGCCAGCTCTTTTCATTCAGTCAGTAGCTTCAAACATTTCTGGTATATGAATAACATGATGTTTTTCAATGGCAAAAATCAATAAATATTGTAAATGCACAAACAGTAATATCTCCACATTGCAAGGTGCAATTCTGAAATTTTTTGCTTTTTCCTGCTAATCCTAGCATGATAAAGAAGATTCAAAGAGAGTGAGATGCCAGCTCCTTTCATTCAGTCAGTAGCTTCAAACATTTCTGGACGTTTTTCAATGGCAAAAATCAATGAATATTGTAAATGCACAAACAGTAATATCTCCGCATTGCAAGGTGCAATTCTGAAATTTTTTGCTTTTTCCTGCTAATCCTAGCATGATAAAGAAGATTCAAAGAGAGTGAGATGCCAGCTCTTTTCATTCAGTCAGTAGCTTCAAACATTTCTGGTATATGAATAACATGATGTTTTTCAAAGGCAAAAATCAATGAATATTGTAAATGCACAAACAGTAATATCTCCACATTGCAAGGTGCAATTCTGAAATTTTTTGCTTTTTCCTGCTAATCCTAGCATGATAAAGAAGATTCAAAGAGAATGAGATGCCAGCTCCTTTCATTCAGTCAGTAGCTTCAAACATTTCTGGACGTTTTTCAATGGCAAAAATCAATGAATATTGTAAATGCACAAACAGTAATTTCTCCACATTGCAAGGTGCAATTCTGAAATTTTTTGCTTTTTCCTGCTAATCCTAGCATGATAAAGAAGATTCAAAGAGAGTGAGATGCCAGCTCCTTTCATTCAGTCAGTAGCTTCAAACATTTCTGGACGTTTTTCAATGGCAAAAATCAATGAATATTGTAAATGCACAAACAGTAATTTCTCCACATTGCAAGGTGCAATTCTGAAATTTTTTGCTTTTTCCTGCTAATCCTAGCATGATAAAGAAGATTCAAAGAGAGTGGAATGCCAGCTCTTTTCATTCAGTCAGTAGCTTCAAACATTTCTGGTATATGAATAACATGATGTTTTTCAATGGCAAAAATCAATGAATATTGTAAATGCACAAACAGTAATATCTCCACATTGCAAGGTGCAATTCTGAAATTTTTTGCTTTTTCCTGCTAATCCTAGCATGATAAAGAAGATTCAAAGAGAGTGAGATGCCAGCTCCTTTCATTCAGTCAGTAGCTTCAAACATTTCTGGACGTTTTTCAATGGCAAAAATCAATGAATATTGTAAATGCACAAACAGTAATTTCTCCACATTGCAAGGTGCAATTCTGAAATTTTTTGCTTTTTCCTGCTAATCCTAGCATGATAAAGAAGATTCAAAGAGAGTGAGATGCCAGCTCCTTTCATTCAGTCAGTAGCTTCAAACATTTCTGGACGTTTTTCAATGGCAAAAATCAATAAATATTGTAAATGCACAAACAGTAATTTCTCCACATTGCAAGGTGCAATTCTGAAATTTTTTGCTTTTTCCTGCTAATCCTAGCATGATAAAGAAGATTCAAAGAGAGTTGAATGCCAGCTCTTTTCATTCAGTCAGTAGCTTCAAACATTTCTGGTATATGAATAACATGATGTTTTTCAATGGCAAAAATCAATGAATATTGTAAATGCACAAACAGTAATATCTCCACATTGCAAGGTGCAATTCTGAAATTTTTTGCTTTTTCCTGCTAATCCTAGCATGATAAAGAAGATTCAAAGAGAGTGAGATGCCAGCTCCTTTCATTCAGTCAGTAGCTTCAAACATTTCTGGACGTTTTTCAATGGCAAAAATCAATGAATATTGTAAATGCACAAACAGTAATTTCTCCACATTGCAAGGTGCAATTCTGAAATTTTTTGCTTTTTCCTGCTAATCCTAGCATGATAAAGAAGATTCAAAGAGAGTGAGATGCCAGCTCCTTTCATTCAGTCAGTAGCTTCAAACATTTCTGGACGTTTTTCAATGGCAAAAATCAATGAATATTGTAAATGCACAAACAGTAATTTCTCCACATTGCAAGGTGCAATTCTGAAATTTTTTGCTTTTTCCTGCTAATCCTTGCATGATAAAGAAGATTCAAAGAGAGTGAGATGCCAGCTCTTTTCATTCAGTCAGTAGCTTCAAACATTTCTGGTATATGAATAACATGATGTTTTTCAATGGCAAAAATCAATGAATATTGTAAATGCACAAACAGTAATATCTCCGCATTGCAAGGTGCAATTCTGAAATTTTTTGCTTTTTCCTGCTAATCCTAGCATGATAAAGAAGATTCAAAGAGAGTGAGATGCCAGCTCTTTTCATTCAGTCAGTAGCTTCAAACATTTCTGGACGTTTTTCAATGGCAAAAATCAATGAATATTGTAAATGCACAAACAGTAATTTCTCCGCATTGCAAGGTGCAATTCTGAAATTTTTTGCTTTTTCCTGCTAATCCTAGCATGATAAAGAAGATTCGAGGAGAGTGAGATGCCAGCTCTTTTCATTCAGTCAGTAGCTTCAAACATTTCTGGACGTTTTTCAATGTCAAAAATCAATGAATATTGTAAATGCACAAACAGTAATATCTCCGCATTGCAAGGTGCAATTCTGAAATTTTTTGCTTTTTCCTGCTCCTCTTAGCATGATAAAGAAGATTCAAAGAGAGTGAGATGCCAGCTCTTTTCATTCAGTCAGTAGCTTCAAACATTTCTGGACGTTTTTCAATGGCAAAAATCAATGAATATTGTAAATGCACAAACAGTAATATCTCCGCATTGCAAGGTGCAATTCTGAAATTTTTTGCTTTTTCCTGCTAATCCTAGCATGATAAAGAAGATTCAAAGAGAGTGAGATGCCAGCTCTTTTCATTCAGTCAGTAGCTTCAAACATTTCTGGTATATGAATAACATGATGTTTTTCAATGGCAAAAATCAATGAATATTGTAAATGCACAAACAGTAATTTCTCCGCATTGCAAGGTGCAATTCTGAAATTTTTTGCTTTTTCCTGCTAATCCTAGCATGATAAAGAAGATTCAAAGAGAGTGAGATGCCAGCTCCTTTCATTCAGTCAGTAGCTTCAAACATTTCTGGACGTTTTTCAATGGCAAAAATCAATGAATATTGTAAATGCACAAACAGTAATATCTCCACATTGCAAGGTGCAATTCTGAAATTTTTTGCTTTTTCCTGCTAATCCTAGCATGATAAAGAAGATTCAAAGAGAGTGAGATGCCAGCTCCTTTCATTCAGTCAGTAGCTTCAAACATTTCTGGACGTTTTTCAATGGCAAAAATCAATGAATATTGTAAATGCACAAACAGTAATTTCTCCGCATTGCAAGGTGCAATTCTGAAATTTTTTGCTTTTTCCTGCTAATCCTAGCATGATAAAGAAGATTCAAAGAGAGTGAGATGCCAGCTCTTTTCATTCAGTCAGTAGCTTCAAACATTTCTGGACGTTTTTCAATGTCAAAAATCAATGAATATTGTAAATGCACAAACAGTAATATCTCCG
Source organism: Phyllobates terribilis (assembly GCF_046119375.1). Lineage (NCBI taxonomy): Eukaryota > Metazoa > Chordata > Amphibia > Anura > Dendrobatidae > Phyllobates > Phyllobates terribilis. The sequence continues at coordinate 780,797 of NW_027363386.1, forward strand.
CATTGCAAGGTGCAATTCTGAAATTTTTTGCTTTTTCCTGCTCCTCTTAGCATGATAAAGAAGATTCAAAGAGAGTGAGATGCCAGCTCTTTTCATTCAGTCAGTAGCTTCAAACATTTCTGGACGTTTTTCAATGGCAAAAATCAATGAATATTGTAAATGCACAAACAGTAATATCTCCGCATTGCAAGGTGCAATTCTGAAATTTTTTGCTTTTTCCTGCTAATCCTAGCATGATAAAGAAGATTCAAAGAGAGTGAGATGCCAGCTCTTTTCATTCAGTCAGTAGCTTCAAACATTTCTGGTATATGAATAACATGATGTTTTTCAATGGCAAAAATCAATGAATATTGTAAATGCACAAACAGTAATTTCTCCGCATTGGAAGGTGCAATTCTGAAATTTTTTGCTTTTTCCTGCTAATCCTAGCATGATAAAGAAGATTCAAAGAGAGTGAGATGCCAGCTCCTTTCATTCAGTCAGTAGCTTCAAACATTTCTGGACGTTTTTCAATGGCAAAAATCAATGAATATTGTAAATGCACAAACAGTAATATCTCCACATTGCAAGGTGCAATTCTGAAATTTTTTGCTTTTTCCTGCTAATCCTAGCATGATAAAGAAGATTCAAAGAGAGTGAGATGCCAGCTCCTTTCATTCAGTCAGTAGCTTCAAACATTTCTGGACGTTTTTCAATGGCAAAAATCAATGAATATTGTAAATGCACAAACAGTAATTTCTCCGCATTGCAAGGTGCAATTCTGAAATTTTTTGCTTTTTCCTGCTCCTCTTAGCATGATAAAGAAGATACAAAGAGAGTGAGATGCCAGCTCTTTTCATTCAGTCAGTAGCTTCAAACATTTCTGGACGTTTTTCAATGGCAAAAATCAATGAATATTGTAAATGCACAAACAGTAATATCTCCGCATTGCAAGGTGCAATTCTGAAATTTTTTGCTTTTTCCTGCTAATCCTAGCATGATAAAGAAGATTCAAAGAGAGTGAGATGCCAGCTCTTTTCATTCAGTCAGTAGCTTCAAACATTTCTGGTATATGAATAACATGATGTTTTTCAATGGCAAAAATCAATGAATATTGTAAATGCACAAACAGTAATTTCTCCGCATTACAAGGTGCAATTCTGAAATTTTTTGCTTTTTCCTGCTAATCCTAGCATGATAAAGAAGATTCAAAGAGAGTGAGATGCCAGCTCCTTTCATTCAGTCAGTAGCTTCAAACATTTCTGGACGTTTTTCAATGGCAAAAATCAATGAATATTGTAAATGCACAAACAGTAATATCTCCACATTGCAAGGTGCAATTTTGAAATTTTTTGCTTTTTCCTGCTAATCCTAGCATGATAAAGAAGATTCAAAGAGAGTGAGATGCCAGCTCCTTTCATTCAGTCAGTAGCTTCAAACATTTCTGGACGTTTTTCAATGGCAAAAATCAATGAATATTGTAAATGCACAAACAGTAATTTCTCCGCATTGCAAGGTGCAATTCTGAAATTTTTTGCTTTTTCCTGCTAATCCTAGCATGATAAAGAAGATTCAAAGAGAGTGAGATGCCAGCTCTTTTCATTCAGTCAGTAGCTTCAAACATTTCTGGACGTTTTTCAATTGCAAAAATCAATAAATATTGTAAATGCACAAACAGTAATATCTTCGCATTGCAAGGTGCAATTCTGAAATTTTTTGCTTTTTCCTGCTAATCCTAGCATGATAAAGAAGATTCAAAGAGAGTGAGATGCCAGCTCTTTTCATTCAGTCAGTAGCTTCGAACATTTCTGGATGTTTTTCAATGGCAAAAATCAATGAATATTGTAAATGCACAAACAGTAATTTCTAAGCATTGCAAGGTGCAATTCTGAAATTTTTTGCTTTTTCCTGCTAATCCTAGCATGATAAAGAAGATTCAAAGAGAGTGAGATGCCAGCACTTTTCATTCAGTCAGTAGCTTCAAACATTTCTGGACGTTTTTCAATGGCAAAAATCAATGAATATTGTAAATGCACAAACAGTAATATCTCCACATTACAAGGTGCAATTCTGAAATTTTTTGCTTTTTCCTGCTAATCCTAGCATGATAAAGAAGATTCAAAGAGAGTGAGATGCCAGCTCTTTTCATTCAGTCAGTAGCTTCAAACATTTCTGGAATATGAATAACATGATGTTTTTCAATGGCAAAAATCAATGAATATTGTAAATGCACAAACAGTAATTTCTCCGCATTTCAAGGTGCAATTCTGAAATTTTTTCCTTTTTCCAGCTAATCCTAGCATGATAAAGAAGATTCAAAGAGAGTGAGATGCCAGCTCCTTTCATTCAGTCAGTAGCTTCAAACATTTCTGGACGTTTTTCAATGGCAAAAATCAATGAATATTGTAAATGCACAAACAGTAATATCTCCGCATTGCAAGGTGCAATTCTGAAATTTTTTGCTTTTTCCTGCTAATCCTAGCATGATAAAGAAGATTCAAAGAGAGTGAGATGCCAGCTCTTTTCATTCAGTCAGTAGCTTCAAACATTTCTGGTATATGAATAACATGATGTTTTTCAATGGCAAAAATCAATAAATATTGTAAATGCACAAACAGTAATATCTCCACATTGCAAGGTGCAATTCTGAAATTTTTTGCTTTTTCCTGCTAATCCTAGCATGATAAAGAAGATTCAAAGAGAGTGAGATGCCAGCTCCTTTCATTCAGTCAGTAGCTTCAAACATTTCTGGACGTTTTTCAATGGCAAAAATCAATGAATATTGTAAATGCACAAACAGTAATATCTCCGCATTGCAAGGTGCAATTCTGAAATTTTTTGCTTTTTCCTGCTAATCCTAGCATGATAAAGAAGATTCAAAGAGAGTGAGATGCCAGCTCTTTTCATTCAGTCAGTAGCTTCAAACATTTCTGGTATATGAATAACATGATGTTTTTCAATGGCAAAAATCAATGAATATTGTAAATGCACAAACAGTAATTTCTCCGCATTGCAAGGTGCAATTCTGAAATTTTTTGCTTTTTCCTGCTAATCCTAGCATGATAAAGAAGATTCAAAGAGAGTGAGATGCCAGCTCCTTTCATTCAGTCAGTAGCTTCAAACATTTCTGGACGTTTTTCAATGGCAAAAATTAATGAATATTGTAAATGCACAAACAGTAATATCTCCGCATTGCAAGGTGCAATTCTGAAATTTTTTGCTTTTTCCTGCTAATCCTAGCATGATAAAGAAGATTCAAAGAGAGTGAGATGCCAGCTCTTTTCATTCAGTCAGTAGCTTCAAACATTTCTGGTATATGAATAACATGATGTTTTTCAATGGCAAAAATCAATGAATATTGTAAATGCACAAACAGTAATATCTCCACATTGCAAGGTGCAATTCTGAAATTTTTTGCTTTTTCCTGCTAATCCTAGCATGATAAAGAAGATTCAAAGAGAGAGAGATGCCAGCTCCTTTCATTCAGTCAGTAGCTTCAAACATTTCTGGACGTTTTTCAATGGCAAAAATCAATGAATATTGTAAATGCACAAACAGTAATATCTCCGCATTGCAAGGTGCAATTCTGAATTTTTTTGCTTTTTCCTGCTAATCCTAGCATGATAAAGAAGATTCAAAGAGAGTGAGATGCCAGCTCTTTTCATTCAGTCAGTAGCTTCAAACATTTCTGGACGTTTTTCAATGGCAAAAATCAATGAATATTGTAAATGCACAAACAGTAATTTCTCCACATTGCAAGGTGCAATTCTGAAATTTTTTGCTTTTTCCTGCTAATCCTAGCATGATAAAGAAGATTCAAAGAGAGTGAGATGCCAGCTCTTTTCATTCAGTCAGTAGCTTCAAACATTTCTGGTATATGAATAACATGATGTTTTTCAATGGCAAAAATCAATGAATATTGTAAATGCACAACAGTAATATCTCCGCATTGCAAGGTGCAATTCTGAAATGTTTTGCTTTTTCCTGCTAATCCTAGCATGATAAAGAAGATTCAAAGAGAGTGAGATGCCAGCTCTTTTCATTCAGTCAGTAGCTTCAAACATTTCTGGTATATGAATAACATGATGTTTTTCAATGGCAAAAATCAATAAATATTGCAAATGCACAAACAGTAATATCTCCACATTGCAAGGTGCAATTCTGAAATTTTTTGCTTTTTCCTGCTAATCCTAGCATGATAAAGAAGATTCAAAGAGAGTGAGATGCCAGCTCCTTTCATTCAGTCAGTAGCTTCAAACATTTCTGGACGTTTTTCAATGGCAAAAATCAATGAATATTGTAAATGCACAAACAGTAATATCTCCGCATTGCAAGGTGCAATTCTGAAATTTTTTGCTTTTTCCTGCTAATCCTAGCATGATAAAGAAGATTCAAAGAGAGTGAGATGCCAGCTCTTTTCATTCAGTCAGTAGCTTCAAACATTTCTGGTATATGAATAACATGATGTTTTTCAATGGCAAAAATCAATGAATATTGTAAATGCACAAACAGTAATTTCTCCGCATTGCAAGGTGCAATTCTGAAATTTTTTGCTTTTTCCTGCTAATCCTAGCATGATAAAGAAGATTCAAAGAGAGTGAGATGCCAGCTCCTTTCATTCAGTCAGTAGCTTCAAACATTTCTGGACGTTTTTCAATGGCAAAAATCAATGAATATTGTAAATGCACAAACAGTAATATCTCCGCATTGCAAGGTGCAATTCTGAAATTTTTTCCTTTTTCCAGCTAATCCTAGCATGATAAAGAAGATTCAAAGAGAGTGAGATGCCAGCTCCTTTCATTCAGTCAGTAGCTTCAAACATTTCTGGACGTTTTTCAATGGCAAAAATCAATGAATATTGTAAATGCACAAACAGTAATATCTCCGCATTGCAAGGTGCAATTCTGAAATTTTTTGCTTTTTCCTGCTAATCCTAGCATGATAAAGAAGATTCAAAGAGAGTGAGATGCCAGCTCTTTTCATTCAGTCAGTAGCTTCAAACATTTCTGGTATATGAATAACATGATGTTTTTCAATGGCAAAAATCAATAAATATTGTAAATGCACAAACAGTAATATCTCCACATTGCAAGGTGCAATTCTGAATTTTTTTGCTTTTTCCTGCTAATCCTAGCATGATAAAGAAGATTCAAAGAGAGTGAGATGCCAGCTCCTTTCATTCAGTCAGTAGCTTCAAACATTTCTGGACGTTTTTCAATGGCAAAAATCAATGAATATTGTAAATGCACAAACAGTAATATCTCCGCATTGCAAGGTGCAATTCTGAAATTTTTTGCTTTTTCCTGCTAATCCTAGCATGATAAAGAAGATTCAAAGAGAGTGAGATGCCAGCTCTTTTCATTCAGTCAGTAGCTTCAAACATTTCTGGTATATGAATAACATGATGTTTTTCAATGGCAAAAATCAATGAATATTGTAAATGCACAAACAGTAATTTCTCCGCATTGCAAGGTGCAATTCTGAAATTTTTTGCTTTTTCCTGCTAATCCTAGCATGATAAAGAAGATTCAAAGAGAGTGAGATGCCAGCTCCTTTCATTCAGTCAGTAGCTTCAAACATTTCTGGACGTTTTTCAATGGCAAAAATCAATGAATATTGTAAATGCACAAACAGTAATATCTCCGCATTGCAAGGTGCAATTCTGAAATTTTTTGCTTTTTCCTGCTAATCCTAGCATGATAAAGAAGATTCAAAGAGAGTGAGATGCCAGCTCCTTTCATTCAGTCAGTAGCTTCAAACATTTCTGGACGCTTTTCAATGGCAAAAATCAATGAATATTGTAAATGCACAAACAGTAATTTCTCCGCATTGCAAGGTGCAATTCTGAAATTTTTTGCTTTTTCCTGCTAATCCTAGCATGATAAAGAAGATTCAAAGAGAGTGAGATGCCAGCTCCTTTCATTCAGTCAGTAGCTTCAAACATTTCTGGACGTTTTTCAATGGCAAAAATTAATGAATATTGTAAATGCACAAACAGTAATATCTCCGCATTGCAAGGTGCAATTCTGAAATTTTTTGCTTTTTCCTGCTAATCCTAGCATGATAAAGAAGATTCAAAGAGAGTGAGATGCCAGCTCTTTTCATTCAGTCAGTAGCTTCAAACATTTCTGGTATATGAATAACATGATGTTTTTCAATGGCAAAAATCAATGAATATTGTAAATGCACAAACAGTAATATCTCCACATTGCAAGGTGCAATTCTGAAATTTTTTGCTTTTTCCTGCTAATCCTAGCATGATAAAGAAGATTCAAAGAGAGAGAGATGCCAGCTCCTTTCATTCAGTCAGTAGCTTCAAACATTTCTGGATGTTTTTCAATGGCAAAAATCAATGAATATTGTAAATGCACAAACAGTAATATCTCCGCATTGCAAGGTGCAATTCTGAAATTTTTTGCTTTTTCCTGCTAATCCTAGCATGATAAAGAAGATTCAAAGAGAGTGAGATGCCAGCTCTTTTCATTCAGTCAGTAGCTTCAAACATTTCTGGACGTTTTTCAATGGCAAAAATCAATGAATATTGTAAATGCACAAACAGTAATTTCTCCACATTGCAAGGTGCAATTCTGAAATTTTTTGCTTTTTCCTGCTAATCCTAGCATTATAAAGAAGATTCAAAGAGAGTGAGATGCCAGCTCTTTTCATTCAGTCAGTAGCTTCAAACATTTCTGGTATATGAATAACATGATGTTTTTCAATGGCAAAAATCAATGAATATTGTAAATGCACAACAGTAATATCTCCGCATTGCAAGGTGCAATTCTGAAATTTTTTGCTTTTTCCTGCTAATCCTAGCATGATAAAGAAGATTCAAAGAGAGTGAGATGCCAGCTCTTTTCATTCAGTCAGTAGCTTCAAACATTTCTGGACGTTTTTCAATGGCAAAAATCAATGAATATTGTAAATGCACAAACAGTAATTTCTCCGCATTGCAAGGTGCAATTCTGAAATTTTTTGCTTTTTCCTGCTAATCCTAGCATGATAAAGAAGATTCGAGGAGAGTGAGATGCCAGCTCTTTTCATTCAGTCAGTAGCTTCAAACATTTCTGGACGTTTTTCAATGTCAAAAATCAATGAATATTGTAAATGCACAAACAGTAATATCTCCGCATTGCAAGGTGCAATTCTGAAATTTTTTGCTTTTTCCTGCTCCTCTTAGCATGATAAAGAAGATTCAAAGAGAGTGAGATGCCAGCTCTTTTCATTCAGTCAGTAGCTTCAAACATTTCTGGACGTTTTTCAATGGCAAAAATCAATGAATATTGTAAATGCACAAACAGTAATATCTCCGCATTGCAAGGTGCAATTCTGAAATTTTTTGCTTTTTCCTGCTAATCCTAGCATGATAAAGAAGATTCAAAGAGAGTGAGATGCCAGCTCTTTTCATTCAGTCAGTAGCTTCAAACATTTCTGGTATATGAATAACATGATGTTTTTCAATGGCAAAAATCAATGAATATTGTAAATGCACAAACAGTAATTTCTCCGCATTGCAAGGTGCAATTCTGAAATTTTTTGCTTTTTCCTGCTAATCCTAGCATGATAAAGAAGATTCAAAGAGAGTGAGATGCCAGCTCCTTTCATTCAGTCAGTAGCTTCAAACATTTCTGGACGTTTTTCAATGGCAAAAATCAATGAATATTGTAAATGCACAAACAGTAATATCTCCACATTGCAAGGTGCAATTCTGAAATTTTTTGGTTTTTCCTGCTAATCCTAGCATGATAAAGAAGATTCAAAGAGAGTGAGATGCCAGCTCCTTTCATTCAGTCAGTAGCTTCAAACATTTCTGGACGTTTTTCAATGGCAAAAATCAATGAATATTGTAAATGCACAAACAGTAATTTCTCCGCATTACAAGGTGCAATTCTGAAATTTTTTGCTTTTTCCTGCTAATCCTAGCATGATAAAGAAGATTCAAAGAGAGTGAGATGCCAGCTCTTTTCATTCAGTCAGTAGCTTCAAACATTTCTGGACGTTTTTCAATGGCAAAAATCAATGAATATTGTAAATGCACAAACAGTAATTTCTCCGCATTGCAAGGTGCAATTCTGAAATTTTTTGCTTTTTCCTGCTCCTCTTAGCATGATAAAGAAGATTCAAAGAGAGTGAGATGCCAGCTCTTTTCATTCAGTCAGTAGCTTCAAACATTTCTGGACGTTTTTCAATGGCAAAAATCAATGAATATTGTAAATGCACAAACAGTAATATCTCCGCATTGCAAGGTGCAATTCTGAAATTTTTTGCTTTTTCCTGCTAATCCTAGCATGATAAAGAAGATTCAAAGAGAGTGAGATGCCAGCTCTTTTCATTCAGTCAGTAGCTTCAAACAATTCTGGTATATGAATAACATGATGTTTTTCAATGGCAAAAATCAATGAATATTGTAAATGCACAAACAGTAATTTCTCCGCATTGCAAGGTGCAATTCTGAAATTTTTTGCTTTTTCCTGCTAATCCTAGCATGATAAAGAAGATTCAAAGAGAGTGAGATGCCAGCTCCTTTCATTCAGTCAGTAGCTTCAAACATTTCTGGACGTTTTTCAATGGCAAAAATCAATGAATATTGTAAATGCACAAACAGTAATATCTCCACATTGCAAGGTGCAATTCTGAAATTTTTTGCTTTTTCCTGCTAATCCTAGCATGATAAAGAAGATTCAAAGAGAGTGAGATGCCAGCTCCTTTCATTCAGTCAGTAGCTTCAAACATTTCTGGACGTTTTTCAATGGCAAAAATCAATGAATATTGTAAATGCACAAACAGTAATTTCTCCGCATTGCAAGGTGCAATTCTGAAATTTTTTGCTTTTTCCTGCTAATCCTAGCATGATAAAGAAGATTCAAAGAGAGTGAGATGCCAGCTCTTTTCATTCAGTCAGTAGCTTCAAACATTTCTGGACGTTTTTCAATGGCAAAAATCAATGAATATTGTAAATGCACAAACAGTAATATCTCCGCATTGCAAGGTGCAATTCTGAAATTTTTTGCTTTTTCCTGCTAATCCTAGCATGATAAAGATTTAAAGAGAGTGAGATGCCAGCTCTTTTCATTCAGTCAGTAGCTTCAAACATTTCTGGACGTTTTTCAATGGCAAAAATCAATGAATATTGTAAATGCACAAAGAGTAATATCTCCGCATTGCAAGGTGCAATTCTGAAATTTTTTGCTTTTTCCTGCTAATCCTAGCATGATAAAGAAGATTCAAAGAGAGTGAGATGCCAGCTCTTTTCATTCAGTCAGTAGCTTCAAACATTTCTGGACGTTTTTCAATGGCAAAAATCAATGAATATTGTAAATGCACAAACAGTAATTTCTCCGCATTGCAAGGTGCAATTCTGAAATTTTTTGCTTTTTCCTGCTAATCCTAGCATGATAAAGAAGATTCAAAGAGAGTGAGATGCCAGCTCTTTTCATTCAGTCAGTAGCTTCAAACATTTCTGGACGTTTTTCAATGGCAAAAATCAATGAATATTGTAAATGCACAAACAGTAATTTCTCCGCATTGCAAGGTGCAATTCTGAAATTTTTTGCTTTTTCCTGCTAATCCTAGCATGATAAAGAAGATTCAAAGAGAGTGAAAAGCCAGCTCATTTCATTCAGTCAGTAGCTTCAAACATTTCTGGACGTTTTTCAATGCAAAAATCAATGAATATTGTAAATGCACAAACAGTAATATCTCCGCATTGCAAGGTGCAATTCTGAAATTTTTTGCTTTTTCCTGCTAATCCTAGCATGATAAAGAAGATTCAAAGAGAGTGAGATGCCAGCTCTTTTCATTCAGTCAGTAGCTTCAAACATTTCTGGACGTTTTTCAATGTCAAAAATCAATGAATATTGTAAATGCACAAACAGTAATTTCTCCACATTGCAAGGTGCAATTCTGAAATTTTTTGCTTTTTCCTGCTAATCCTAGCATGATAAAGAAGATTCAAAGAGAGTTGAATGCCAGCTCTTTTCATTCAGTCAGTAGCTTCAAACATTTCTGGTATATGAATAACATGATGTTTTTCAATGGCAAAAATCAATGAATATTGTAAATGCACAAACAGTAATATCTCCACATTGCAAGGTGCAATTCTGAAATTTTTTGCTTTTTCCTGCTAATCCTAGCATGATAAAGAAGATTCAAAGAGAGTGAGATGCCAGCTCCTTTCATTCAGTCAGTAGCTTCAAACATTTCTGGACGTTTTTCAATGGCAAAAATCAATGAATATTGTAAATGCACAAACAGTAATTTCTCCACATTGCAAGGTGCAATTCTGAAATTTTTTGCTTTTTCCTGCTAATCCTAGCATGATAAAGAAGATTCAAAGAGAGTGAGATGCCAGCTCCTTTCATTCAGTCAGTAGCTTCAAACATTTCTGGACGTTTTTCAATGGCAAAAATCAATGAATATTGTAAATGCACAAACAGTAATTTCTCCACATTGCAAGGTGCAATTCTGAAATTTTTTGCTTTTTCCTGCTAATCCTTGCATGATAAAGAAGATTCAAAGAGAGTGAGATGCCAGCTCTTTTCATTCAGTCAGTAGCTTCAAACATTTCTGGTATATGAATAACATGATGTTTTTCAATGGCAAAAATCAATGAATATTGTAAATGCACAAACAGTAATATCTCCGCATTGCAAGGTGCAATTCTGAAATTTTTTGCTTTTTCCTGCTAATCCTAGCATGATAAAGAAGATTCAAAGAGAGTGAGATGCCAGCTCTTTTCATTCAGTCAGTAGCTTCAAACATTTCTGGACGTTTTTCAATGGCAAAAATCAATGAATATTGTAAATGCACAAACAGTAATTTCTCCGCATTGCAAGGTGCAATTCTGAAATTTTTTGCTTTTTCCTGCTAATCCTAGCATGATAAAGAAGATTCGAGGAGAGTGAGATGCCAGCTCTTTTCATTCAGTCAGTAGCTTCAAACATTTCTGGACGTTTTTCAATGTCAAAAATCAATGAATATTGTAAATGCACAAACAGTAATATCTCCGCATTGCAAGGTGCAATTCTGAAATTTTTTGCTTTTTCCTGCTCCTCTTAGCATGATAAAGAAGATTCAAAGAGAGTGAGATGCCAGCTCTTTTCATTCAGTCAGTAGCTTCAAACATTTCTGGACGTTTTTCAATGGCAAAAATCAATGAATATTGTAAATGCACAAACAGTAATATCTCCGCATTGCAAGGTGCAATTCTGAAATTTTTTGCTTTTTCCTGCTAATCCTAGCATGATAAAGAAGATTCAAAGAGAGTGAGATGCCAGCTCTTTTCATTCAGTCAGTAGCTTCAAACATTTCTGGTATATGAATAACATGATGTTTTTCAATGGCAAAAATCAATGAATATTGTAAATGCACAAACAGTAATTTCTCCGCATTGCAAGGTGCAATTCTGAAATTTTTTGCTTTTTCCTGCTAATCCTAGCATGATAAAGAAGATTCAAAGAGAGTGAGATGCCAGCTCCTTTCATTCAGTCAGTAGCTTCAAACATTTCTGGACGTTTTTCAATGGCAAAAATCAATGAATATTGTAAATGCACAAACAGTAATATCTCCACATTGCAAGGTGCAATTCTGAAATTTTTTGCTTTTTCCTGCTAATCCTAGCATGATAAAGAAGATTCAAAGAGAGTGAGATGCCAGCTCCTTTCATTCAGTCAGTAGCTTCAAACATTTCTGGACGTTTTTCAATGGCAAAAATCAATGAATATTGTAAATGCACAAACAGTAATTTCTCCGCATTGCAAGGTGCAATTCTGAAATTTTTTGCTTTTTCCTGCTAATCCTAGCATGATAAAGAAGATTCAAAGAGAGTGAGATGCCAGCTCTTTTCATTCAGTCAGTAGCTTCAAACATTTCTGGACGTTTTTCAATGTCAAAAATCAATGAATATTGTAAATGCACAAACAGTAATATCTCCGCATTGCAAGGTGCAATTCTGAAATTTTTTGCTTTTTCCTGCTCCTCTTAGCATGATAAAGAAGATTCAAAGAGAGTGAGATGCCAGCTCTTTTCATTCAGTCAGTAGCTTCAAACATTTCTGGACGTTTTTCAATGGCAAAAATCAATGAATATTGTAAATGCACAAACAGTAATATCTCCGCATTGCAAGGTGCAATTCTGAAATTTTTTGCTTTTTCCTGCTAATCCTAGCATGATAAAGAAGATTCAAAGAGAGTGAGATGCCAGCTCTTTTCATTCAGTCAGTAGCTTCAAACATTTCTGGTATATGAATAACATGATGTTTTTCAATGGCAAAAATCAATGAATATTGTAAATGCACAAACAGTAATTTCTCCGCATTGGAAGGTGCAATTCTGAAATTTTTTGCTTTTTCCTGCTAATCCTAGCATGATAAAGAAGATTCAAAGAGAGTGAGATGCCAGCTCCTTTCATTCAGTCAGTAGCTTCAAACATTTCTGGACGTTTTTCAATGGCAAAAATCAATGAATATTGTAAATGCACAAACAGTAATATCTCCACATTGCAAGGTGCAATTCTGAAATTTTTTGCTTTTTCCTGCTAATCCTAGCATGATAAAGAAGATTCAAAGAGAGTGAGATGCCAGCTCCTTTCATTCAGTCAGTAGCTTCAAACATTTCTGGACGTTTTTCAATGGCAAAAATCAATGAATATTGTAAATGCACAAACAGTAATTTCTCCGCATTGCAAGGTGCAATTCTGAAATTTTTTGCTTTTTCCTGCTAATCCTAGCATGATAAAGAAGATTCAAAGAGAGTGAGATGCCAGCTCTTTTCATTCAGTCAGTAGCTTCAAACATTTCTGGACGTTTTTCAATGGCAAAAATCAATGAATATAGTAAATGCACAAACAGTAATTTCTCCGCATTGCAAGGTGCAATTCTGAAATTTTTTGCTTTTTCCTGCTCCTCTTAGCATGATAAAGAAGATACAAAGAGAGTGAGATGCCAGCTCTTTTCATTCAGTCAGTAGCTTCAAACATTTCTGGACGTTTTTCAATGGCAAAAATCAATGAATATTGTAAATGCACAAACAGTAATATCTCCGCATTGCAAGGTGCAATTCTGAAATTTTTTGCTTTTTCCTGCTAATCCTAGCATGATAAAGAAGATTCAAAGAGAGTGAGATGCCAGCTCTTTTCATTCAGTCAGTAGCTTCAAACATTTCTGGTATATGAATAACATGATGTTTTTCAATGGCAAAAATCAATGAATATTGTAAATGCACAAACAGTAATTTCTCCGCATTACAAGGTGCAATTCTGAAATTTTTTGCTTTTTCCTGCTAATCCTAGCATGATAAAGAAGATTCAAAGAGAGTGAGATGCCAGCTCCTTTCATTCAGTCAGTAGCTTCAAACATTTCTGGACGTTTTTCAATGGCAAAAATCAATGAATATTGTAAATGCACAAACAGTAATATCTCCACATTGCAAGGTGCAATTCTGAAATTTTTTGCTTTTTCCTGCTAATCCTAGCATGATAAAGAAGATTCAAAGAGAGTGAGATGCCAGCTCCTTTCATTCAGTCAGTAGCTTCAAACATTTCTGGACGTTTTTCAATGGCAAAAATCAATGAATATTGTAAATGCACAAACAGTAATTTCTCCGCATTGCAAGGTGCAATTCTGAAATTTTTTGCTTTTTCCTGCTAATCCTAGCATGATAAAGAAGATTCAAAGAGAGTGAGATGCCAGCTCTTTTCATTCAGTCAGTAGCTTCAAACATTTCTGGACGTTTTTCAATTGCAAAAATCAATAAATATTGTAAATGCACAAACAGTAATATCTCCGCATTGCAAGGTGCAATTCTGAAATTTTTTGCTTTTTCCTGCTAATCCTAGCATGATAAAGAAGATTCAAAGAGAGTGAGATGCCAGCTCTTTTCATTCAGTCAGTAGCTTCGAACATTTCTGGATGTTTTTCAATGGCAAAAATCAATGAATATTGTAAATGCACAAACAGTAATTTCTAAGCATTGCAAGGTGCAATTCTGAAATTTTTTGCTTTTTCCTGCTAATCCTAGCATGATAAAGAAGATTCAAAGAGAGTGAGATGCCAGCACTTTTCATTCAGTCAGTAGCTTCAAACATTTCTGGACGTTTTTCAATGGCAAAAATCAATGAATATTGTAAATGCACAAACAGTAATATCTCCACATTACAAGGTGCAATTCTGAAATTTTTTGCTTTTTCCTGCTAATCCTAGCATGATAAAGAAGATTCAAAGAGAGTGAGATGCCAGCTCTTTTCATTCAGTCAGTAGCTTCAAACATTTCTGGAATATGAATAACATGATGTTTTTCAATGGCAAAAATCAATGAATATTGTAAATGCACAAACAGTAATTTCTCCGCATTTCAAGGTGCAATTCTGAAATTTTTTCCTTTTTCCAGCTAATCCTAGCATGATAAAGAAGATTCAAAGAGAGTGAGATGCCAGCTCCTTTCATTCAGTCAGTAGCTTCAAACATTTCTGGACGTTTTTCAATGGCAAAAATCAATGAATATTGTAAATGCACAAACAGTAATATCTCCGCATTGCAAGGTGCAATTCTGAAATTTTTTGCTTTTTCCTGCTAATCCTAGCATGATAAAGAAGATTCAAAGAGAGTGAGATGCCAGCTCTTTTCATTCAGTCAGTAGCTTCAAACATTTCTGGTATATGAATAACATGATGTTTTTCAATGGCAAAAATCAATAAATATTGTAAATGCACAAACAGTAATATCTCCACATTGCAAGGTGCAATTCTGAAATTTTTTGCTTTGTCCTGCTAATCCTAGCATGATAAAGAAGATTCAAAGAGAGTGAGATGCCAGCTCCTTTCATTCAGTCAGTAGCTTCAAACATTTCTGGACGTTTTTCAATGGCAAAAATCAATGAATATTGTAAATGCACAAACAGTAATATCTCCGCATTGCAAGGTGCAATTCTGAAATTTTTTGCTTTTTCCTGCTAATCCTAGCATGATAAAGAAGATTCAAAGAGAGTGAGATGCCAGCTCTTTTCATTCAGTCAGTAGCTTCAAACATTTCTGGTATATGAATAACATGATGTTTTTCAATGGCAAAAATCAATGAATATTGTAAATGCACAAACAGTAATTTCTCCGCATTGCAAGGTGCAATTCTGAAATTTTTTGCTTTTTCCTGCTAATCCTAGCATGATAAAGAAGATTCAAAGAGAGTGAGATGCCAGCTCCTTTCATTCAGTCAGTAGCTTCAAACATTTCTGGACGTTTTTCAATGGCAAAAATTAATGAATATTGTAAATGCACAAACAGTAATATCTCCGCATTGCAAGGTGCAATTCTGAAATTTTTTGCTTTTTCCTGCTAATCCTAGCATGATAAAGAAGATTCAAAGAGAGTGAGATGCCAGCTCTTTTCATTCAGTCAGTAGCTTCAAACATTTCTGGTATATGAATAACATGATGTTTTTCAATGGCAAAAATCAATGAATATTGTAAATGCACAAACAGTAATATCTCCACATTGCAAGGTGCAATTCTGAAATTTTTTGCCTTTTCCTGCTAATCCTAGCATGATAAAGAAGATTCAAAGAGAGAGAGATGCCAGCTCCTTTCATTCAGTCAGTAGCTTCAAACATTTCTGGACGTTTTTCAATGGCAAAAATCAATGAATATTGTAAATGCACAAACAGTAATATCTCCGCATTGCAAGGTGCAATTCTGAATTTTTTTGCTTTTTCCTGCTAATCCTAGCATGATAAAGAAGATTCAAAGAGAGTGAGATGCCAGCTCTTTTCATTCAGTCAGTAGCTTCAAACATTTCTGGACGTTTTTCAATGGCAAAAATCAATGAATATTGTAAATGCACAAACAGTAATTTCTCCACATTGCAAGGTGCAATTCTGAAATTTTTTGCTTTTTCCTGCTAATCCTAGCATGATAAAGAAGATTCAAAGAGAGTGAGATGCCAGCTCTTTTCATTCAGTCAGTAGCTTCAAACATTTCTGGTATATGAATAACATGATGTTTTTCAATGGCAAAAATCAATGAATATTGTAAATGCACAACAGTAATATCTCCGCATTGCAAGGTGCAATTCTGAAATTTTTTGCTTTTTCCTGCTAATCCTAGCATGATAAAGAAGATTCAAAGAGAGTGAGATGCCAGCTCTTTTCATTCAGTCAGTAGCTTCAAACATTTCTGGTATATGAATAACATGATGTTTTTCAATGGCAAAAATCAATAAATATTGCAAATGCACAAACAGTAATATCTCCACATTGCAAGGTGCAATTCTGAAATTTTTTGCTTTTTCCTGCTAATCCTAGCATGATAAAGAAGATTCAAAGAGAGTGAGATGCCAGCTCCTTTCATTCAGTCAGTAGCTTCAAACATTTCTGGACGTTTTTCAATGGCAAAAATCAATGAATATTGTAAATGCACAAACAGTAATATCTCCGCATTGCAAGGTGCAATTCTGAAATTTTTTGCTTTTTCCTGCTAATCCTAGCATGATAAAGAAGATTCAAAGAGAGTGAGATGCCAGCTCTTTTCATTCAGTCAGTAGCTTCAAACATTTCTGGTATATGAATAACATGATGTTTTTCAATGGCAAAAATCAATGAATATTGTAAATGCACAAACAGTAATTTCTCCGCATTGCAAGGTGCAATTCTGAAATTTTTTGCTTTTTCCTGCTAATCCTAGCATGATAAAGAAGATTCAAAGAGAGTGAGATGCCAGCTCCTTTCATTCAGTCAGTAGCTTCAAACATTTCTGGACGTTTTTCAATGGCAAAAATCAATGAATATTGTAAATGCACAAACAGTAATATCTCCGCATTGCAAGGTGCAATTCTGAAATTTTTTCCTTTTTCCAGCTAATCCTAGCATGATAAAGAAGATTCAAAGAGAGTGAGATGCCAGCTCCTTTCATTCAGTCAGTAGCTTCAAACATTTCTGGACGTTTTTCAATGGCAAAAATCAATGAATATTGTAAATGCACAAACAGTAATATCTCCGCATTGCAAGGTGCAATTCTGAAATTTTTTGCTTTTTCCTGCTAATCCTAGCATGATAAAGAAGATTCAAAGAGAGTGAGATGCCAGCTCTTTTCATTCAGTCAGTAGCTTCAAACATTTCTGGTATATGAATAACATGATGTTTTTCAATGGCAAAAATCAATAAATATTGTAAATGCACAAACAGTAATATCTCCACATTGCAAGGTGCAATTCTGAATTTTTTTGCTTTTTCCTGCTAATCCTAGCATGATAAAGAAGATTCAAAGAGAGTGAGATGCCAGCTCCTTTCATTCAGTCAGTAGCTTCAAACATTTCTGGACGTTTTTCAATGGCAAAAATCAATGAATATTGTAAATGCACAAACAGTAATATCTCCGCATTGCAAGGTGCAATTCTGAAATTTTTTGCTTTTTCCTGCTAATCCTAGCATGATAAAGAAGATTCAAAGAGAGTGAGATGCCAGCTCTTTTCATTCAGTCAGTAGCTTCAAACATTTCTGGTATATGAATAACATGATGTTTTTCAATGGCAAAAATCAATGAATATTGTAAATGCACAAACAGTAATTTCTCCGCATTGCAAGGTGCAATTCTGAAATTTTTTGCTTTTTCCTGCTAATCCTAGCATGATAAAGAAGATTCAAAGAGAGTGAGATGCCAGCTCCTTTCATTCAGTCAGTAGCTTCAAACATTTCTGGACGTTTTTCAATGGCAAAAATCAATGAATATTGTAAATGCACAAACAGTAATATCTCCGCATTGCAAGGTGCAATTCTGAAATTTTTTGCTTTTTCCTGCTAATCCTAGCATGATAAAGAAGATTCAAAGAGAGTGAGATGCCAGCTCCTTTCATTCAGTCAGTAGCTTCAAACATTTCTGGACGCTTTTCAATGGCAAAAATCAATGAATATTGTAAATGCACAAACAGTAATTTCTCCGCATTGCAAGGTGCAATTCTGAAATTTTTTGCTTTTTCCTGCTAATCCTAGCATGATAAAGAAGATTCAAAGAGAGTGAGATGCCAGCTCCTTTCATTCAGTCAGTAGCTTCAAACATTTCTGGACGTTTTTCAATGGCAAAAATTAATGAATATTGTAAATGCACAAACAGTAATATCTCCGCATTGCAAGGTGCAATTCTGAAATTTTTTGCTTTTTCCTGCTAATCCTAGCATGATAAAGAAGATTCAAAGAGAGTGAGATGCCAGCTCTTTTCATTCAGTCAGTAGCTTCAAACATTTCTGGTATATGAATAACATGATGTTTTTCAATGGCAAAAATCAATGAATATTGTAAATGCACAAACAGTAATATCTCCACATTGCAAGGTGCAATTCTGAAATTTTTTTTCTTTTTCCTGCTAATCCTAGCATGATAAAGAAGATTCAAAGAGAGAGAGATGCCAGCTCCTTTCATTCAGTCAGTAGCTTCAAACATTTCTGGATGTTTTTCAATGGCAAAAATCAATGAATATTGTAAATGCACAAACAGTAATATCTCCGCATTGCAAGGTGCAATTCTGAAATTTTTTGCTTTTTCCTGCTAATCCTAGCATGATAAAGAAGATTCAAAGAGAGTGAGATGCCAGCTCTTTTCATTCAGTCAGTAGCTTCAAACATTTCTGGACGTTTTTCAATGGCAAAAATCAATGAATATTGTAAATGCACAAACAGTAATTTCTCCACATTGCAAGGTGCAATTCTGAAATTTTTTGCTTTTTCCTGCTAATCCTAGCATTATAAAGAAGATTCAAAGAGAGTGAGATGCCAGCTCTTTTCATTCAGTCAGTAGCTTCAAACATTTCTGGTATATGAATAACATGATGTTTTTCAATGGCAAAAATCAATGAATATTGTAAATGCACAACAGTAATATCTCCGCATTGCAAGGTGCAATTCTGAAATTTTTTGCTTTTTCCTGCTAATCCTAGCATGATAAAGAAGATTCAAAGAGAGTGAGATGCCAGCTCTTTTCATTCAGTCAGTAGCTTCAAACATTTCTGGACGTTTTTCAATGGCAAAAATCAATGAATATTGTAAATGCACAAACAGTAATTTCTCCGCATTGCAAGGTGCAATTCTGAAATTTTTTGCTTTTTCCTGCTAATCCTAGCATGATAAAGAAGATTCGAGGAGAGTGAGATGCCAGCTCTTTTCATTCAGTCAGTAGCTTCAAACATTTCTGGACGTTTTTCAATGTCAAAAATCAATGAATATTGTAAATGCACAAACAGTAATATCTCCGCATTGCAAGGTGCAATTCTGAAATTTTTTGCTTTTTCCTGCTCCTCTTAGCATGATAAAGAAGATTCAAAGAGAGTGAGATGCCAGCTCTTTTCATTCAGTCAGTAGCTTCAAACATTTCTGGACGTTTTTCAATGGCAAAAATCAATGAATATTGTAAATGCACAAACAGTAATATCTCCGCATTGCAAGGTGCAATTCTGAAATTTTTTGCTTTTTCCTGCTAATCCTAGCATGATAAAGAAGATTCAAAGAGAGTGAGATGCCAGCTCTTTTCATTCAGTCAGTAGCTTCAAACATTTCTGGTATATGAATAACATGATGTTTTTCAATGGCAAAAATCAATGAATATTGTAAATGCACAAACAGTAATTTCTCCGCATTGCAAGGTGCAATTCTGAAATTTTTTGCTTTTTCCTGCTAATCCTAGCATGATAAAGAAGATTCAAAGAGAGTGAGATGCCAGCTCCTTTCATTCAGTCAGTAGCTTCAAACATTTCTGGACGTTTTTCAATGGCAAAAATCAATGAATATTGTAAATGCACAAACAGTAATATCTCCACATTGCAAGGTGCAATTCTGAAATTTTTTGGTTTTTCCTGCTAATCCTAGCATGATAAAGAAGATTCAAAGAGAGTGAGATGCCAGCTCCTTTCATTCAGTCAGTAGCTTCAAACATTTCTGGACGTTTTTCAATGGCAAAAATCAATGAATATTGTAAATGCACAAACAGTAATTTCTCCGCATTACAAGGTGCAATTCTGAAATTTTTTGCTTTTTCCTGCTAATCCTAGCATGATAAAGAAGATTCAAAGAGAGTGAGATGCCAGCTCTTTTCATTCAGTCAGTAGCTTCAAACATTTCTGGACGTTTTTCAATGGCAAAAATCAATGAATATTGTAAATGCACAAACAGTAATTTCTCCGCATTGCAAGGTGCAATTCTGAAATTTTTTGCTTTTTCCTGCTCCTCTTAGCATGATAAAGAAGATTCAAAGAGAGTGAGATGCCAGCTCTTTTCATTCAGTCAGTAGCTTCAAACATTTCTGGACGTTTTTCAATGGCAAAAATCAATGAATATTGTAAATGCACAAACAGTAATATCTCCGCATTGCAAGGTGCAATTCTGAAATTTTTTGCTTTTTCCTGCTAATCCTAGCATGATAAAGAAGATTCAAAGAGAGTGAGATGCCAGCTCTTTTCATTCAGTCAGTAGCTTCAAACAATTCTGGTATATGAATAACATGATGTTTTTCAATGGCAAAAATCAATGAATATTGTAAATGCACAAACAGTAATTTCTCCGCATTGCAAGGTGCAATTCTGAAATTTTTTGCTTTTTCCTGCTAATCCTAGCATGATAAAGAAGATTCAAAGAGAGTGAGATGCCAGCTCCTTTCATTCAGTCAGTAGCTTCAAACATTTCTGGACGTTTTTCAATGGCAAAAATCAATGAATATTGTAAATGCACAAACAGTAATATCTCCACATTGCAAGGTGCAATTCTGAAATTTTTTGCTTTTTCCTGCTAATCCTAGCATGATAAAGAAGATTCAAAGAGAGTGAGATGCCAGCTCCTTTCATTCAGTCAGTAGCTTCAAACATTTCTGGACGTTTTTCAATGGCAAAAATCAATGAATATTGTAAATGCACAAACAGTAATTTCTCCGCATTGCAAGGTGCAATTCTGAAATTTTTTGCTTTTTCCTGCTAATCCTAGCATGATAAAGAAGATTCAAAGAGAGTGAGATGCCAGCTCTTTTCATTCAGTCAGTAGCTTCAAACATTTCTGGACGTTTTTCAATGGCAAAAATCAATGAATATTGTAAATGCACAAACAGTAATATCTCCGCATTGCAAGGTGCAATTCTGAAATTTTTTGCTTTTTCCTGCTAATCCTAGCATGATAAAGATTTAAAGAGAGTGAGATGCCAGCTCTTTTCATTCAGTCAGTAGCTTCAAACATTTCTGGACGTTTTTCAATGGCAAAAATCAATGAATATTGTAAATGCACAAAGAGTAATATCTCCGCATTGCAAGGTGCAATTCTGAAATTTTTTGCTTTTTCCTGCTAATCCTAGCATGATAAAGAAGATTCAAAGAGAGTGAGATGCCAGCTCTTTTCATTCAGTCAGTAGCTTCAAACATTTCTGGACGTTTTTCAATGGCAAAAATCAATGAATATTGTAAATGCACAAACAGTAATTTCTCCGCATTGCAAGGTGCAATTCTGAAATTTTTTGCTTTTTCCTGCTAATCCTAGCATGATAAAGAAGATTCAAAGAGAGTGAGATGCCAGCTCTTTTCATTCAGTCAGTAGCTTCAAACATTTCTGGACGTTTTTCAATGGCAAAAATCAATGAATATTGTAAATGCACAAACAGTAATTTCTCCGCATTGCAAGGTGCAATTCTGAAATTTTTTGCTTTTTCCTGCTAATCCTAGCATGATAAAGAAGATTCAAAGAGAGTGAAAAGCCAGCTCATTTCATTCAGTCAGTAGCTTCAAACATTTCTGGACGTTTTTCAATGCAAAAATCAATGAATATTGTAAATGCACAAACAGTAATATCTCCGCATTGCAAGGTGCAATTCTGAAATTTTTTGCTTTTTCCTGCTAATCCTAGCATGATAAAGAAGATTCAAAGAGAGTGAGATGCCAGCTCTTTTCATTCAGTCAGTAGCTTCAAACATTTCTGGACGTTTTTCAATGTCAAAAATCAATGAATATTGTAAATGCACAAACAGTAATATCTCCGCATTGCAAGGTGCAATTCTGAAATTTTTTGCTTTTTCCTGCTAATCCTAGCATGATAAAGTAGATTCAAAGAGAGTGAGATGTCAGCTCTTTTCATTCAGTCAGTAGCTTCAAACATTTCTAGTATATGAATAACATGATGTTTTTCAATGGCAAAAATCAATGAATATTGTAAATGCACAAACAGTAATATCTCCACATTGCAAGGTGCAATTCTGAAATTTTTTGCTTTTTCCTGCTAATCCTAGCATGATAAAGAAGATTCAAAGAGAGTGAGATGCCAGCTCTTTTCATTCAGTCAGTAGCTTCAAACATTTCTGGACGTTTTTCAATGGCAAAAATCAATGAATATTGTAAATGCACAAACAGTAATATCTCCGCATTGCAAGGTGCAATTCTGAAATTTTTTGCTTTTTCCTGCTAATCCTAGCATGATAAAGAAGATTCAAAGAGAGTGAGATGCCAGCTCTTTTCATTCAGTCAGTAGCTTCAAACATTTCCGGTATATGAATAACATGATGTTTTTCAATGGCAAAAATCAATGAATATTGTAAATGCACAAACAGTAATATCTCCGCATTGCAAGGTGCAATTCTGAAATTTTTTGCTTTTTCCTGCTAATCCTAGCATGATAAAGAAGATTCAAAGAGAGTGAGATGCCAGCTCTTTTCATTCAGTCAGTAGTTTCAAACATTTCTGGACGTTTTTCAATGGCAAAAATCAATGAATATTGTAAATGCACAAACAGTAATTTCTCCGCATTGCAAGGTGCAATTCTGAAATTTTTTGCTTTTTCCTGCTAATCCTAGCATGATAAAGAAGATTCAAAGAGAGTGAGATGCCAGCTCTTTTCATTCAGTCAGTAGCTTCAAACATTTCTGGACGTTTTTCAATGGCAAAAATCAATGAATATTGTAAATGCACAAACAGTAATATCTCCGCATTGCAAGGTGCAATTCTGAAATTTTTTGCTTTTTCCTGCTCCTCTTAGCATGATAAAGAAGATTCAAAGAGAGTGAGATGCCAGCTCTTTTCATTCAGTCAGTAGCTTCAAACATTTCTGGTATATGAATAACATGATGTTTTTCAATGGCAAAAATCAATGAATATTGTAAATGCACAAACAGTAATTTCTCTGCATTGCAAGGTGCAATTCTGAAATTTTTTGCTTTTTCCTGCTAATCCTAGCATGATAAAGAAGATTCAAAGAGAGTGAGATGCCAGCTCCTTTCATTCAGTCAGTAGCTTCAAACATTTCTGGACGTTTTTCAATGGCAAAAATCAATGAATATTGTAAATGCACAAACAGTAATATCTCCACATTGCAAGGTGCAATTCTGAAATTTTTTGCTTTTTCCTGCTAATCCTAGCATGATAAAGAAGATTCAAAGAGAGTGAGATGCCAGCTCCTTTCATTCAGTCAGTAGCTTCAAACATTTCTGGACGTTTTTCAATGGCAAAAATCAATGAATATTGTAAATGCACAAACAGTAATTTCTCCGCATTGCAAGGTGCAATTCTGAAATTTTTTGCTTTTTCCTGCTAATCCTAGCATGATAAAGAAGATTCAAAGAGAGTGAGATGCCAGCTCTTTTCATTCAGTCAGTAGCTTCAAACATTTCTGGACGTTTTTTAATGGCAAAAATCAATGAATATTGTAAATGCACAAACAGTAATATCTCCGCATTGCAAGGTGCAATTCTGAAATTTTTTGCTTTTTCCTGCTAATCCTAGCATGATAAAGAAGATTCAAAGAGAGTGAGATGCCAGCTCTTTTCATTCAGTCAGTAGCTTCAAACATTTATGGTATATGAATAACATGATGTTTTTCAATGGCAAAAATCAATGAATATTGTAAATGCACAAACAGTAATATCTCCACATTGCAAGGTGCAATTCTGAAATTTTTTGCTTTTTCCTGCTAATCCTAGCATGATAAAGAAGATTCAAAGAGAGTGAGATGCCAGCTCCTTTCATTCAGTCAGTAGCTTCAAACATTTCTGGACGTTTTTCAATGGCAAAAATCAATGAATATTGTAAATGCACAAACAGTAATTTCTCCGCATTGCAAGGTGCAATTCTGAAATTTTTTGCTTTTTCCTGCTAATCCTAGCATAATAAAGAAGATTCAAAGAGAGTGAGATGCCAGCTCTTTTCATTCAGTCAGTAGCTTCAAACATTTCTGGTATATGAATAACATGATGTTTTTCAATGGCAAAAATCAATGAATATTGTAAATGCACAAACAGTAATATCTCCGCATTGCAAGGTGCAATTCTGAAATTTTTTGCTTTTTCCTGCTAATCCTAGCATGATAAAGAAGATTCAAAGAGAGTGAGATGCCAGCTCTTTTCATTCAGTCAGTAGCTTCAAACATTTCTGGACGTTTTTCAATGGCAAAAATCAATGAATATTGTAAATGCACAAACAGTAATATCTCCGCATTGCAAGGTGCAATTCTGAAATTTTTTGCTTTTTCCTGCTAATCCTAGCATGATAAAGAAGATTCAAAGAGAGTGAGATGCCAGCTCCTTTCATTCAGTCAGTAGCTTCAAACATTTCTGGACGTTTTTCAATGGCAAAAATCAGTGAATATTGTAAATGCACAAACAGTAATATCTCCGCATTGCAAGGTGCAATTCTGAAATTTTTTGCTTTTTCCTGCTAATCCTAGCATGATAAAGAAGATTCAAAGAGAGTGAGATGCCAGCTCCTTTCATTCAGTCAGTAGCTTCAAACATTTCTGGACGTTTTTCAATGGCAAAAATCAATGAATATTGTAAATGCACAAACAGTAATATCTCCGCATTGCAAGGTGCAATTCTGAAATTTTTTGTTTTTTCCTGCTAATCCTAGCATGATAAAGAAGATTCAAAGAGAGTGAGATGCCAGCTCCTTTCATTCAGTCAGTAGCTTCAAACATTTCTGGACGTTTTTCAATGGCAAAAATCAATGAATATTGTAAATGCACAAACAGTAATATCTCCGCATTGCAAGGTGCAATTCTGAAATTTTTTGCTTTTTCCTGCTAATCCTAGCATGATAAAGAAGATTCAAAGAGAGTGAGATGCCAGCTCCTTTCATTCAGTCAGTAGCTTCAAACATTTCTGGACGTTTTTCAATGGCAAAAATCAATGAATATTGTAAATGCACAAACAGTAATATCTCCACATTGCAAGGTGCAATTCTGAAATTTTTTGCTTTTTCCTGCTAATCCTAGCATGATAAAGAAGATTCAAAGAGAGTGAGATGCCAGCTCTTTTCATTCAGTCAGTAGCTTCAAACATTTCTGGTATATGAATAACATGATGTTTTTCAATGGCAAAAATCAATGAATATTGTAAATGCACAAACAGTAATATCTCCGCATTGCAAGGTGCAATTCTGAAATTTTTTGCTTTTTCCTGCTAATCCTAGCATGATAAAGAAGATTCAAAGAGAGTGAGATGCCAGCTCTTTTCATTCAGTCAGTAGCTTCAAACATTTTTGGACGTTTTTCAATGGCAAAAATCAATGAATATTGTAAATGCACAAACAGTAATATCTCCACATTGCAAGGTGCAATTCTGAAATTTTTTGCTTTTTCCTGCTAATCCTAGCATGATAAAGAAGATTCAAAGAGAGTAAGATGCCAGCTCCTTTCATTCAGTCATTAGCTTCAAACATTTCTGGACGTTTTTCAATGGCAAAAATCAATGAATATTGTACATGCACAAACAGTAATTTCTCCGCATTGCAGGGTGCAATTCTGAAATTTTTTGCTTTTTCCTGCTAATCCTAGCATGATAAAGAAGATTCAAAGAGAGTGAGATGCCAGCTCTTTTCATTCAGTCAGTAGCTTCAAACATTTCTGGTATATGAATAACATGATGTTTTTCAATGGCAAAAATCAATGAATATTGTAAATGCACAAACAGTAATATCTCCACATTGCAAGGTGCAATTCTGAAATTTTTTGCTTTTTCCTGCTAATCCTAGCATGATAAAGAAGATTCAAAGAGAGTGAGATGCCAGCTCCTTTCATTCAGTCAGTAGCTTCAAACATTTCTGGACGTTTTTCAATGGCAAAAATCAATGAATATTGTAAATGCACAAACAGTAATATCTCCGCATTGCAAGGTGCAATTCTGAAATTTTTTGCTTTTTCCTGCTAATCCTAGCATGATAAAGAAGATTCAAAGAGAGTGAGATGCCAGCTCCTTTCATTCAGTCAGTAGCTTCAAACATTTCTGGACGTTTTTCAATGGCAAAAATCAATGAATATTGTAAATGCACAAACAGTAATATCTCCGCATTGCATGGTGCAATTCTGAAATTTTTTACTTTTTCCTGCTAATCCTAGCATGATAAAGAAGATTCAAAGAGAGTGAGATGCCAGCTCCTTTCATTCAGTCAGTAGCTTCAAACATTTCTGGACATTTTTCAATGGCAAAAATCAATGAATATTGTAAATGCACAAACAGTAATATCTCCGCATTGCAAGGTGCAATTCTGAAATTTTTTGCTTTTTCCTGCTAATCCTAGCATGATAAAGAAGATTCAAAGAGAGTGAGATGCCAGCTCTTTTCATTCAGTCAGTAGCTTCAAACATTTCTGGTATATGAATAACATGATGTTTTTCAATGGCAAAAATCAATGAATATTGTAAATGCACAAACAGTAATATCTCCACATTGCAAGGTGCAATTCTGAAATTTTTTGCTTTTTCCTGCTAATTCTAGCATGATAAAGAAGATTCAAAGAGAGTGAGATGCCAGCTCTATTCATTCAGTCAGTAGCTTCAAACATTTCTGGTATATGAATAACATGATGTTTTTCAATGGCAAAAATCAATGAATATTGTAAATGCACAAACAGTAATATCTCCGCATTGCAAGGTGCAATTCTGAAATTTTTTGCTTTTTCCTGCTAATCCTAGCATGATAAAGAAGATTCAAAGAGAGTGAGATGCCAGCTCTTTTCATTCAGTCAGTAGCTTCAAACATTTTTGGACGTTTTTCAATGGCAAAAATCAATGAATATTGTAAATGCACAAACAGTAATATCTCCACATTGCAAGGTGCAATTCTGAAATTTTTTGCTTTTTCCTGCTAATCCTAGTATGATAAAGAAGATTCAAAGAGAGTAAGATGCCA
Organism: Phyllobates terribilis; assembly: GCF_046119375.1. Classification (NCBI taxonomy): domain Eukaryota; kingdom Metazoa; phylum Chordata; class Amphibia; order Anura; family Dendrobatidae; genus Phyllobates; species Phyllobates terribilis. The sequence goes on from NW_027363386.1 coordinate 807,891, forward strand.
GCTCCTTTCATTCAGTCATTAGCTTCAAACATTTCTGGACGTTTTTCAATGGCAAAAATCAATGAATATTGTACATGCACAAACAGTAATTTCTCCGCATTGCAGGGTGCAATTCTGAAATTTTTTGCTTTTTCCTGCTAATCCTAGCATGATAAAGAAGATTCAAAGAGAGTGAGATGCCAGCTCTTTTCATTCAGTCAGTAGCTTCAAACATTTCTGGTATATGAATAACATGATGTTTTTCAATGGCAAAAATCAATGAATATTGTAAATGCACAAACAGTAATATCTCCACATTGCAAGGTGCAATTCTGAAATTTTTTGCTTTTTCCTGCTAATCCTAGCATGATAAAGAAGATTCAAAGAGAGTGAGATGCCAGCTCCTTTCATTCAGTCAGTAGCTTCAAACATTTCTGGACGTTTTTCAATGGCAAAAATCAATGAATATTGTAAATGCACAAACAGTAATATCTCCGCATTGCAAGGTGCAATTCTGAAATTTTTTGCTTTTTCCTGCTAATCCTAGCATGATAAAGAAGATTCAAAGAGAGTGAGATGCCAGCTCCTTTCATTCAGTCAGTAGCTTCAAACATTTCTGGACGTTTTTCAATGGCAAAAATCAATGAATATTGTAAATGCACAAACAGTAATATCTCCGCATTGCATGGTGCAATTCTGAAATTTTTTACTTTTTCCTGCTAATCCTAGCATGATAAAGAAGATTCAAAGAGAGTGAGATGCCAGCTCCTTTCATTCAGTCAGTAGCTTCAAACATTTCTGGACGTTTTTCAATGGCAAAAATCAATGAATATTGTAAATGCACAAACAGTAATATCTCCGCATTGCAAGGTGCAATTCTGAAATTTTTTGCTTTTTCCTGCTAATCCTAGCATGATAAAGAAGATTCAAAGAGAGTGAGATGCCAGCTCTTTTCATTCAGTCAGTAGCTTCAAACATTTCTGGTATATGAATAACATGATGTTTTTCAATGGCAAAAATCAATGAATATTGTAAATGCACAAACAGTAATATCTCCACATTGCAAGGTGCAATTCTGAAATTTTTTGCTTTTTCCTGCTAATTCTAGCATGATAAAGAAGATTCAAAGAGAGTGAGATGCCAGCTCTATTCATTCAGTCAGTAGCTTCAAACATTTCTGGTATATGAATAACATGATGTTTTTCAATGGCAAAAATCAATGAATATTGTAAATGCACAAACAGTAATTTCTCCGCATTGCAAGGTGCAATTCTGAAATTTTTTGCTTTTTCCTGCTAATCCTAGCATGATAAAGAAGATTCAAAGAGAGTGAGATGCCAGCTCCTTTCATTCAGTCAGTAGCTTCAAACATTTCTGGACGTTTTTCAATGGCAAAAATCAATGAATATTGTAAATGCACAAACAGTAATATCTCCGCATTGCAAAGTGCAATTCTGAAATTTTTTGCTTTTTCCTGCTAATCCTAGCATGATAAAGAAGATTCAAAGAGAGTGAGATGCCAGCTCTTTTCATTCAGTCAGTAGCTTCAAACATTTCTGGTATATGAATAACCTGATGTTTTTCAATGGCAAAAATCAATGAATATTGTAAATGCACAAACAGTAATATCTCCGCATTGCAAGGTGCAATTCTGAAATTTTTTGCTTTTTCCTGCTAATCCTAGCATGATAAAGAAGATTCAAAGAGAGTGAGATGCCAGCTCTTTTCATTCAGTCAGTAGCTTCAAACATTTCTGGTATATGAATAACATGATGTTTTTCAATGGCAAAAATCAATGAATATTGTAAATGCACAAACAGTAATATCTCCGCATTGCAAGGTGCAATTCTGAAATTTTTTGCTTTTTCCTGCTAATCCTAGCATGATAAAGAAGATTCAAAGAGAGTGAGATGCCAGCTCTTTTCATTCAGTCAGTAGCTTCAAACATTTCTGGTATATGAATAACATGATGTTTTTCAATGGCAAAAATCAATGAATATTGTAAATGCACAAACAGTAATATCTCCGCATTGCAAGGTGCAATTCTGAAATTTTTTGCTTTTTTCTGCTAATCCTAGCATGATAAAGAAGATTCAAAGAGAGTGAGATGCCAGCTCTTTTCATTCAGTCAGTAGCTTCAAACATTTCTGGTATATGAATAACATGATGTTTTTCAATGGCAAAAATCAATGAATATTGTAAATGCACAAACAGTAATATCTCCACATTGCAAGGTGCAATTCTGAAATTTTTTGCTTTTTCCTGCTAATCCTAGCATGATAAAGAAGATTCAAAGAGAGTGAGATGCCAGCTCTTTTCATTCAGTCAGTAGCTTCAAACATTTCTGGTATATGAATAACATGATGTTTTTCAATGGCAAAAATCAATGAATATTGTAAATGCACAAACAGTAATATCTCCGCATTGCAAGGTGCAATTCTGAAATTTTTTGCTTTATCCTGCTAATCCTAGCATGATAAAGAAGATTCAAAGAGAGTGAGATGCCAGCTCCTTTCATTCAGTCAGTAGCTTCAAACATTTCTGGACGTTTTTCAATGGCAAAAATCAATGAATATTGTAAATGCACAAACAGTAATATCTCCGCATTGCAAGGTGCAATTCTGAAATTTTTTGCTTTTTCCTGCTAATCAGCATGATAAAGAAGATTCAAAGAGAGTGAGATGCCAGCTCTTTTCATTCAGTCAGTAGCTTCAAACATTTCTGGACGTTTTTCAATGGCAAAAATCAATGAATATTGTAAATGCACAAACAGTAATATCTCCACATTGCAAGATGCAATTCTGAAATTTTTTGCTTTTTCCTGCTAATCCTAGCATGATAAAGAAGATTCAAAGAGAGTGAGATGCCAGCTCCTTTCATTCAGTCAGTAGCTTCAAACATTTCTGGACGTTTTTCAATGGCAAAAATCAATGAATATTGTAAATGCACAAACAGTAATATCTCCGCATTGCAAGGTGCAATTCTGAAATTTTTTGCTTTTTCCTGCTAATCCTAGCATGATAAAGAAGATTCAAAGAGAGTGAGATGCCAGCTCCTTTCATTCAGTCAGTAGCTTCAAACATTTCTGGACGTTTTTCAATGGCAAAAATCAATGAATATTGTAAATGCACAAACAGTAATATCTCCGCATTGCATGGTGCAATTCTGAAATTTTTTACTTTTTCCTGCTAATCCTAGCATGATAAAGAAGATTCAAAGAGAGTGAGATGCCAGCTCCTTTCATTCAGTCAGTAGCTTCAAACATTTCTGGACGTTTTTCAATGGCAAAAATCAATGAATATTGTAAATGCACAAACAGTAATATCTCCGCATTGCAAGGTGCAATTCTGAAATTTTTTGCTTTTTCCTGCTAATCCTAGCATGATAAAGAAGATTCAAAGAGAGTGAGATGCCAGCTCTTTTCATTCAGTCAGTAGCTTCAAACATTTCTGGTATATGAATAACATGATGTTTTTCAATGGCAAAAATCAATGAATATTGTAAATGCACAAACAGTAATATCTCCACATTGCAAGGTGCAATTCTGAAATTTTTTGCTTTTTCCTGCTAATTCTAGCATGATAAAGAAGATTCAAAGAGAGTGAGATGCCAGCTCTATTCATTCAGTCAGTAGCTTCAAACATTTCTGGTATATGAATAACATGATGTTTTTCAATGGCAAAAATCAATTAATATTGTAAATGCACAAACAGTAATATCTCCGCATTGCAAGGTGCAATTCTGAAATTTTTTGCTTTTTCCTGCTAATCCTAGCATGATAAAGAAGATTCAAAGAGAGTGAGATGCCAGCTCTTTTCATTCAGTCAGTAGCTTCAAACATTTTTGGACGTTTTTCAATGGCAAAAATCAATGAATATTGTAAATGCACAAACAGTAATATCTCCACATTGCAAGGTGCAATTCTGAAATTTTTTGCTTTTTCCTGCTAATCCTAGCATGATAAAGAAGATTCAAAGAGAGTAAGATGCCAGCTCCTTTCATTCAGTCATTAGCTTCAAACATTTCTGGACGTTTTTCAATGGCAAAAATCAATGAATATTGTACATGCACAAACAGTAATTTCTCCGCATTGCAGGGTGCAATTCTGAAATTTTTTGCTTTTTCCTGCTAATCCTAGCATGATAAAGAAGATTCAAAGAGAGTGAGATGCCAGCTCTTTTCATTCAGTCAGTAGCTTCAAACATTTCTGGTATATGAATAACATGATGTTTTTCAATGGCAAAAATCAATGAATATTGTGAATGCACAAACAGTAATATCTCCACATTGCAAGGTGCAATTCTGAAATTTTTTGCTTTTTCCTGCTAATCCTAGCATGATAAAGAAGATTCAAAGAGAGTGAGATGCCAGCTCCTTTCATTCAGTCAGTAGCTTCAAACATTTCTGGACGTTTTTCAATGGCAAAAATCAATGAATATTGTAAATGCACAAACAGTAATATCTCCGCATTGCAAGGTGCAATTCTGAAATTTTTTGCTTTTTCCTGCTAATCCTAGCATGATAAAGAAGATTCAAAGAGAGTGAGATGCCAGCTCCTTTCATTCAGTCAGTAGCTTCAAACATTTCTGGACGTTTTTCAATGGCAAAAATCAATGAATATTGTAAATGCACAAACAGTAATATCTCCGCATTGCATGGTGCAATTCTGAAATTTTTTACTTTTTCCTGCTAATCCTAGCATGATAAAGAAGATTCAAAGAGAGTGAGATGCCAGCTCCTTTCATTCAGTCAGTAGCTTCAAACATTTCTGGACGTTTTTCAATGGCAAAAATCAATGAATATTGTAAATGCACAAACAGTAATATCTCCGCATTGCAAGGTGCAATTCTGAAATTTTTTGCTTTTTCCTGCTAATCCTAGCATGATAAAGAAGATTCAAAGAGAGTGAGATGCCAGCTCTTTTCATTCAGTCAGTAGCTTCAAACATTTCTGGTATATGAATAACATGATGTTTTTCAATGGCAAAAATCAATGAATATTGTAAATGCACAAACAGTAATTTCTCCGCATTGCAAGGTGCAATTCTGAAATTTTTTGCTTTTTCCTGCTAATCCTAGCATGATAAAGAAGATTCAAAGAGAGTGAGATGCCAGCTCCTTTCATTCAGTCAGTAGCTTCAAACATTTCTGGACGTTTTTCAATGGCAAAAATCAATGAATATTGTAAATGCACAAACAGTAATATCTCCGCATTGCAAAGTGCAATTCTGAAATTTTTTGCTTTTTCCTGCTAATCCTAGCATGATAAAGAAGATTCAAAGAGAGTGAGATGCCAGCTCTTTTCATTCAGTCAGTAGCTTCAAACATTTCTGGTATATGAATAACCTGATGTTTTTCAATGGCAAAAATCAATGAATATTGTAAATGCACAAACAGTAATATCTCCGCATTGCAAGGTGCAATTCTGAAATTTTTTGCTTTTTCCTGCTAATCCTAGCATGATAAAGAAGATTCAAAGAGAGTGAGATGCCAGCTCTTTTCATTCAGTCAGTAGCTTCAAACATTTCTGGTATATGAATAACATGATGTTTTTCAATGGCAAAAATCAATGAATATTGTAAATGCACAAACAGTAATATCTCCGCATTGCAAGGTGCAATTCTGAAATTTTTTGCTTTTTCCTGCTAATCCTAGCATGATAAAGAAGATTCAAAGAGAGTGAGATGCCAGCTCTTTTCATTCAGTCAGTAGCTTCAAACATTTCTGGTATATGAATAACATGATGTTTTTCAATGGCAAAAATCAATGAATATTGTAAATGCACAAACAGTAATATCTCCACATTGCAAGGTGCAATTCTGAAATTTTTTGCTTTTTCCTGCTAATTCTAGCATGATAAAGAAGATTCAAAGAGAGTGAGATGCCAGCTCTATTCATTCAGTCAGTAGCTTCAAACATTTCTGGTATATGAATAACATGATGTTTTTCAATGGCAAAAATCAATTAATATTGTAAATGCACAAACAGTAATATCTCCGCATTGCAAGGTGCAATTCTGAAATTTTTTGCTTTTTCCTGCTAATCCTAGCATGATAAAGAAGATTCAAAGAGAGTGAGATGCCAGCTCTTTTCATTCAGTCAGTAGCTTCAAACATTTTTGGACGTTTTTCAATGGCAAAAATCAATGAATATTGTAAATGCACAAACAGTAATATCTCCACATTGCAAGGTGCAATTCTGAAATTTTTTGCTTTTTCCTGCTAATCCTAGCATGATAAAGAAGATTCAAAGAGAGTAAGATGCCAGCTCCTTTCATTCAGTCATTAGCTTCAAACATTTCTGGACGTTTTTCAATGGCAAAAATCAATGAATATTGTACATGCACAAACAGTAATTTCTCCGCATTGCAGGGTGCAATTCTGAAATTTTTTGCTTTTTCCTGCTAATCCTAGCATGATAAAGAAGATTCAAAGAGAGTGAGATGCCAGCTCTTTTCATTCAGTCAGTAGCTTCAAACATTTCTGGTATATGAATAACATGATGTTTTTCAATGGCAAAAATCAATGAATATTGTAAATGCACAAACAGTAATATCTCCACATTGCAAGGTGCAATTCTGAAATTTTTTGCTTTTTCCTGCTAATCCTAGCATGATAAAGAAGATTCAAAGAGAGTGAGATGCCAGCTCCTTTCATTCAGTCAGTAGCTTCAAACATTTCTGGACGTTTTTCAATGGCAAAAATCAATGAATATTGTAAATGCACAAACAGTAATATCTCCGCATTGCAAGGTGCAATTCTGAAATTTTTTGCTTTTTCCTGCTAATCCTAGCATGATAAAGAAGATTCAAAGAGAGTGAGATGCCAGCTCCTTTCATTCAGTCAGTAGCTTCAAACATTTCTGGACGTTTTTCAATGGCAAAAATCAATGAATATTGTAAATGCACAAACAGTAATATCTCCGCATTGCATGGTGCAATTCTGAAATTTTTTACTTTTTCCTGCTAATCCTAGCATGATAAAGAAGATTCAAAGAGAGTGAGATGCCAGCTCCTTTCATTCAGTCAGTAGCTTCAAACATTTCTGGACGTTTTTCAATGGCAAAAATCAATGAATATTGTAAATGCACAAACAGTAATATCTCCGCATTGCAAGGTGCAATTCTGAAATTTTTTGCTTTTTCCTGCTAATCCTAGCATGATAAAGAAGATTCAAAGAGAGTGAGATGCCAGCTCTTTTCATTCAGTCAGTAGCTTCAAACATTTCTGGTATATGAATAACATGATGTTTTTCAATGGCAAAAATCAATGAATATTGTAAATGCACAAACAGTAATATCTCCACATTGCAAGGTGCAATTCTGAAATTTTTTGCTTTTTCCTGCTAATTCTAGCATGATAAAGAAGATTCAAAGAGAGTGAGATGCCAGCTCTATTCATTCAGTCAGTAGCTTCAAACATTTCTGGTATATGAATAACATGATGTTTTTCAATGGCAAAAATCAATGAATATTGTAAATGCACAAACAGTAATTTCTCCGCATTGCAAGGTGCAATTCTGAAATTTTTTGCTTTTTCCTGCTAATCCTAGCATGATAAAGAAGATTCAAAGAGAGTGAGATGCCAGCTCCTTTCATTCAGTCAGTAGCTTCAAACATTTCTGGACGTTTTTCAATGGCAAAAATCAATGAATATTGTAAATGCACAAACAGTAATATCTCCGCATTGCAAAGTGCAATTCTGAAATTTTTTGCTTTTTCCTGCTAATCCTAGCATGATAAAGAAGATTCAAAGAGAGTGAGATGCCAGCTCTTTTCATTCAGTCAGTAGCTTCAAACATTTCTGGTATATGAATAACCTGATGTTTTTCAATGGCAAAAATCAATGAATATTGTAAATGCACAAACAGTAATATCTCCGCATTGCAAGGTGCAATTCTGAAATTTTTTGCTTTTTCCTGCTAATCCTAGCATGATAAAGAAGATTCAAAGAGAGTGAGATGCCAGCTCTTTTCATTCAGTCAGTAGCTTCAAACATTTCTGGTATATGAATAACATGATGTTTTTCAATGGCAAAAATCAATGAATATTGTAAATGCACAAACAGTAATATCTCCGCATTGCAAGGTGCAATTCTGAAATTTTTTGCTTTTTCCTGCTAATCCTAGCATGATAAAGAAGATTCAAAGAGAGTGAGATGCCAGCTCTTTTCATTCAGTCAGTAGCTTCAAACATTTCTGGTATATGAATAACATGATGTTTTTCAATGGCAAAAATCAATGAATATTGTAAATGCACAAACAGTAATATCTCCGCATTGCAAGGTGCAATTCTGAAATTTTTTGCTTTTTTCTGCTAATCCTAGCATGATAAAGAAGATTCAAAGAGAGTGAGATGCCAGCTCTTTTCATTCAGTCAGTAGCTTCAAACATTTCTGGTATATGAATAACATGATGTTTTTCAATGGCAAAAATCAATGAATATTGTAAATGCACAAACAGTAATATCTCCACATAGCAAGGTGCAATTCTGAAATTTTTTGCTTTTTCCTGCTAATCCTAGCATGATAAAGAAGATTCAAAGAGAGTGAGATGCCAGCTCTTTTCATTCAGTCAGTAGCTTCAAACATTTCTGGTATATGAATAACATGATGTTTTTCAATGGCAAAAATCAATGAATATTGTAAATGCACAAACAGTAATATCTCCGCATTGCAAGGTGCAATTCTGAAATTTTTTGCTTTATCCTGCTAATCCTAGCATGATAAAGAAGATTCAAAGAGAGTGAGATGCCAGCTCCTTTCATTCAGTCAGTAGCTTCAAACATTTCTGGACGTTTTTCAATGGCAAAAATCAATGAATATTGTAAATGCACAAACAGTAATATCTCCGCATTGCAAGGTGCAATTCTGAAATTTTTTGCTTTTTCCTGCTAATCAGCATGATAAAGAAGATTCAAAGAGAGTGAGATGCCAGCTCTTTTCATTCAGTCAGTAGCTTCAAACATTTCTGGACGTTTTTCAATGGCAAAAATCAATGAATATTGTAAATGCACAAACAGTAATATCTCCACATTGCAAGATGCAATTCTGAAATTTTTTGCTTTTTCCTGCTAATCCTAGCATGATAAAGAAGATTCAAAGAGAGTGAGATGCCAGCTCCTTTCATTCAGTCAGTAGCTTCAAACATTTCTGGACGTTTTTCAATGGCAAAAATCAATGAATATTGTAAATGCACAAACAGTAATATCTCCGCATTGCAATGTGCAATTCTGAAATTTTTTGCTTTTTCCTGCTAATCCTAGCATGATAAAGAAGATTCAAAGAGAGTGAGATGCCAGCTCTTTTCATTCAGTCAGTAGCTTCAAACATTTCTGGACGTTTTTCAATGGCAAAAATCAATGAATATTGTAAATGCACAAGCAGTAATTTCTCAGCATTGCAAGGTGCAATTCTGAAATTTTTTGCTTTTTCCTGCTAATCCTACCATGATAAAGAAGACTCAAAGAGAGTGAGATGCCAGCTCCTTTCATTCAGTCAGTAGCTTCAAACATTTCTGGACGTTTTTCAATGGCAAAAATCAATGAATATTGTAAATGCACAAACAGTAATATCTCCACATTGCAAGGTGCAATTCTGAAATTTTTTGCTTTTTCCTGCTCCTCTTAGCATGATAAAGAAGATTCAAAGAGAGTGAGATGCCAGCTCTTTTCATTCAGTCAGTAGCTTCAAACATTTCTGGACGTTTTTCAATGGCAAAAATCAATGAATATTGTAAATGCACAAACAGTAATATCTCCACATTGCAAGGTGCAATTCTGAAATTTTTTGCTTTTTCCTGCTAATCCTAGCATGATAAAGAAGATTCAAAGAGAGTGAGATGCCAGCTCCTTTCATTCAGTCAGTAGCTTCAAACATTTCTGGACGTTTTTCCATGGCAAAAATCAATGAATATTGTAAATGCACAAACAGTAATATCTCCACATTGCAAGGAGCAATTCTGAAATTTTTTGCTTTTTCCTGCTCCTCTTAGCATGATAAAGAAGATTCAAAGAGAGTGAGATGCCAGCTCTTTTCATTCAGTCAGTAGCTTCAAACATTTCTGGTATATGAATAACATGATGTTTTTCAATGGCAAAATCAATGAATATTGTAAATGCACAAACAGTAATATCTCCGCATTGCAAGGTGCAATTCTGAAATTTTTTGCTTTTTCCTGCTAATCCTAGCATGTTAAAGAAGATTCAAAGAGAGTGAGATGCCAGCTCTTTTCATTCAGTCAGTAGCTTCAAACATTTCTGGACGTTTTTCAATGGCAAAAATCAATGAATATTGCAAATGCACAAACAGTAATTTCTCCGCATTGCAAGGTGCAATTCTGAAATTTTTTACTTTTTCCTGCTAATCCTATCATGATAAAGAAGATTCAAAGAGCGTGAGATGCCAGCTCTTTTCATTCAGTCAGTAGCTTCAAACATTTCTGGTATATGAATAACATGATGTTTTTCAATGGCAAAAATCAATGAATATTGTAAATGCACAAACAGTAATATCTCCGCATTGCAAGGTGCAATTCTGAAATTTTTTGCTTTTTCCTGCTAGTCCTAGCATGATAAAGAAGATTCAAAGAGAGTGAGATGCCAGCTCCTTTCATTCAGTCAGTAGCTTCAAACATTTCTGGACGTTTTTCAATGGCAAAAATCAATGAATATTGTAAATGCACAAACAGTAATATCTCCGCATTGCAACGTGCAATTCTGAAATTTTTTGCTTTTTCCTGCTAATCCTAGCATGATAAAGAAGATTCAAAGAGAGTGAGATGCCAGCTCTTTTCATTCAGTCAGTAGCTTCAAACATTTCTGGTATATGAATAACATGATGTTTTTCAATGGCAAAAATCAATGAATATTGTAAATGCACAAACAGTAATTTCTCCGCATTGCAAGGTGCAATTCTGAAATTTTTTGCTTTTTCCTGCTAATCCTAGCATGATAAAGAAGATTCAAAGAGAGTGAGATGCCAGCTCTTTTCATTCAGTCAGTAGCTTCAAACATTTCTGGACGTTTTTCAATAGCAAAAATCAATGAATATTGTAAATGCACAAACAGTAATATCTCCGCATTGCAAGGTGCAATTCTGAAATTTTTTGCTTTTTCCTGCTAATCCTAGCATGATAAAGAAGATTCAAAGAGAGTGAGATGCCAGCTCTTTTCATTCAGTCAGTAGCTTCAAACATTTCTGGTATATGAATAACATGATGTTTTTCAATGGCAAAAATCAATGAATATTGTAAATGCACAAACAGTAATATCTCCACATTGCAAGGTGCACTTCTGAAATTTTTTGCTTTTTCCTGCTAATCCTAGCATGATAAAGAAGATTCAAGGAGAGTGAGATGCCAGCTCCTTTCATTCAGTCAGTAGCTTCAAACATTTCTGGTATATGAATAACATGATGTTTTTCAATGGCAAAAATCAATGAATATTGTAAATGCACAAACAGTAATATCTCCGCATTGCAAGGTGCAATTCTGAAATTTTTTGCTTTTTCCTGCTAATCCTAGCATGATAAAGAAGATTCAAAGAGAGTGAGATGCCAGCTCCTTTCATTCAGTCAGTAGCTTCAAACATTTCTGGACGTTTTTCAATGGCAAAAATCAATGAATATTGTAAATGCACAAACAGTAATTTCTCCGCATTGCAAGGTGCAATTCTGAAATTTTTTGCTTTTTCCTGCTAATCCTAGCATGATAAAGAAGATTCAAAGAGAGTGAGATGCCAGCTCTTTTCATTCAGTCAGTAGCTTCAAACAATTCTGGACGTTTATCAATGGCAAAAATCAATGAATATTGTAAATGCACAAACAGTAATTTCTCCGCATTGCAAGGTGCAATTCTGAAATTTTTTGCTTTTTCCTGCTAATCCTAGCATGATAAAGAAGATTCAAAGAGAGTGAGATGCCAGCTCTTTTCATTCAGTCAGTAGCTTCAAACATTTCTGGACGTTTTTCAATGGCAAAAATCAATGAATATTGTAAATGCACAAACAGTAATATCTCCGCATTGCAAGGTGCAATTCTGAAATTTTTTGCTTTTTCCTGCTAATCCTAGCATGATAAAGAAGATTCAAAGAGAGTGAGATGCCAGCTCTTTTCATTCAGTCAGTAGCTTCAAACATTTCTGGTATATGAATAACATGATGTTTTTCAATGGCAAAAATCAATGAATATTGTAAATGCACAAACAGTAATATCTCCACATTGCAAGGTGCAATTCTGAAATTTTTTGCTTTTTCCTGCTAATCCTAGCATGATAAAGAAGATTCAAAGAGAGTGAGATGCCAGCTCCTTTCATTCAGTCAGTAGCTTCAAACATTTCTGGACGTTTTTCAATGGCAAAAATCAATGAATATTGTAAATGCACAAACAGTAATATCTCCGCATTGCAAGGTGCAATTCTGAAATTTTTTGCTTTTTCCTGCTAATCCTAGCATGATAAAGAAGATTCAAAGAGAGTGAGATGCCAGCTCCTTTCATTCACTCAGTAGCATCAAACATTTCTGGACGTTTTTCAATGGCAAAAATCAATGAATATTGTAAATGCACAAACAGTAATACCTCCGCATTGCAAGGTGCAATTCTGAAATTTTTTGCTTTTTCCTGCTAATCCTAGCATGATAAAGAAGATTCAAAGAGAGTGAGATGCCAGCTCTTTTCTTTCAGTCAGTAGCTTCAAACATTTCTGGACGTTTTTCAATGGCAAATATCAATGAATATTGTAAATGCACAAACAGTAATATCTCCGTATTGCAAGGTGCAATTCTGAAATTTTTTGCTTTTTCCTGCTAATCCTAGCATGATAAAGAAGATTCAAAGAGAGTGAGATGCCAGCTCTTTTCATTCAGTCAGTAGCTTCAAACATTTCTGGTATATGAATAACATGATGTTTTTCAATGGCAAAAATCAATGAATATTGTAAATGCACAAACAGTAATATCTCCGCATTGCAAGGTGCAATTCTGAAATTTTTTGCTTTTTCCTGCTAATCCTAGCATGATAAAGAAGATTCAAAGAGAGTGAGATGCCAGCTCTTTTCATTCAGTCATTAGTTTCAAACATTTCTGGACGTTTTTCAATGGCAAAAATCAATGAATATTGTAAATGCACAAACAGTAATTTCTCCGCATTGCAAGGTGCAATTCTGAAATTTTTTGCTTTTTCCTGCTAATCCTAGCATGATAAAGAAGATTCAAAGAGAGTGAGATGCCAGCTCTTTTCATTCAGTCAGTAGCTTCAAACATTTCTGGTATATGAATAACATGATGTTTTTCAATGGCAAAAATCAATGAATATTGTAAATGCACAAACAGTAATATCTCCGCATTGCAAGGTGCAATTCTGAAATTTTTTGCTTTTTCCTGCTAATCCTAGCATGATAAAGAAGATTCAAAGAGAGTGAGATGCCAGCTCTTTTCATTCAGTCATTAGTTTCAAACATTTCTGGACGTTTTTCAATGGCAAAAATCAATGAATATTGTAAATGCACAAACAGTAATTTCTCCGCATTGCAAGGTGCAATTCTGAAATTTTTTGCTTTTTCCTGCTAATCCTAGCATGATAAAGAAGATTCAAAGAGAGTGAGATGCCAGCTCTTTTCATTCAGTCAGTAGCTTCAAACATTTCTGGACGTTTTTCAATGGCAAAAATCAATGAATATTGTAAATGCACAAACAGTAATATCTCCGCATTGCAAGGTGCAATTCTGAAATTTTTTGCTTTTTCCTGCTCCTCTTAGCATGATAAAGAAGATTCAAAGAGAGTGAGATGCCAGCTCTTTTCATTCAGTCAGTAGCTTCAAACATTTCTGGTATATGAATAACATGATGTTTTTCAATGGCAAAAATCAATGAATATTGTAAATGCACAAACAGTAATTTCTCTGCATTGCAAGGTGCAATTCTGAAATTTTTTGCTTTTTCCTGCTAATCCTAGCATGATAAAGAAGATTCAAAGAGAGTGAGATGCCAGCTCCTTTCATTCAGTCAGTAGCTTCAAACATTTCTGGACGTTTTTCAATGGCAAAAATCAATGAATATTGTAAATGCACAAACAGTAATATCTCCACATTGCAAGGTGCAATTCTGAAATTTTTTGCTTTTTCCTGCTAATCCTAGCATGATAAAGAAGATTCAAAGAGAGTGAGATGCCAGCTCCTTTCATTCAGTCAGTAGCTTCAAACATTTCTGGACGTTTTTCAATGGCAAAAATCAATGAATATTGTAAATGCACAAACAGTAATTTCTCCGCATTGCAAGGTGCAATTCTGAAATTTTTTGCTTTTTCCTGCTAATCCTAGCATGATAAAGAAGATTCAAAGAGAGTGAGATGCCAGCTCTTTTCATTCAGTCAGTAGCTTCAAACATTTCTGGACGTTTTTTATTGGCAAAAATCAATGAATATTGTAAATGCACAAACAGTAATATCTCCGCATTGCAAGGTGCAATTCTGAAATTTTTTGCTTTTTCCTGCTAATCCTAGCATGATAAAGAAGATTCAAAGAGAGTGAGATGCCAGCTCTTTTCATTCAGTCAGTAGCTTCAAACATTTCTGGTATATGAATAACATGATGTTTTTCAATGGCAAAAATCAATGAATATTGTAAATGCACAAACAGTAATATCTCCACATTGCAAGGTGCAATTCTGAAATTTTTTGCTTTTTCCTGCTAATCCTAGCATGATAAAGAAGATTCAAAGAGAGTGAGATGCCAGCTCCTTTCATTCAGTCAGTAGCTTCAAACATTTCTGGACGTTTTTCAATGGCAAAAATCAATGAATATTGTAAATGCACAAACAGTAATTTCTCCGCATTGCAAGGTGCAATTCTGAAATTTTTTGCTTTTTCCTGCTAATCCTAGCATGATAAAGAAGATTCAAAGAGAGTGAGATGCCAGCTCTTTTCATTCAGTCAGTAGCTTCAAACATTTCTGCTATATGAATAACATGATGTTTTTCAATGGCAAAAATCAATGAATATTGTAAATGCACAAACAGTAATATCTCCACATTGCAAGGTGCAATTCTGAAATTTTTTGCTTTTTCCTGCTAATCCTAGCATGATAAAGAAGATTCAAAGAGAGTGAGATGCCAGCTCTTTTCATTCAGTCAGTAGCTTCAAACATTTCTGGACGTTTTTCAATGGCAAAAATCAATGAATATTGTAAATGCACAAACAGTAATATCTCCGCACTGCAAGGTGCAATTCTGAAATTTTTTGCTTTTTCCTGCTAATCCTAGCATGATAAAGAAGATTCAAAGAGAGTGAGATGCCAGCTCCTTTCATTCAGTCAGTAGCTTCAAACATTTCTGGACGTTTTTCAATGGCAAAAATCAATGAATATTGTAAATGCACAAACAGTAATATCTCCGCATTGCAAGGTGCAATTCTGAAATTTTTTGCTTTTTCCTGCTAATCCTAGCATGATAAAGAAGATTCAAAGAGAGTGAGATGCCAGCTCCTTTCATTCAGTCAGTAGCTTCAAACATTTCTGGACGTTTTTCAATGGCAAAAATCAATGAATATTGTAAATGCACAAACAGTAATATCTCCGCATTGCAAGGTGCAATTCTGAAATTTTTTGCTTTTTCCTGCTAATCCTAGCATGATAAAGAAGATTCAAAGAGAGTGAGATGCCAGCTCCTTTCATTCAGTCAGTAGCTTCAAACATTTCTGGACGTTTTTCAATGGCAAAAATCAATGAATATTGTAAATGCACAAACAGTAATATCTCCGCATTGCAAGGTGCAATTCTGAAATTTTTTGCTTTTTCCTGCTAATTCTAGCATGATAAAGAAGATTCAAAGAGAGTGAGATGCCAGCTCCTTTCATTCAGTCAGTAGCTTCAAACATTTCTGGACGTTTTTCAATGGCAAAAATCAATGAATATTGTAAATGCACAAACAGTAATATCTCCACATTGCAAGGTGCAATTCTGAAATTTTTTGCTTTTTCCTGCTAATCCTAGCATGATAAAGAAGATTCAAAGAGAGTGAGATGCCAGCTCTTTTCATTCAGTCAGTAGCTTCAAACATTTCTGGTATATGAATAACATGATGTTTTTCAATGGCAAAAATCAATGAATATTGTAAATGCACAAACAGTAATATCTCCACATTGCAAGGTGCAATTCTGAAATTTTTTGCTTTTTCCTGCTAATCCTAGCATGATAAAGAAGATTCAAAGAGAGTGAGATGCCAGCTCTTTTCATTCAGTCAGTAGCTTCAAACATTTCTGGACGTTTTTCAATGGCAAAAATCAATGAATATTGTAAATGCACAAACAGTAATATCTCCACATTGCAAGGTGCAATTCTGAAATTTTTTGCTTTTTCCTGCTAATCCTAGCATGATAAAGAAGATTCAAAGAGAGTAAGATGCCAGCTCCTTTCATTCAGTCATTAGCTTCAAACATTTCTGGATGTTTTTCAATGGCAAAAATCAATGAATATTGTAAATGCACAAACAGAAATTTCTCCGCATTGCAGGGTGCAATTCTGAAATTTTTTGCTTTTTCCTGCTAATCCTAGCATGATAAAGAAGATTCAAAGAGAGTGAGATGCCAGCTCTTTTCATTCAGTCAGTAGCTTCAAACATTTCTGGTATATGAATAACATGATGTTTTTCAATGGCAAAAATCAATGAATATTGTAAATGCACAAACAGTAATATCTCCACATTGCAAGGTGCAATTCTGAAATTTTTTGCTTTTTCCTGCTAATCCTAGCATGATAAAGAAGATTCAAAGAGAGTGAGATGCCAGCTCCTTTCATTCAGTCAGTAGCTTCAAACATTTCTGGACGTTTTTCAATGGCAAAAATCAATGAATATTGTAAATGCACAAACAGTAATATTTCCGCATTGCAAGGTGCAATTCTGAAATTTTTTGCTTTTTCCTGCTAATCCTAGCATGATAAAGAAGATTCAAAGAGAGTGAGATGCCAGCTCCTTTCATTCAGTCAGTAGCTTCAAACATTTCTGGACGTTTTTCAATGGCAAAAATCAATGAATATTGTAAATGCACAAACAGTAATATCTCCGCATTGCAAGGTGCAATTCTGAAATTTTTTGCTTTTTCCTGCTAATCCTAGCATGATAAAGAAGATTCAAAGAGAGTGAGATGCCAGCTCCTTTCATTCAGTCAGTAGCTTCAAACATTTCTGGACGTTTTTCAATGGCAAAAATCAATGAATATTGTAAATGCACAAACAGTAATATCTCCGCATTGCAAGGTGCAATTCTGAAATTTTTTGCTTTTTCCTGCTAATCCTAGCATGATAAAGAAGATTCAAAGAGAGTGAGATGCCAGCTCTTTTCATTCAGTCAGTAGCTTCAAACATTTCTGGTATATGAATAACATGATGTTTTTCAATGGCAAAAATCAATGAATATTGTAAATGCACAAACAGTAATATCTCCACATTGCAAGGTGCAATTCTGAAATTTTTTGCTTTTTCCTGCTAATCCTAGCATGATAAAGAAGATTCAAAGAGAGTGAGATGCCAGCTCTTTTCATTCAGTCAGTAGCTTCAAACATTTCTGGTATATGAATAACATGATGTTTTTCAATGGCAAAAATCAATGAATATTGTAAATGCACAAACAGTAATTTCTCCACATTGCAAGGTGCAATTCTGAAATTTTTTGCTTTTTCCTGCTAATCCTAGCATGATAAAGAAGATTCAAAGAGAGTGAGATGCCAGCTCCTTTCATTCAGTCAGTAGCTTCAAACATTTCTGGACGTTTTTCAATGGCAAAAATCAATGAATATTGTAAATGCACAAACAGTAATATCTCCGCATTGCAAGGTGCAATTCTGAAATTTTTTGCTTTTTCCTGCTAATCCTAGCATGATAAAGAAGATTCAAAGAGAGTGAGATGCCAACTCTTTTCATTCAGTCAGTAGCTTCAAACTTTTCTGGACGTTTTTCAATGGCAAAAATCAATGAATATTGTAAATGCACAAACAGTAATATCTCCGCATTGCAAAGTGCAATTCTGAAATTTTTTGCTTTTTCCTGCTAATCCTAGCATGATAAAGAAGATTCAAAGAGAGTGAGATGCCAGCTCTTTTCATTCAGTCAGTAGCTTCAAACATTTCTGGTATATGAATAACATGATGTTTTTCAATGGCAAAAATCAATGAATATTGTAAATGCACAAACAGTAATATCTCCGCATTCCAAGGTGCAATTCTGAAATTTTTTGCTTTTTCCTGCTAATCCTAGCATGATAAAGAAGATTCAAAGAGAGTGAGATGCCAGCTCTTTTCATTCAGTCAGTAGCTTCAAACATTTCTGGTATATGAATAACATGATGTTTTTCAATGGCAAAAATCAATGAATATTGTAAATGCACAAACAGTAATATCTCCGCATTGCAAGGTGCAATTCTGAAATTTTTTGCTTTTTCCTGCTAATCCTAGCATGATAAAGAAGATTCAAAGAGAGTGAGATGCCAGCTCTTTTCATTCAGTCAGTAGCTTCAAACATTTCTGGTATATGAATAACATGATGTTTTTCAATGGCAAAAATCAATGAATATTGTAAATGCACAAACAGTAATATCTCCGCATTGCAAGGTGCAATTCTGAAATTTTTTGCTTTTTTCTGCTAATCCTAGCATGATAAAGAAGATTCAAAGAGAGTGAGATGCCAGCTCTTTTCATTCAGTCAGTAGCTTCAAACATTTCTGGTATATGAATAACATGATGTTTTTCAATGGCAAAAATCAATGAATATTGTAACTGCACAAACAGTAATATCTCCGCATTGCAAGGTGCAATTCTGAAATTTTTTGCTTTTTCCTGCTAATCCTAGCATGATAAAGAAGATTCAAAGAGAGTGAGATGCCAGCTCTTTTCATTCAGTCAGTAGCTTCAAACATTTCTGGTATATGAATAACATGATGTTTTTCAATGGCAAAAATCAATGAATATTGTAAATGCACAAACAGTAATATCTCCGCATTGCAAGGTGCAATTCTGAAATTTTTTGCTTTATCCTGCTAATCCTAGCATGATAAAGAAGATTCAAAGAGAGTGAGATGCCAGCTCCTTTCATTCAGTCAGTAGCTTCAAACATTTCTGGACGTTTTTCAATGGCAAAAATCAATGAATATTGTAAATGCACAAACAGTAATATCTCCACATTGCAAGGTGCAATTCTGAAATTTTTTGCTTTTTCCTGCTAATCCTAGCATGATAAAGAAGATTCAAAGAGAGTGAGATGCCAGCTCCTTTCATTCAGTCAGTAGCTTCAAACATTTCTGGACGTTTTTCAATGGCAAAAATCAATGAATATTGTAAATGCACAAACAGTAATTTCTCCGCATTGCAAGGTGCAATTCTGAAATTTTTTGCTTTTTCCTGCTAATCCTAGCATGATAAAGAAGATTCAAAGAGAGTGAGATGCCAGCTCTTTTCATTCAGTCAGTAGCTTCAAACATTTCTGGACGTTTTTTATTGGCAAAAATCAATGAATATTGTAAATGCACAAACAGTAATATCTCCGCATTGCAAGGTGCAATTCTGAAATTTTTTGCTTTTTCCTGCTAATCCTAGCATGATAAAGAAGATTCAAAGAGAGTGAGATGCCAGCTCTTTTCATTCAGTCAGTAGCTTCAAACATTTCTGGTATATTTATAACATGATGTTTTTCAATGGCAAAAATCAATGAATATTGTAAATGCACAAACAGTAATATCTCCACATTGCAAGGTGCAATTCTGAATTTTTTTGCTTTTTCCTGCTAATCCTAGCATGATAAAGAAGATTCAAAGAGAGTGAGATGCCAGCTCCTTTCATTCAGTCAGTAGCTTCAAACATTTCTGGACGTTTTTCAATGGCAAAAATCAATGAATATTGTAAATGCACAAACAGTAATTTCTCCGCATTGCAAGGTGCAATTCTGAAATTTTTTGCTTTTTCCTGCTAATCCTAGCATGATAAAGAAGATTCAAAGAGAGTGAGATGCCAGCTCTTTTCATTCAGTCAGTAGCTTCAAACATTTCTGCTATATGAATAACATGATGTTTTTCAATGGCAAAAATCAATGAATATTGTAAATGCACAAACAGTAATATCTCCGCATTGCAAGGTGCAATTCTGAAATTTTTTGCTTTTTCCTGCTAATCCTAGCATGATAAAGAAGATTCAAAGAGAGTGAGATGCCAGCTCTTTTCATTCAGTCAGTAGCTTCAAACATTTCTGGACGTTTTTCAATGGCAAAAATCAATGAATATTGTAAATGCACAAACAGTAATATCTCCGCACTGCAAGGTGCAATTCTGAAATTTTTTGCTTTTTCCTGCTAATCCTAGCATGATAAAGAAGATTCAAAGAGAGTGAGATGCCAGCTCCTTTCATTCAGTCAGTAGCTTCAAACATTTCTGGACGTTTTTCAATGGCAAAAATCAATGAATATTGTAAATGCACAAACAGTAATATCTCCGCATTGCAAGGTGCAATTCTGAAATTTTTTGCTTTTTCCTGCTAATCCTAGCATGATAAAGAAGATTCAAAGAGAGTGAGATGCCAGCTCCTTTCATTCAGTCAGTAGCTTCAAACATTTCTGGACGTTTTTCAATGGCAAAAATCAATGAATATTGTAAATGCACAAACAGTAATATCTCCACATTGCAAGGTGCAATTCTGAAATTTTTTGCTTTTTCCTGCTAATCCTAGCATGATAAAGAAGATTCAAAGAGAG
This sequence comes from Phyllobates terribilis, assembly GCF_046119375.1. NCBI lineage: Eukaryota > Metazoa > Chordata > Amphibia > Anura > Dendrobatidae > Phyllobates > Phyllobates terribilis. The sequence goes on from NW_027363386.1 coordinate 828,586, forward strand.
TGAGATGCCAGCTCTTTTCATTCAGTCAGTAGCTTCAAACATTTCTGGACGTTTTTCAATGGCAAAAATCAATGAATATTGTAAATGCACAAACAGTAATATCTCCACATTGCAAGGTGCAATTCTGAAATTTTTTGCTTTTTCCTGCTAATCCTAGCATGATAAAGAAGATTCAAAGAGAGTAAGATGCCAGCTCCTTTCATTCAGTCATTAGCTTCAAACATTTCTGGACGTTTTTCAATGGCAAAAATCAATGAATATTGTAAATGCACAAACAGAAATTTCTCCGCATTGCAGGGTGCAATTCTGAAATTTTTTGCTTTTTCCTGCTAATCCTAGCATGATAAAGAAGATTCAAAGAGAGTGAGATGCCAGCTCTTTTCATTCAGTCAGTAGCTTCAAACATTTCTGGTATATGAATAACATGATGTTTTTCAATGGCAAAAATCAATGAATATTGTAAATGCACAAACAGTAATATCTCCACATTGCAAGGTGCAATTCTGAAATTTTTTGCTTTTTCCTGCTAATCCTAGCATGATAAAGAAGATTCAAAGAGAGTGAGATGCCAGTTCCTTTCATTCAGTCAGTAGCTTCAAACATTTCTGGACGTTTTTCAATGGCAAAAATCAATGAATATTGTAAATGCACAAACAGTAATATTTCCGCATTGCAAGGTGCAATTCTGAAATTTTTTGCTTTTTCCTGCTAATCCTAGCATGATAAAGAAGATTCAAAGAGAGTGAGATGCCAGCTCCTTTCATTCAGTCAGTAGCTTCAAACATTTCTGGACGTTTTTCAATGGCAAAAATCAATGAATATTGTAAATGCACAAACAGTAATATCTCCGCATTGCAAGGTGCAATTCTGAAATTTTTTGCTTTTTCCTGCTAATCCTAGCATGATAAAGAAGATTCAAAGAGAGTGAGATGCCAGCTCCTTTCATTCAGTCAGTAGCTTCAAACATTTCTGGACGTTTTTCAATGGCAAAAATCAATGAATATTGTAAATGCACAAACAGTAATATCTCCGCATTGCAAGGTGCAATTCTGAAATTTTTTGCTTTTTCCTGCTAATCCTAGCATGATAAAGAAGATTCAAAGAGAGTGAGATGCCAGCTCTTTTCATTCAGTCAGTAGCTTCAAACATTTCTGGTATATGAATAACATGATGTTTTTCAATGGCAAAAATCAATGAATATTGTAAATGCACAAACAGTAATATCTCCACATTGCAAGGTGCAATTCTGAAATTTTTTGCTTTTTCCTGCTAATCCTAGCATGATAAAGAAGATTCAAAGAGAGTGAGATGCCAGCTCTTTTCATTCAGTCAGTAGCTTCAAACATTTCTGGTATATGAATAACATGATGTTTTTCAATGGCAAAAATCAATGAATATTGTAAATGCACAAACAGTAATTTCTCCGCATTGCAAGGTGCAATTCTGAAATTTTTTGCTTTTTCCTGCTAATCCTAGCATGATAAAGAAGATTCAAAGAGAGTGAGATGCCAGCTCCTTTCATTCAGTCAGTAGCTTCAAACATTTCTGGACGTTTTTCAATGGCAAAAATCAATGAATATTGTAAATGCACAAACAGTAATATCTCCGCATTGCAAGGTGCAATTCTGAAATTTTTTGCTTTTTCCTGCTAATCCTAGCATGATAAAGAAGATTCAAAGAGAGTGAGATGCCAACTCTTTTCATTCAGTCAGTAGCTTCAAACTTTTCTGGACGTTTTTCAATGGCAAAAATCAATGAATATTGTAAATGCACAAACAGTAATATCTCCGCATTGCAAAGTGCAATTCTGAAATTTTTTGCTTTTTCCTGCTAATCCTAGCATGATAAAGAAGATTCAAAGAGAGTGAGATGCCAGCTCTTTTCATTCAGTCAGTAGCTTCAAACATTTCTGGTATATGAATAACATGATGTTTTTCAATGGCAAAAATCAATGAATATTGTAAATGCACAAACAGTAATATCTCCGCATTGCAAGGTGCAATTCTGAAATTTTTTGCTTTTTCCTGCTAATCCTAGCATGATAAAGAAGATTCAAAGAGAGTGAGATGCCAGCTCTTTTCATTCAGTCAGTAGCTTCAAACATTTCTGGTATATGAATAACATGATGTTTTTCAATGGCAAAAATCAATGAATATTGTAAATGCACAAACAGTAATATCTCCGCATTGCAAGGTGCAATTCTGAAATTTTTTGCTTTTTCCTGCTAATCCTAGCATGATAAAGAAGATTCAAAGAGAGTGAGATGCCAGCTCTTTTCATTCAGTCAGTAGCTTCAAACATTTCTGGTATATGAATAACATGATGTTTTTCAATGGCAAAAATCAATGAATATTGTAAATGCACAAACAGTAATATCTCCGCATTGCAAGGTGCAATTCTGAAATTTTTTGCTTTTTTCTGCTAATCCTAGCATGATAAAGAAGATTCAAAGAGAGTGAGATGCCAGCTCTTTTCATTCAGTCAGTAGCTTCAAACATTTCTGGTATATGAATAACATGATGTTTTTCAATGGCAAAAATCAATGAATATTGTAACTGCACAAACAGTAATATCTCCGCATTGCAAGGTGCAATTCTGAAATTTTTTGCTTTTTCCTGCTAATCCTAGCATGATAAAGAAGATTCAAAGAGAGTGAGATGCCAGCTCTTTTCATTCAGTCAGTAGCTTCAAACATTTCTGGTATATGAATAACATGATGTTTTTCAATGGCAAAAATCAATGAATATTGTAAATGCACAAACAGTAATATCTCCGCATTGCAAGGTGCAATTCTGAAATTTTTTGCTTTATCCTGCTAATCCTAGCATGATAAAGAAGATTCAAAGAGAGTGAGATGCCAGCTCCTTTCATTCAGTCAGTAGCTTCAAACATTTCTGGACGTTTTTCAATGGCAAAAATCAAGGAATATTGTAAATGCACAAACAGTAATATCTCCGCATTGCAAGGTGCAATTCTGAAATTTTTTGCTTTTTCCTGCTAATCAGCATGATAAAGAAGATTCAAAGAGAGTGAGATGCCAGCTCTTTTCATTCAGTCAGTAGCTTCAAACATTTCTGGACGTTTTTCAATGGCAAAAATCAATGAATATTGTAAATGCACAAACAGTAATATCTCCACATTGCAAGATGCAATTCTGAAATTTTTTGCTTTTTCATGCTAATCCTAGCATGATAAAGAAGATTCAAAGAGAGTGAGATGCCAGCTCCTTTCATTCAGTCAGTAGCTTCAAACATTTCTGGACGTTTTTCAATGGCAAAATCAATGAATATTGTAAATGCACAAACAGTAATATCTCCGCATTGCAAGGTGCAATTCTGAAATTTTTTGCTTTTTCCTGCTAATCCTAGCATGATAAAGAAGATTCAAAGAGAGTGAGATGCCAGCTCTTTTCATTCAGTCAGTAGCTTCAAACATTTCTGGACGTTTTTCAATGGCAAAAATCAATGAATATTGTAAATGCACAAGCAGTAATTTCTCAGCATTGCAAGGTGCAATTCTGAAATTTTTTGCTTTTTCCTGCTAATCCTACCATGATAAAGAAGACTCAAAGAGAGTGAGATGCCAGCTCCTTTCATTCAGTCAGTAGCTTCAAACATTTCTGGACGTTTTTCAATGGCAAAAATCAATGAATATTGTAAATGCACAAACAGTAATATCTCCACATTGCAAGGTGCAATTCTGAAATTTTTTGCTTTTTCCTGCTCCTCTTAGCATGATAAAGAAGATTCAAAGAGAGTGAGATGCCAGCTCTTTTCATTCAGTCAGTAGCTTCAAACATTTCTGGACGTTTTTCAATGGCAAAAATCAATGAATATTGTAAATGCACAAACAGTAATATCTCCACATTGCAAGGTGCAATTCTGAAATTTTTTGCTTTTTCCTGCTAATCCTAGCATGGTAAAGAAGATTCAAAGAGAGTGAGATGCCAGCTCTTTTCATTCAGTCAGTAGCTTCAAACATTTCTGGTATATGAATAACATGATGTTTTTCAATGGCAAAAATCAATGAATATTGTAAATGCACAAACAGTAATTTCTCCGCATTGCAAGGTGCAATTCTGAAATTTTTTGCTTTTTCCTGCTAATCCTAGCATGATAAAGAAGATTCAAAGAGAGTGAGATGCCAGCTCCTTTCATTCAGTCAGTAGCTTCAAACATTTCTGGACGTTTTTCAATGGCAAAAATCAATGAATATTGTAAATGCACAAACAGTAATATCTCCGCATTGCAAGGTGCAATTCTGAAATTTTTTGCTTTTTCCTGCTAATCCTAGCATGATAAAGAAGATTCAAAGAGAGTGAGATGCCAACTCTTTTCATTCAGTCAGTAGCTTCAAACTTTTCTGGACGTTTTTCAATGGCAAAAATCAATGAATATTGTAAATGCACAAACAGTAATATCTCCGCATTGCAAAGTGCAATTCTGAAATTTTTTGCTTTTTCCTGCTAATCCTAGCATGATAAAGAAGATTCAAAGAGAGTGAGATGCCAGCTCTTTTCATTCAGTCAGTAGCTTCAAACATTTCTGGTATATGAATAACATGATGTTTTTCAATGGCAAAAATCAATGAATATTGTAAATGCACAAACAGTAATATCTCCGCATTGCAAGGTGCAATTCTGAAATTTTTTGCTTTTTCCTGCTAATCCTAGCATGATAAAGAAGATTCAAAGAGAGTGAGATGCCAGCTCTTTTCATTCAGTCAGTAGCTTCAAACATTTCTGGTATATGAATAACATGATGTTTTTCAATGGCAAAAATCAATGAATATTGTAAATGCACAAACAGTAATATCTCCGCATTGCAAGGTGCAATTCTGAAATTTTTTGCTTTTTCCTGCTAATCCTAGCATGATAAAGAAGATTCAAAGAGAGTGAGATGCCAGCTCTTTTCATTCAGTCAGTAGCTTCAAACATTTCTGGTATATGAATAACATGATGTTTTTCAATGGCAAAAATCAATGAATATTGTAAATGCACAAACAGTAATATCTCCGCATTGCAAGGTGCAATTCTGAAATTTTTTGCTTTTTTCTGCTAATCCTAGCATGATAAAGAAGATTCAAAGAGAGTGAGATGCCAGCTCTTTTCATTCAGTCAGTAGCTTCAAACATTTCTGGTATATGAATAACATGATGTTTTTCAATGGCAAAAATCAATGAATATTGTAACTGCACAAACAGTAATATCTCCGCATTGCAAGGTGCAATTCTGAAATTTTTTGCTTTTTCCTGCTAATCCTAGCATGATAAAGAAGATTCAAAGAGAGTGAGATGCCAGCTCTTTTCATTCAGTCAGTAGCTTCAAACATTTCTGGTATATGAATAACATGATGTTTTTCAATGGCAAAAATCAATGAATATTGTAAATGCACAAACAGTAATATCTCCGCATTGCAAGGTGCAATTCTGAAATTTTTTGCTTTATCCTGCTAATCCTAGCATGATAAAGAAGATTCAAAGAGAGTGAGATGCCAGCTCCTTTCATTCAGTCAGTAGCTTCAAACATTTCTGGACGTTTTTCAATGGCAAAAATCAAGGAATATTGTAAATGCACAAACAGTAATATCTCCGCATTGCAAGGTGCAATTCTGAAATTTTTTGCTTTTTCCTGCTAATCAGCATGATAAAGAAGATTCAAAGAGAGTGAGATGCCAGCTCTTTTCATTCAGTCAGTAGCTTCAAACATTTCTGGACGTTTTTCAATGGCAAAAATCAATGAATATTGTAAATGCACAAACAGTAATATCTCCACATTGCAAGATGCAATTCTGAAATTTTTTGCTTTTTCATGCTAATCCTAGCATGATAAAGAAGATTCAAAGAGAGTGAGATGCCAGCTCCTTTCATTCAGTCAGTAGCTTCAAACATTTCTGGACGTTTTTCAATGGCAAAATCAATGAATATTGTAAATGCACAAACAGTAATATCTCCGCATTGCAAGGTGCAATTCTGAAATTTTTTGCTTTTTCCTGCTAATCCTAGCATGATAAAGAAGATTCAAAGAGAGTGAGATGCCAGCTCTTTTCATTCAGTCAGTAGCTTCAAACATTTCTGGACGTTTTTCAATGGCAAAAATCAATGAATATTGTAAATGCACAAGCAGTAATTTCTCAGCATTGCAAGGTGCAATTCTGAAATTTTTTGCTTTTTCCTGCTAATCCTACCATGATAAAGAAGACTCAAAGAGAGTGAGATGCCAGCTCCTTTCATTCAGTCAGTAGCTTCAAACATTTCTGGACGTTTTTCAATGGCAAAAATCAATGAATATTGTAAATGCACAAACAGTAATATCTCCACATTGCAAGGTGCAATTCTGAAATTTTTTGCTTTTTCCTGCTCCTCTTAGCATGATAAAGAAGATTCAAAGAGAGTGAGATGCCAGCTCTTTTCATTCAGTCAGTAGCTTCAAACATTTCTGGACGTTTTTCAATGGCAAAAATCAATGAATATTGTAAATGCACAAACAGTAATATCTCCACATTGCAAGGTGCAATTCTGAAATTTTTTGCTTTTTCCTGCTAATCCTAGCATGGTAAAGAAGATTCAAAGAGAGTGAGATGCCAGCTCTTTTCATTCAGTCAGTAGCTTCAAACATTTCTGGTATATGAATAACATGATGTTTTTCAATGGCAAAAATCAATGAATATTGTAAATGCACAAACAGTAATATCTCCGCATTGCAAGGTGCAATTCTGAAATTTTTTGCTTTTTCCTGCTAATCCTAGCATGATAAAGAAGATTCAAAGAGAGTGAGATGCCAGCTCTTTTCATTAAGTCAGTAGCTTCAAACATTTCTGGTATATGAATAACATGATGTTTTTCAATGGCAAAAATCAATGAATATTGTAAATGCACAAACAGTAATATCTCCACATTGCAAGGTGCAATTCTGAAATTTTTTGCTTTTTCCTGCTCCTCTTAGCATGATAAAGAAGATTCAAAGAGAGTGAGATGCCAGCTCTTTTCATTCAGTCAGTAGCTTCAAACATTTCTGGACGTTTTTCAATGGCAAAAATCAATGAATATTGTAAATGCACAAACAGTAATATCTCCACATTGCAAGGTGCAATTCTGAAATTTTTTGCTTTTTCCTGCTAATCCTAGCATGACAAAGAAGATTCAAAGAGAGTGAGATGCCAGCTCTTTTCATTCAGTCAGTAGCTTCAAACATTTCTGGTATATGAATAACATGATGTTTTTCAATGGCAAAAATCAATGAATATTGTAAATGCACAAACAGTAATATCTCCACATTGCAAGATGCAATTCTGAAATTTTTTGCTTTTTCATGCTAATCCTAGCATGATAAAGAAGATTCAAAGAGAGTGAGATGCCAGCTCCTTTCATTCAGTCAGTAGCTTCAAACATTTCTGGACGTTTTTCAATGGCAAAAATCAATGAATATTGTAAATGCACAAACAGTAATATCTCCGCATTGCAAGGTGCAATTCTGAAATTTTTTGCTTTTTCCTGCTAATCCTAGCATGATAAAGAAGATTCAAAGAGAGTGAGATGCCAGCTCTTTTCATTCAGTCAGTAGCTTCAAACATTTCTGGACGTTTTTCAATGGCAAAAATCAATGAATATTGTAAATGCACAAGCAGTAATTTCTCAGCATTGCAAGGTGCAATTCTGAAATTTTTTGCTTTTTCCTGCTAATCCTACCATGATAAAGAAGACTCAAAGAGAGTGAGATGCCAGCTCCTTTCATTCAGTCAGTAGCTTCAAACATTTCTGGACGTTTTTCAATGGCAAAAATCAATGAATATTGTAAATGCACAAACAGTAATATCTCCACATTGCAAGGTGCAATTCTGAAATTTTTTGCTTTTTCCTGCTCCTCTTAGCATGATAAAGAAGATTCAAAGAGAGTGAGATGCCAGCTCTTTTCATTCAGTCAGTAGCTTCAAACATTTCTGGACGTTTTTCAATGGCAAAAATCAATGAATATTGTAAATGCACAAACAGTAATATCTCCACATTGCAAGGTGCAATTCTGAAATTTTTTGCTTTTTCCTGCTAATCCTAGCATGGTAAAGAAGATTCAAAGAGAGTGAGATGCCAGCTCTTTTCATTCAGTCAGTAGCTTCAAACATTTCTGGTATATGAATAACATGATGTTTTTCAATGGCAAAAATCAATGAATATTGTAAATGCACAAACAGTAATATCTCCGCATTGCAAGGTGCAATTCTGAAATTTTTTGCTTTTTCCTGCTAATCCTAGCATGATAAAGAAGATTCAAAGAGAGTGAGATGCCAGCTCTTTTCATTCAGTCAGTAGCTTCAAACATTTCTGGTATATGAATAACATGATGTTTTTCAATGGCAAAAATCAATGAATATTGTAAATGCACAAACAGTAATATCTCCACATTGCAAGGTGCAATTCTGAAATTTTTTGCTTTTTCCTGCTCCTCTTAGCATGATAAAGAAGATTCAAAGAGAGTGAGATGCCAGCTCTTTTCATTCAGTCAGTAGCTTCAAACATTTCTGGACGTTTTTCAATGGCAAAAATCAATGAATATTGTAAATGCACAAACAGTAATATCTCCACATTGCAAGGTGCAATTCTGAAATTTTTTGCTTTTTCCTGCTAATCCTAGCATGACAAAGAAGATTCAAAGAGAGTGAGATGCCAGCTCTTTTCATTCAGTCAGTAGCTTCAAACATTTCTGGTATATGAATAACATGATGTTTTTCAATGGCAAAAATCAATGAATATTGTAAATGCACAAACAGTAATATCTCCGCATTGCAAGGTGCAATTCTGAAATTTTTTGCTTTTTCCTGCTAATCCTAGCATGATAAAGAAGATTCAAAGAGAGTGAGATGCCAGCTCTTTTCATTCAGTCAGTAGCTTCAAACATTTCTGGTATATGAATAACATGATGTTTTTCAATGGCAAAAATCAATGAATATTGTAAATGCACAAACAGTAATATCTCCACATTGCAAGGTGCAATTCTGAAAGTTTTTGCTTTTTCCTGCTCCTCTTAGCATGATAAAGAAGATTCAAAGAGAGTGAGATGCCAGCTCTTTTCATTCAGTCAGTAGCTTCAAACATTTCTGGACGTTTTTCAATGGCAAAAATCAATGAATATTGTAAATGCACAAACAGTAATATCTCCACATTGCAAGGTGCAATTCTGAAATTTTTTGCTTTTTCCTGCTAATCCTAGCATGACAAAGAAGATTCAAAGAGAGTGAGATGCCAGCTCTTTTCATTCAGTCAGTAGCTTCAAACATTTCTGGTATATGAATAACATGATGTTTTTCAATGGCAAAAATCAATGAATATTGTAAATGCACAAACAGTAATATCTCCGCATTGCAAGGTGCAAATCTGAAATTTTTTGCTTTTTCCTGCTAATCAGCATGATAAAGAAGATTCAAAGAGAGTGAGATGCCAGCTCTTTTCATTCAGTCAGTAGCTTCAAACATTTCTGGACGTTTTTCAATGGCAAAAATCAATGAATATTGTAAATGCACAAACAGTAATATCTCCACATTGCAAGGTGCAATTCTGAAATTTTTTGCTTTTTCCTGCTAATCCTAGCATGACAAAGAAGATTCAAAGAGAGTGAGATGCCAGCTCTTTTCATTCAGTCAGTAGCTTCAAACATTTCTGGTATATGAATAACATGATGTTTTTCAATGGCAAAAATCAATGAATATTGTAAATGCACAAACAGTAATATCTCCGCATTGCAAGGTGCAATTCTGAAATTTTTTGCTTTTTCCTGCTAATCCTAGCATGATAAAGAAGATTCAAAGAGAGTGAGATGCCAGCTCTTTTCATTCAGTCAGTAGCTTCAAACATTTCTGGTATATGAATAACATGATGTTTTTCAATGGCAAAAATCAATGAATATTGTAAATGCACAAACAGTAATATCTCCACATTGCAAGGTGCAATTCTGAAATTTTTTGCTTTTTCCTGCTCCTCTTAGCATGATAAAGAAGATTCAAAGAGAGTGAGATGCCAGCTCTTTTCATTCAGTCAGTAGCTTCAAACATTTCTGGACGTTTTTCAATGGCAAAAATCAATGAATATTGTAAATGCACAAACAGTAATATCTCCACATTGCAAGGTGCAATTCTGAAATTTTTTGCTTTTTCCTGCTAATCCTAGCATGACAAAGAAGATTCAAAGAGAGTGAGATGCCAGCTCTTTTCATTCAGTCAGTAGCTTCAAACATTTCTGGTATATGAATAACATGATGTTTTTCAATGGCAAAAATCAATGAATATTGTAAATGCACAAACAGTAATATCTCCGCATTGCAAGGTGCAAATCTGAAATTTTTTGCTTTTTCCTGCTAATCAGCATGATAAAGAAGATTCAAAGAGAGTGAGATGCCAGCTCTTTTCATTCAGTCAGTAGCTTCAAACATTTCTGGACGTTTTTCAATGGCAAAAATCAATGAATATTGTAAATGCACAAACAGTAATATCTTTACATTGCAAGATGCAATTCTGAAATTTTTTGCTTTTTCCTGCTAATCCTAGCATGATAAAGAAGATTCAAAGAGAGTGAGATGCCAGCTCCTTTCATTCAGTCAGTAGCTTCAAACATTTCTGGACGTTTTTCAATGGCAAAAATCAATGAATATTGTAAATGCACAAACAGTAATATCTCCGCATTGCAAGGAGCAATTCTGAAATTTTTTGCTTTTTCCTGCTAATCCTAGCATGATAAAGAAGATTCAAAGAGAGTGAGATGCCAGCTCTTTTCATTCAGTCAGTAGCTTCAAACATTTCTGGACGTTTTTCAATGGCAAAAATCAATGAATATTGTAAATGCACAAGCAGTAATTTCTCAGCATTGCAAGGTGCAATTCTGAAATTTTTTGCTTTTTCCTGCTAATCCTACCATGATAAAGAAGACTCAAAGAGAGTGAGATGCCAGCTCCTTTCATTCAGTCAGTAGCTTCAAACATTTCTGGACGTTTTTCAATGGCAAAAATCAATGAATATTGTAAATGCACAAACAGTAATATCTCCACATTGCAAGGTGCAATTCTGAAATTTTTTGCTTTTTCCTGCTCCTCTTAGCATGATAAAGAAGATTCAAAGAGAGTGAGATGCCAGCTCTTTTCATTCAGTCAGTAGCTTCAAACATTTCTGGACGTTTTTCAATGGCAAAAATCAATGAATATTGTAAATGCACAAACAGTAATATCTCCACATTGCAAGGTGCAATTCTGAAGTGTTTTGCTTTTTCGTGCTAATCCTAGCATGATAAAGAAGATTCAAAGAGAGTGAGATGCCAGCTCCTTTCATTCAGTCAGTAGCTTCAAACATTTCTGGACGTTTTTCCATGGCAAAAATCAATGAATATTGTAAATGCACAAACAGTAATATCTCCACATTGCAAGGTGCAATTCTGAAATTTTTTGCTTTTTCCTGCTCCTCTTAGCATGATAAAGAAGTTTCAAAGAGAGTGAGATGCCAGCTCTTTTCATTCAGTCAGTAGCTTCAAACATTTCTGGACGTTTTTCAATGGCAAAAATCAATGAATATTGTAAATGCACAAGCAGTAATTTCTCAGCATTGCAAGGTGCAATTCTGAAATTTTTTGCTTTTTCCTGCTAATCCTACCATGATAAAGAAGACTCAAAGAGAGTGAGATGTCAGCTCCTTTCATTCAGTCAGTAGCTTCAAACATTTCTGGACGTTTTTCAATGGCAAAAATCAATGAATATTGTAAATGCACAAACAGTAATATCTCCACATTGCAAGGTGCAATTCTGAAATTTTTTGCTTTTTCCTGCTCCTCTTAGCATGATAAAGAAGATTCAAAGAGAGTGAGATGCCAGCTCTTTTCATTCAGTCAGTAGCTTCAAACATTTCTGGACGTTTTTCAATTGCAAAAATCAATGAATATTGTAAATGCACAAACAGTAATATCTCCACATTGCAAGGTGCAATTCTGAAGTGTTTTGCTTTTTCCTGCTAATCCTAGCATGATAAAGAAGATTCAAAGAGAGTGAGATGCCAGCTCCTTTCATTCAGTCAGTAGCTTCAAACATTTCTGGACGTTTTTCCATGGCAAAAATCAATGAATATTGTAAATGCACAAACAGTAATATCTCCACATTGCAAGGTGCAATTCTGAAATTTTTTGCTTTTTCCTGCTCCTCTTAGCATGATAAAGAAGTTTCAAAGAGAGTGAGATGCCAGCTCTTTTCATTCAGTCAGTAGCTTCAAACATTTCTGGTATATGAATAACATGATGTTTTTCAATGGCAAAAATCAATGAATATTGTAAATGCACAAACAGTAATATCTCCGCATTGCAAGGTGCAATTCTGAAATTTTTTGCTTTTTCCTGCTAATCCTAGCATGTTAAAGAAGATTCAAAGAGAGTGAGATGCCAGCTCTTTTCATTCAGTCAGTAGCTTCAAACATTTTTGGACGTTTTTCAATGGCAAAAATCAATGAATATTGCAAATGCACAAACAGTAATGTCTCCGCATTGCAAGGTGCAATTCTGAAATTTTTTGCTTTTTCCTGCTAATCCTAGCATGATAAAGAAGATTCAAAGAGCGTGAGATGCCAGCTCTTTTCATTCAGTCAGTAGCTTCAAACATTTCTGGTATATGAATAACATGATGTTTTTCAATGGCAAAAATCAATGAATATTGTAAATGCACAAACAGTAATATCTCCGCATTGCAAGGTGCAATTCTGAAATTTTTTGCTTTTTCCTGCTAATCCTAGCATGATAAAGAAGATTCAAAGAGAGTGAGATGCCAGCTCCTTTCATTCAGTCAGTAGCTTCAAACATTTCTGGACGTTTTTCAATGGCAAAAATCAATGAATATTGTAAATGCACAAACAGTAATATCTCCACATTGCAAGGTGCAATTCTGAAATTTTTTGCTTTTTCCTGCTAATCCTAGCATGATAAAGAAGATTCAAAGAGAGTGAGATGCCAGCTCCTTTCATTCAGTCAGTAGCTTCAAACATTTTTGGACGTTTTTCCACGGCAAAAATCAATGAATATTGTAAATGCACAAACAGTAATATCTCCACATTGCAAGGTGCAATTCTGAAATTTTTTGCTTTTTCCTGCTCCTCTTAGCATGATAAAGAAGATTCAAAGAGAGTGAGATGCCAGCTCTTTTCATTCAGTCAGTAGCTTCAAACATTTCTGGTATATGAATAACATGATGTTTTTCAATGGCAAAAATCAATGAATATTGTAAATGCACAAACAGTAATATCTCCGCATTGCAAGGTGCAATTCTGAAATTTTTTGCTTTCTCCTGCTAATCCTAGCATGTTAAAGAAGATTCAAAGAGAGTGAGATGCCAGCTCTTTTCATTCAGTCAGTAGCTTCAAACATTTCTGGACGTTTTTCAATGGCAAAAATCAATGAATATTGCAAATGCACAAACAGTAATTTCTCCGCATTGCAAGGTGCAATTCTGAAATTTTTTGCTTTTTCCTGCTAATCCTAGCATGATAAAGAAGATTCAAAGAGCGTGAGATGCCAGCTCTTTTCATTCAGTCAGTAGCTTCAAACATTTCTGGTATATGAATAACATGATGTTTTTCAATGGCAAAAATCAATGAATATTGTAAATGCACAAACAGTAATATCTCCGCATTGCAAGGTGCAATTCTGAAATTTTTTGCTTTTTCCTGCTAATCCTAGCATGATAAAGAAGATTCAAAGAGAGTGAGATGCCAGCTCCTTTCATTCAGTCAGTAGCTTCAAACATTTCTGGACGTTTTTCAATGGCAAAATTCAATGAATATTGTAAATGCACAAACAGTAATATCTCCGCATTGCAACGTGCAATTCTGAAATTTTTTGCTTTTTCCTGCTAATCCTAGCATGATAAAGAAGATTCAAAGAGAGTGAGATGCCAGCTTTTTTCATTCAGTCAGTAGCTTCAAACATTTCTGGACATTTTTCAATGGCAAAAATCAATGAATATTGTAAATGCACAAACAGTAATATCTCCGCATTGCAAGGTGCAATTCTGAAATTTTTTGCTTTTTCCTGCTAATCCTAGCATGATAAAGAAGATTCAAAGAGAGTGAGATGCCAGCTCTTTTCATTCAGTCAGTAGCTTCAAACATTTCTGGTATATGAATAACATGATGTTTTTCAATGGCAAAAATCAATGAATATTGTAAATGCACAAACAGTAATATCTCCGCATTGCAAGGTGCAATTCTGAAATTTTTTGCTTTTTCCTGCTAATCCTAGCATGATAAAGAAGATTCAAAGACAGTGAGATGCCAGCTCTTTTCATTCAGTCAGTAGCTTCAAACATTTCTGGACATTTTTCAATAGCAAAAATCAATGAATATTGTAAATGCACAAACAGTAATATCTCCGCATTGCAAGGTGCAATTCTGAAATTTTTTGCTTTTTCCTGCTAATCCTAGCATGATAAAGAAGATTCAAAGAGAGTGAGATGCCAGCTCTTTTCATTCAGTCAGTAGCTTCAAACATTTCTGGTATATGAATAACATGATGTTTTTCAATGGCAAAAATCAATGAATATTGTAAATGCACAAACAGTAATATCTCCGCATTGCAAGGTGCAATTCTGAAATTTTTTGCTTTTTTCTGCTAATCCTAGCATGATAAAGAAGATTCAAAGAGAGTGAGATGCCAGCTCTTTTCATTCAGTCAGTAGCTTCAAACATTTCTGGTATATGAATAACATGATGTTTTTCAATGGCAAAAATCAATGAATATTGTAACTGCACAAACAGTAATATCTCCGCATTGCAAGGTGCAATTCTGAAATTTTTTGCTTTTTCCTGCTAATCCTAGCATGATAAAGAAGATTCAAAGAGAGTGAGATGCCAGCTCTTTTCATTCAGTCAGTAGCTTCAAACATTTCTGGTATATGAATAACATGATGTTTTTCAATGGCAAAAATCAATGAATATTGTAAATGCACAAACAGTAATATCTCCGCATTGCAAGGTGCAATTCTGAAATTTTTTGCTTTATCCTGCTAATCCTAGCATGATAAAGAAGATTCAAAGAGAGTGAGATGCCAGCTCCTTTCATTCAGTCAGTAGCTTCAAACATTTCTGGACGTTTTTCAATGGCAAAAATCAAGGAATATTGTAAATGCACAAACAGTAATATCTCCGCATTGCAAGGTGCAATTCTGAAATTTTTTGCTTTTTCCTGCTAATCAGCATGATAAAGAAGATTCAAAGAGAGTGAGATGCCAGCTCTTTTCATTCAGTCAGTAGCTTCAAACATTTCTGGACGTTTTTCAATGGCAAAAATCAATGAATATTGTAAATGCACAAACAGTAATATCTCCACATTGCAAGATGCAATTCTGAAATTTTTTGCTTTTTCATGCTAATCCTAGCATGATAAAGAAGATTCAAAGAGAGTGAGATGCCAGCTCCTTTCATTCAGTCAGTAGCTTCAAACATTTCTGGACGTTTTTCAATGGCAAAAATCAATGAATATTGTAAATGCACAAACAGTAATATCTCCGCATTGCAAGGTGCAATTCTGAAATTTTTTGCTTTTTCCTGCTAATCCTAGCATGATAAAGAAGATTCAAAGAGAGTGAGATGCCAGCTCTTTTCATTCAGTCAGTAGCTTCAAACATTTCTGGACGTTTTTCAATGGCAAAAATCAATGAATATTGTAAATGCACAAGCAGTAATTTCTCAGCATTGCAAGGTGCAATTCTGAAATTTTTTGCTTTTTCCTGCTAATCCTACCATGATAAAGAAGACTCAAAGAGAGTGAGATGCCAGCTCCTTTCATTCAGTCAGTAGCTTCAAACATTTCTGGACGTTTTTCAATGGCAAAAATCAATGAATATTGTAAATGCACAAACAGTAATATCTCCACATTGCAAGGTGCAATTCTGAAATTTTTTGCTTTTTCCTGCTCCTCTTAGCATGATAAAGAAGATTCAAAGAGAGTGAGATGCCAGCTCTTTTCATTCAGTCAGTAGCTTCAAACATTTCTGGACGTTTTTCAATGGCAAAAATCAATGAATATTGTAAATGCACAAACAGTAATATCTCCACATTGCAAGGTGCAATTCTGAAATTTTTTGCTTTTTCCTGCTAATCCTAGCATGGTAAAGAAGATTCAAAGAGAGTGAGATGCCAGCTCTTTTCATTCAGTCAGTAGCTTCAAACATTTCTGGTATATGAATAACATGATGTTTTTCAATGGCAAAAATCAATGAATATTTTAAATGCACAAACAGTAATATCTCCGCATTGCAAGGTGCAATTCTGAAATTTTTTGCTTTTTCCTGCTAATCCTAGCATGATAAAGAAGATTCAAAGAGAGTGAGATGCCAGCTCTTTTCATTAAGTCAGTAGCTTCAAACATTTCTGGTATATGAATAACATGATGTTTTTCAATAGCAAAAATCAATGAATATTGTAAATGCACAAACAGTAATATCTCCACATTGCAAGGTGCAATTCTGAAATTTTTTGCTTTTTCCTGCTCCTGTTAGCATGATAAAGAAGATTCAAAGAGAGTGAGATGCCAGCTCTTTTCATTCAGTCAGTAGCTTCAAACATTTCTGGACGTTTTTCAATGGCAAAAATCAATGAATATTGTAAATGCACAAACAGTAATATCTCCACATTGCAAGGTGCAATTCTGAAATTTTTTGCTTTTTCCTGCTAATCCTAGCATGACAAAGAAGATTCAAAGAGAGTGAGATGCCAGCTCTTTTCATTCAGTCAGTAGCTTCAAACATTTCTGGTATATGAATAACATGATGTTTTTCAATGGCAAAAATCAATGAATATTGTAAATGCACAAACAGTAATATCTCCACATTGCAAGATGCAATTCTGAAATTTTTTGCTTTTTCATGCTAATCCTAGCATGATAAAGAAGATTCAAAGAGAGTGAGATGCCAGCTCCTTTCATTCAGTCAGTAGCTTCAAACATTTCTGGACGTTTTTCAATGGCAAAAATCAATGAATATTGTAAATGCACAAACAGTAATATCTCCGCATTGCAAGGTGCAATTCTGAAATTTTTTGCTTTTTCCTGCTAATCCTAGCATGATAAAGAAGATTCAAAGAGAGTGAGATGCCAGCTCTTTTCATTCAGTCAGTAGCTTCAAACATTTCTGGACGTTTTTCAATGGCAAAAATCAATGAATATTGTAAATGCACAAGCAGTAATTTCTCAGCATTGCAAGGTGCAATTCTGAAATTTTTTGCTTTTTCCTGCTAATCCTACCATGATAAAGAAGACTCAAAGAGAGTGAGATGCCAGCTCCTTTCATTCAGTCAGTAGCTTCAAACATTTCTGGACGTTTTTCAATGGCAAAAATCAATGAATATTGTAAATGCACAAACAGTAATATCTCCACATTGCAAGGTGCAATTCTGAAATTTTTTGCTTTTTCCTGCTCCTCTTAGCATGATAAAGAAGATTCAAAGAGAGTGAGATGCCAGCTCTTTTCATTCAGTCAGTAGCTTCAAACATTTCTGGACGTTTTTCAATGGCAAAAATCAATGAATATTGTAAATGCACAAACAGTAATATCTCCACATTGCAAGGTGCAATTCTGAAATTTTTTGCTTTTTCCTGCTAATCCTAGCATGGTAAAGAAGATTCAAAGAGAGTGAGATGCCAGCTCTTTTCATTCAGTCAGTAGCTTCAAACATTTCTGGTATATGAATAACATGATGTTTTTCAATGGCAAAAATCAATGAATATTGTAAATGCACAAACAGTAATATCTCCGCATTGCAAGGTGCAATTCTGAAATTTTTTGCTTTTTCCTGCTAATCCTAGCATGATAAAGAAGATTCAAAGAGAGTGAGATGCCAGCTCTTTTCATTCAGTCAGTAGCTTCAAACATTTCTGGTATATGAATAACATGATGTTTTTCAATGGCAAAAATCAATGAATATTGTAAATGCACAAACAGTAATATCTCCACATTGCAAGGTGCAATTCTGAAATTTTTTGCTTTTTCCTGCTCCTCTTAGCATGATAAAGAAGATTCAAAGAGAGTGAGATGCCAGCTCTTTTCATTCAGTCAGTAGCTTCAAACATTTCTGGACGTTTTTCAATGGCAAAAATCAATGAATATTGTAAATGCACAAACAGTAATATCTCCACATTGCAAGGTGCAATTCTGAAATTTTTTGCTTTTTCCTGCTAATCCTAGCATGACAAAGAAGATTCAAAGAGAGTGAGATGCCAGCTCTTTTCATTCAGTCAGTAGCTTCAAACATTTCTGGTATATGAATAACATGATGTTTTTCAATGGCAAAAATCAATGAATATTGTAAATGCACAAACAGTAATATCTCCGCATTGCAAGGTGCAATTCTGAAATTTTTTGCTTTTTCCTGCTAATCAGCATGATAAAGAAGATTCAAAGAGAGTGAGATGCCAGCTCTTTTCATTCAGTCAGTAGCTTCAAACATTTCTGGACGTTTTTCAATGGCAAAAATCAATGAATATTGTAAATGCACAAACAGTAATATCTCCACATTGCAAGATGCAATTCTGAAATTTTTTGCTTTTTCCTGCTAATCCTAGCATGATAAAGAAGATTCAAAGAGAGTGAGATGCCAGCTCCTTTCATTCAGTCAGTAGCTTCAAACATTTCTGGACGTTTTTCAATGGCAAAAATCAATGAATATTGTAAATGCACAAACAGTAATATCTCCGCATTGCAAGGAGCAATTCTGAAATTTTTTGCTTTTTCCTGCTAATCCTAGCATGATAAAGAAGATTCAAAGAGAGTGAGATGCCAGCTCTTTTCATTCAGTCAGTAGCTTCAAACATTTCTGGACGTTTTTCAATGGCAAAAATCAATGAATATTGTAAATGCACAAGCAGTAATTTCTCAGCATTGCAAGGTGCAATTCTGAAATTTTTTGCTTTTTCCTGCTAATCCTACCATGATAAAGAAGACTCAAAGAGAGTGAGGTGCCAGCTCCTTTCATTCAGTCAGTAGCTTCAAACATTTCTGGACGTTTTTCAATGGCAAAAATCAATGAATATTGTAAATGCACAAACAGTAATATCTCCACATTGCAAGGTGCAATTCTGAAATTTTTTGCTTTTTCCTGCTCCTCTTAGCATGATAAAGAAGATTCAAAGAGAGTGAGATGCCAGCTCTTTTCATTCAGTCAGTAGCTTCAAACATTTCTGGACGTTTTTCAATGGCAAAAATCAATGAATATTGTAAATGCACAAACAGTAATATCTCCACATTGCAAGGTGCAATTCTGAAGTGTTTTGCTTTTTCCTGCTAATCCTAGCATGATAAAGAAGATTCAAAGAGAGTGAGATGCCAGCTCCTTTCATTCAGTCAGTAGCTTCAAACATTTCTGGACGTTTTTCCATGGCAAAAATCAATGAATATTGTAAATGCACAAACAGTAATATCTCCACATTGCAAGGTGCAATTCTGAAATTTTTTGCTTTTTCCTGCTCCTCTTAGCATGATAAAGAAGTTTCAAAGAGAGTGAGATGCCAGCTCTTTTCATTCAGTCAGTAGCTTCAAACATTTCTGGTATATGAATAACATGATGTTTTTCAATGGCAAAAATCAATGAATATTGTAAATGCACAAACAGTAATATCTCCGCATTGCAAGGTGCAATTCTGAAATTTTTTGCTTTTTCCTGCTAATCCTAGCATGTTAAAGAAGATTCAAAGAGAGTGAGATGCCAGCTCTTTTCATTCAGTCAGTAGCTTCAAACATTTTTGGACGTTTTTCAATGGCAAAAATCAATGAATATTGCAAATGCACAAACAGTAATTTCTCCGCATTGCAAGGTGCAATTCTGAAATTTTTTGCTTTTTCCTGCTAATCCTAGCATGATAAAGAAGATTCAAAGAGCGTGAGATGCCAGCTCTTTTCATTCAGTCAGTAGCTTCAAACATTTCTGGTATATGAATAACATGATGTTTTTCAATGGCAAAAATCAATGAATATTGTAAATGCACAAACAGTAATATCTCCGCATTGCAAGGTGCAATTCTGAAATTTTTTGCTTTTTCCTGCTAATCCTAGCATGATAAAGAAGATTCAAAGAGAGTGAGATGCCAGCTCCTTTCATCAGTCAGTAGCTTCAAACATTTCTGGACGTTTTTCAATGGCAAAAATCAATGAATATTGTAAATGCACAAACAGTAATATCTCCACATTGCAAGGTGCAATTCTGAAATTTTTTGCTTTTTCCTGCTAATCCTAGCATGATAAAGAAGATTCAAAGAGAGTGAGATGCCAGCTCCTTTCATTCAGTCAGTAGCTTCAAACATTTTTGGACGTTTTTCCACGGCAAAAATCAATGAATATTGTAAATGCACAAACAGTAATATCTCCACATTGCAAGGTGCAATTCTGAAATTTTTTGCTTTTTCCTGCTCCTCTTAGCATGATAAAGAAGATTCAAAGAGAGTGAGATGCCAGCTCTTTTCATTCAGTCAGTAGCTTCAAACATTTCTGGTATATGAATAACATGATGTTTTTCAATGGCAAAAATCAATGAATATTGTAAATGCACAAACAGTAATATCTCCGCATTGCAAGGTGCAATTCTGAAATTTTTTGCTTTCTCCTGCTAATCCTAGCATGTTAAAGAAGATTCAAAGAGAGTGAGATGCCAGCTCTTTTCATTCAGTCAGTAGCTTCAAACATTTCTGGACGTTTTTCAATGGCAAAAATCAATGAATATTGCAAATGCACAAACAGTAATTTCTCCGCATTGCAAGGTGCAATTCTGAAATTTTTTGCTTTTTCCTGCTAATCCTAGCATGATAAAGAAGATTCAAAGAGCATGAGATGCCAGCTCTTTTCATTCAGTCAGTAGCTTCAAACATTTCTGGTATATGAATAACATGATGTTTTTCAATGGCAAAAATCAATGAATATTGTAAATGCACAAACAGCAATATCTCCGCATTGCAAGGTGCAATTCTGAAATTTTTTGCTTTTTCCTGCTAATCCTAGCATGATAAAGAAGATTCAAAGAGAGTGAGATGCCAGCTCCTTTCATTCAGTCAGTAGCTTCAAACATTTCTGGACGTTTTTCAATGGCAAAAATCAATGAATATTGTAAATGCACAAACAGTAATATCTCCGCATTGCAACGTGCAATTCTGAAATTTTTTGCTTTTTCCTGCTAATCCTAGCATGATAAAGAAGATTCAAAGAGAGTGAGATGCCAGTTTTTTTCATTCAGTCAGTAGCTTCAAACATTTCTGGACGTTTTTCAATGGCAAAAATCAATGAATATTGTAAATGCACAAACAGTAATATCTCCGCATTGCAAGGTGCAATTCTGAAATTTTTTGCTTTTTACTGCTAATCCTAGCATGATAAAGAAGATTCAAAGAGAGTGAGATGCCAGCTCTTTTCATTCAGTCAGTAGCTTCAAACATTTCTGGTATATGAATAACATGATGTTTTTCAATGGCAAAAATCAATGAATATTGTAAATGCACAAACAGTAATATCTCCACATAGCAAGGTGCAATTCTGAAATTTTTTGCTTTTTCCTGCTAATCCTAGCATGATAGAGAAGATTCAAAGAGAGTGAGATGCCAGCTCCTTTCATTCAGTCAGTAGCTTCAAACATTTCTGGTATATGAATAACATGATGTTTTTCAATGGCAAAAATCAATGAATATTGTAAATGCACAAACAGTAATATCTCCGCATTGCAAGGTGCAATTCTGAAATTTTTTGCTTTTTCCTGCTAATCCTAGCATGATAAAGAAGATTCAAAGAGAGTGAGATGCCAGCTCCTTTCATTCAGTCAGTAGCTTCAAACATTTCTGGACGTTTTTCAATGGCAAAAATCAATGAATATTGTAAATGCACAAACAGTAATTTCTCCGCATTGCAAGGTGCAATTCTGAAATTTTTTGCTTTTTCCTGCTAATCCTAGCATGATAAAGAAGATTCAAAGAGAGTGAGATGCCAGCTCTTTTCATTCAGTCAGTAGCTTCAAACATTTCTGGACGTTTATCAATGGCAAAAATCAATGAATATTGTAAATGCACAAACAGTAATTTCTCCGCATTGCAAGGTGCAATTCTGAAATTTTTTGCTTTTTCCTGCTAATCCTAGCATGATAAAGAAGATTCAAAGAGAGTGAGATGCCAGCTCTTTTCATTCAGTCAGTAGCTTCAAACATTTCTGGACGTTTTTCAATGGCAAAAATCAATGAATATTGTAAATGCACAAACAGTAATATCTCCGCATTGCAAGGTGCAATTCTGAAATTTTTTGCTTTTTCCTGCTAATCCTAGCATGATAAAGAAGATTCAAAGAGAGTGAGATGCCAACTCTTTTCATTCAGTCAGTAGCTTCAAACATTTCTGGTATATGAATAACATGATGTTTTTCAATGGCAAAAATCAATGAATATTGTAAATGCACAAACAGTAATATCTATACATTGCAAGGTGCAATTCTGAAATTTTTTGCTTTTTCCTGCTAATCCTAGCATGATAAAGAAGATTCAAAGAGAGTGAGATGCCAGCTCCTTTCATTCAGTCAGTAGCTTCAAACATTTCTGGACGTTTTTCAATAGCAAAAATCAATGAATATTGTAAATGCACAAACAGTAATATCTCCGCATTGCAAGGTGCAATTCTGAAATTTTTTGCTTTTTACTGCTAATCCTAGCATGATAAAGAAGATTCAAAGAGAGTGAGATGCCAGCTCCTTTCATTCAGTCAGTAGCTTCAAACATTTCTGGACGTTTTTCAATGGCAAAAATCAATGAATATTGTAAATGCACAAACAGTAATATCTCCGCATTGCAAGGTGCAATTCTGAAATTTTTTGCTTTTTCCTGCTAATCCTAGCATGATAAAGAAGATTCAAAGAGAGTGAGATGCCAGCTCTTTTCATTCAGTCAGTAGCTTCAAACATTTCTGGTATATGAATAACATGATGTTTTTCAATGGCAAAAATCAATGAATATTGTAAATGCACAAACAGTAATATCTCCGCATTGCAAGGTGCAATTCTGAAATTTTTTGCTTTTTCCTGCTAATCCTAGCATGATAAAGAAGATTCAAAGAGAGTGAGATGCCAGCTCTTTTCATTCAGTCAGTAGCTTCAAACATTTCTTGTATATGAATAACATGATGTTTTTCAATGGCAAAAATCAATGAATATTGTAAATGCATAATCAGTAATATCTCCGCATTGCAAGGTGCAATTCTGAATTTTTTTGCTTTTTCCTGCTAATCCTAGCATGATAAAGAAGATTCAAAGAGAGTGAGATGCCAGCTCTTTTCATTCAGTCAGTAGCTTCAAACATTTCTGGACGTTTTTCAATGGCAAAAATCAATGAATATTGTAAATGCACAAACAGTAATATCTCCGCATTGCAAGGTGCAATTCTGAAATTTTTTGCTTTTTCCTGCTAATCCTAGCATGATAAAGAAGATTCAAAGAGAGTGAGATGCCAGCTCTTTTCATTCAGTCAGTAGCTTCAAACATTTCTGGACGTTTTTCAATGGCAAAAATCAATGAATATTGTAAATGCACAAACAGTAATTTCTCCGCATTGCAAGGTGCAATTCTGAAATTTTTTGCTTTTTCCTGCTAATCCTAGCATGATAAAGAAGATTCAAAGAGAGTGAGATGCCAGCTCTTTTCATTCAGTCAGTAGCTTCAAACATTTCTGGATGTTTTTCAATGGCAAAAATCAATGAATATTGTAAATGCACAAACAGTAATATCTCCGCATTGCAAGGTGCAATTCTGAAATTTTTTGCTTTTTCCTGCTAATCCTAGCATGATAAAGAAGATTCAAAGAGAGTGAGATGCCAGCTCTTTTAATTCAGTCAGTAGCTTCAAACATTTCTGGTATATGAATAACATGATGTTTTTCAATGGCAAAAATCAATGAATATTGTAAATGCACAAACAGTAATATCTCCACATTGCAAGGTGCAATTCTGAAATTTTTTGCTTTTTCCTGCTAATCCTAGCATGATAAAGAAGATTCAAAGAGAGTGAGATGCCAGCTCCTTTCATTCAGTCAGTAGCTTCAAACATTTCTGGACGTTTTTCAATGGCAAAAATCAATGAATATTGTACATGCACAAACAGTAATATCTCCGCATTGCAAGGTGCAATTCTGAAATTTTTTGCTTTTTCCTGCTAATCCTAGCATGATAAAGAAGATTCAAAGAGAGTGAGATGCCAGCTCTTTTCATTCAGACAGTAGCTTCAAACATTTCTGGACGTTTTTCAATGGCAAAAATCAATGAATATTGTAAATGCACAAACAGTAATATCTCCACATTGCAAGGTGCAATTCTGAATTTTTTTGCTTTTTCCTGCTAATCCTAGCATGATAAAGAAGATTCAAAGAGAGTGAGATGCCAGCTCTTTTCATTCAGTCAGTAGCTTCAAACATTTCTGGTATATGAATAACATGATGTTTTTCAATGGCAAAAATCAATGAATATTGTAAATGCACAAACAGTAATATCTCCACATTGCAAGGTGCAATTCTGAAATTTTTTGCTTTTTCCTGCTAATCCTAGCATGATAAAGAAGATTCAAAGAGAGTGAGATGCCAGCTACTTTCATTCAGTCAGTAGCTTCAAACATTTCTGGACGTTTTTCAATGGCAAAAATCAATGAATATTGTAAATGCACAAACAGTAATATCTCCGCATTGCGAGGTGCAATTCTGAAATTTTTTGCTTTTTCCTGCTAATCCTAGCATGATAAAGAAGATTCAAAGAGAGTGAGATGCCAGCTCTTTTCATTCAGTCAGTAGCTTCAAACATTTCTGGACGTTTTTCAATGGCAAAAATCAATGAATATTGTAAATGCACAAACAGTAATATCTCCGCATTGCAAGGTGCAATTCTGAATTTTTTTGCTTTTTCCTGCTCCTCTTAGCATGATAAAGAAGATTCAAAGAGAGTGAGATGCCAGCTCTTTTCATTCAGTCAGTAGCTTCAAACATTTCTTGTATATGAATAACATGATGTTTTTCAATGGCAAAAATCAATGAATATTGTAAATGCACAATCAGTAATATCTCCGCATTGCAAGGTGCAATTCTGAATTTTTTTGCTTTTTCCTGCTAATCATAGCATGATAAAGAAGATTCAAAGAGAGTGAGATGCCAGCTCTTTTCATTCAGTCAGTAGCTTCAAACATTTCTGGACATTTTTCAATGGCAAAAATCAATGAATATTGTAAATGCACAAACAGTAATATCTCCGCATTGCAAGGTGCAATTCTGAAATTTTTTGCTTTTTCCTGCTAATCCTAGCATGATAAAGAAGATTCAAAGAGAGTGAGATGCCAGCTCTTTTCATTCAGTCAGTAGCTTCAAACATTTCTGGACGTTTTTCAATGGCAAAAATCAATGAATATTGTAAATGCACAAACAGTAATTTCTCCGCATTGCAAGGTGCAATTCTGAAATTTTTTGCTTTTTCCTGCTAATCCTAGCATGATAAAGAAGATTCAAAGAGAGTGAGATGCCAGCTCTTTTCATTCAGTCAGTAGCTTCAAACATTTCTGGACGTTTCTCAATGGCAAAAATCAATGAATATTGTAAATGCACAAACAGTAATATCTCCGCATTGCAAGGTGCAATTCTGAAATTTTTTGCTTTTTCCTGCTAATCCTAGCATGATAAAGAAGATTCAAAGAGAGTGAGATGCCAGCTCTTTTCATTCAGTCAGTAGCTTCAAACATTTCTGGTATATGAATAACATGATGTTTTTCAATGGCAAAAATCAATGAATATTGTAAATGCACAAACAGTAATATCTCCACATTGCAAGGTGCAATTCTGAAATTTTTTGCTTTTTCCTGCTAATCCTAGCATGATAAAGAAGATTCAAAGAGAGTGAGATGCCAGCTCCTTTCATTCAGTCAGTAGCTTCAAACATTTCTGGACGTTTTTCAATGGCAAAAATCAATGAATATTGTAAATGCACAAACAGTAATATCTCCGCATTGCAAGGTGCAATTCTGAAATTTTTTGCTTTTTCCTGCTAATCCTAGCATGATAAAGAAGATTCAAAGAGAGTGAGATGCCAGCTCTTTTCATTCAGTCAGTAGCTTCAAACATTTCTGGACGTTTTTCAATGGCAAAAATCAATGAATATTGTAAATGCACAAACAGTAATATCTCCACATTGCAAGGTGCAATTCTGAAATTTTTTGCTTTTTCCTGCTAATCCTAGCATGATAAAGAAGATTCAAAGAGAGTGAGATGCCAGCTCTTTTCATTCAGTCAGTAGCTTCAAACATTTCTGGTATATGAATAACATGATGTTTTTCAATGGCAAAAATCAATGAATATTGTAAATGCACAAACAGTAATATCTCCACATTGCAAGGTGCAATTCTGAAATTTTTTGCTTTTTCCTGCTAAACCTAGCATGATAAAGAAGATTCAAAGAGAGTGAGATGCCAGCTCCTTTCATTCAGTCAGTAGCTTCAAACATTTCTGGACGTTTTTCAATGGCAAAAATCAACGAATATTGTAAATGCACAAACAGTAATATCTCCGCATTGCAAGGTGCAATTCTGAAATTTTATGCTTTTTCCTGCTAATCCTAGCATGATAAAGAAGATTCAAAGAGAGTGAGATGCCAGCTCTTTTCATTCAGTCAGTAGCTTCAAACATTTCTGGACGTTTTTCAATGGCAAAAATCAATGAATATTGTAAATGCACAAACAGTAATATCTCCGCATTGCAAGGTGCAGTTCTGAAATTTTTTGCTTTTTCCTGCTCCTCTTAGCATGATAAAGAAGATTCAAAGAGAGTGAGATGCCAGCTCTTTTCATTCAGTCAGTAGCTTCAAACATTTCTGGTATATGAATAACATGATGTTTTTCAATGACAAAAATCAATGAATATTGTAAATGCACAAACAGTAATATCTCCGCATTGCAAGGTGCAATTCTGAAATTTTTTGCTTTTTCCTGCTAATCCTAGCATGATAAAGAAGATTCAAAGAGAGTGAGATGCCAGCTCCTTTCATTCAGTCAGTAGCTTCAAACATTTCTGGTATATGAATAACATGATGTTTTTCAATGGCAAAAATCAATGAATATTGTAAATGCACAAACAGTAATATCTCCGCATTGCAAGGTGCAATTCTGAAATTTTTTGCTTTTTCCTGCTAATCCTAGCATGATAAAGAAGATTCAAAGAGAGTGAGATGCCAGCTCCTTTCATTCAGTCAGCAGCTTCAAACATTTCTGGACGTTTTTCAATGGCAAAAATCAATGAATATTGTAAATGCACAAACAGTAATATCTCCGCATTGCAAGGTGCAATTCTGAAATTTTTTGCTTTTTCCTGCTAATCCTAGCATGATAAAGAAGATTCGAAGAGAGTGAGATGCCAGCTCTTTTCGTTCATTCAGTAGCTTCAAACATTTATGGACGTTTTTCAATGGCAAAAATCAATGAATATTGTAAATGCACAAACAGTAATTTCTCCGCATTGCAAGGTGCAATTCTGAAATTTTTTGCTTTTTCCTTCTAATCCTAGCATGATAAAGAAGATTCAAAGAGAGTGAGATGCCAGCTCTTTTCATTCAGTCAGTAGCTTCAAACATTTCTGGTATATGAATAACATGATGTTTTTCAATGGCAAAAATCAATGAATATTGTAAATGCACAAACAGTAATATCTCCACATTGCAAGGTGCAATTCTGAAATTTTTTGCTTTTTCCTGCTAATCCTAGCATGAAAAAGAAGATTCAAAGAGAGTGAGATGCCAGCTCCTTTCATTCAGTCAGTAGCTTCAAACATTTCTGGACGTTTTTCAATGGCAAAAATCAATGAGTATTGTAAATGCACAAACAGTAATATCTCCGCATTGCAAGGTGCAATTCTGAAATTTTTTGCTTTCTCCTGCTAATCCTAGCATGATAAAGAAGATTCAAAGAGAGTGAGATGCCAGCTCTTTTCATTCAGTCAGTAGCTTCAAACATTTCTCGTATATGAATAACATGATGTTTTTCAATGGCAAAAATCAATGAATATTGTAAATGCACAAACAGTAATATCTCCACATTGCAAGGTGCAATTCTGAAATTTTTTGCTTTTTGCTGCTAATCCTAGCATGATAAAGAAGATTCAAAGAGAGTGAGATGCCAGCTCCTTTCATTCAGTCAGTAGCTTCAAACATTTCTGGACGTTTTTCAATGGCAAAAATCAATGAATATTGTAAATGCACAAACAGTAATTTCTCCGCATTGCAAGGTGCAATTCTGAAATTTTTTGCTTTTTCCTGCTAATCCTAGCATGATAATGAAGATTCAAAGAGAGTGAGATGCCAGCTCTTTTCATTCAGTCAGTAGCTTCAAACATTTCTGGACGTTTTTCAATGGCAAAAATCAATGAATATTGTAAATGCACAAACAGTAATATCTCCACATTGCAAGGTGCAATTCTGAAATTTTTTGCTTTTTCCTGCTAATCCTAGCATGATAAAGAAGATTCAAAGAGAGTGAGATGCCAGCTCTTTTCATTCAGTCAGTAGCTTCAAACATTTATGGTATATGAATAACATGATGTTTTTCAATGGCAAAAATCAATGAATATTGTAAATGCACAAACAGTAATTTCTCCGCATTGCAAGGTGCAATTCTGAAATTTTTTGCTTTTTCCTGCTAATCCTAGCATGATAAAGAAGATTCAAAGAGAGTGAGATGCCAGCTCCTTTCATTCAGTCAGTAGCTTCAAACATTTCTGGACGTTTTTCAATGGCAAAAATCAATGAATATTGTAAATGCACAAACAGTAATATCTCCGCATTGCAAGGTGCAATTCTGAAATTTTTTGCTTTTTCCTGCTAATCCTAGCATGATAAAGAAGATTCAAAGAGAGTGAGATGCCAGCTCTTTTCATTCAGTCAGTAGATTCAAACATTTCTGGACGTTTTTCAAAGGCAAAAATCAATGAATATTGTAAATGCACAAACAGTAATATCTCCGCATTGCAAGGTGCAATTCTGAAATTTTTTGCTTTTTCCTGCTAATCCTAGCATGATAAAGAAGATTCAAAGAGAGTGAGATGCCAGCTCTTTTCATTCAGTCAGTAGCTTCAAACATTTCTGGGCGTTTTTCAATGGCAAAAATCAATGAATATTGTAAATGCACAAACAGTAATATCTCCACATTGCAAGGTGCAATTCTGACATTTTTTGCTTTTTCCTGCTAATCCTAGCATGATAAAGAAGATTCAAAGAGAGTGAGATGCCAGCTCTTTTCATTCAGTCAGTAGCTTCAAACATTTATGGTATATGAATAACATGATGTTTTTCAATGGCAAAAATCAATGAATATTGTAAATGCACAAACAGTAATTTCTCCGCATTGCAAGGTGCAATTCTGAAATTTTTTGCTTTTTCCTGCTAATCCTAGCATGATAAAGAAGATTCAAAGAGAGTGAGATGCCAGCTCCTTTCATTCAGTCAGTAGCTTCAAACATTTCTGGACGTTTTTCAATGGCAAAAATCAATGAATATTGTAAATGCACAAACAGTAATATCTCCGCATTGCAAGGTGCAATTCTGAAATTTTTTGCTTTTTCCTGCTAATACTAGCATGATAAAGAAGATTCAAAGAGAGTGAGATGCCAGCTCTTTTCATTCAGTCAGTAGCTTCAAACATTTCTGGACGTTTCTCAATGGCAAAAATCAATGAATATTGTAAATGCACAAACAGTAATATCTCCGCATTGCAAGGTGCAATTCTGAATTTTTTTGCTTTTTCCTGCTAATCCTAGCATGATAAAGAAGATTCAAAGAGAGTGAGATGCAAGCTCTTTTCATTCAGTCAGTAGCTTCAAACATTTCTGGTATATGAATAATATGATGTTTTTCAATGGCAAAAATCAATGAATATTGTAAATGCACAAACAGTAATATCTCCGCATTGCAAGGTGCAATTCTGAAATTTTTTGCTTTTTCCTGCTAATCCTAGCATGATAAAGAAGATTCAAAGAGAGTGAGATGCCAGCTCTTTTCATTCAGTCAGTAGCTTCAAACATTTCTGGACGTTTTTCAATGGCAAAAATCAATGAATATTGTAAATGCACAAACAGTAATATCTCCGCATTGCAAGGTGCAATTCTGAAATTTTTTGCTTTTTCCTGCTAATCCTAGCATGATAAAGAAGATTCAAAGAGAGTGAGATGCCAGCTCTTTTCATTCAGTCAGTAGCTTCAAACATTTCTGGTATATGAATAACATGATGTTTTTCAATGGCAAAAATCAATGAATATTGTAAATGCACAAACAGTAATATCTCCACATTGCAAGGTGCAATTCTGAAATTTTTTGCTTTTTCCTGCTAATCCTAGCATGATAAAGAAGATTCAAAGAGAGTGAGATGCCAGCTCCTTTCATTCAGTCAGTAGCTTCAAACATTTCTGGACGTTTTTCAATGGCAAAAATCAATGAATATTGTAAATGCACAAACAGTAATTTCTCCGCATTGCAAGGTGCAATTCTGAAATTTTTTGCTTTTTCCTGCTAATCCTAGCATGATAAAGAAGATTCAAAGAGAGTGAGATGCCAGCTCCTTTCATTCAGTCATTAGCTTCAAACATTTCTGGACGTTTTTCAATAGCAAAAATCAATGAATATTGTAAATGCACAAACAGTAATATCTCCGCATTGCAAGGTGCAATTCTGAAATTTTTTGCTTTTTCCTGCTAATCCTAGCATGATAAAGAAGATTAAAAGAGAGTGAGATGCCAGCTCTTTTCATTCAGTCAGTAGCTTCAAACATTTCTGGTATATGAATAACATGATGTTTTTCAATGGCAAAAATCAATGAATATTGTAAATGCACAAACAGTAATATCTCCACATTGCAAGGTGCAATTCTGAAATTTTTTGCTTTTTCCTGCTAATCCTAGCATGATAAAGAAGATTCAAAGAGAGTGAGATGCCAGCTCTTTTCATTCAGTCAGTAGCTTCAAACATTTCTGGTATATGAATAACATGATGTTTTTCAATGGCAAAAATCAATGAATATTGTAAATGCACAAACAGTAATATCTCCGCATTGCAAGGTGCAATTCTGAAATTTTTTGCTTTTTCCTGCTAATCCTAGCATGATAAAGAAGATTCAAAGAGAGTGAGATGCCAGCTCCTTTCATTCAGTCAGTAGCTTCAAACATTTCTGGACGTTTTTCAATGGCAAAAATCAATGAATATTGTAAATGCACAAACAGTAATATCTCCGCATTGCAAGGTGCAATTCTGAAATTTTTTGCTTTTTCCTGCTAATCCTAGCATGATAAAGAAGATTCAAAGAGAGTGAGATGCCAGCTCCTTTCATTCAGTCAGTAGCTTCAAACATTTCTGGACGTTTTTCAATGGCAAAAATCAATGAATATTGTAAATGCACAAACAGTAATTTCTCCGCATTGCAAGGTGCAATTCTGAAATTTTTTGCTTTTTCCTGCTAATCCTAGCATGATAAAGAAGATTCAAAGAGAGTGAGATGCCAGCTCTTTTCATTCAGTCAGTAGCTTCAAACATTTCTGGTATATGAATAACATGATGTTTTTCAATGGCAAAAATCAATGAATATTGTAAATGCACAAACAGTAATATCTCCACATTGCAAGGTGCAATTCTGAAATTTTTTGCTTTTTCCTGCTAATCCTAGCATGATAAAGAAGATTCAAAGAGAGTGAGATGCCAGCTCCTTTCATTCAGTCAGTAGCTTCAAACATTTCTGGACGTTTTTCAATGGCAAAAATCAATGAATATTGTAAATGCACAAACAGTAATATCTCCGCATTGCAAGGTGCAATTCTGAAATTTTTTGCTTTTTCCTGCTAATCCTAGCATGATAAAGAAGATTCAAAGAGAGTGAGATGCCAGCTCCTTTCATTCAGTCAGTAGCTTCAAACATTTCTGGACGTTTTTCAATGGCAAAAATCAATGAATATTGTAAATGCACAAACAGTAATATCTCCGCATTGCAAGGTGCAATTCTGAAATTTTTTGCTTTTTCCTGCTAATCCTAGCATGATAAAGAAGATTCAAAGAGAGTGAGATGCCAGCTCTTTTCTTTCAGTCAGTAGCTTCAAACATTTCTGGACGTTTTTCAATGGCAAAAATCAATGAATATTGTAAATGCACAAACAGTAATATCTCCGCATTGCAAGGTGCAATTCTGAAATTTTTTGCTTTTTCCTGCTAATCCTAGCATGATAAAGAAGATTCAAAGAGAGTGAGATGCCAGCTCTTTTCATTCAGTCAGTAGCTTCAAACATTTCTGGTATATGAATAACATGATGTTTTTCAATGGCAAAAATCAATGAATATTGTAAATGCACAAACAGTAATATCTCCGCATTGCAAGGTGCAATTCTGAAATTTTTTGCTTTTTCCTGCTAATCCTAGCATGATAAAGAAGATTCAAAGAGAGTGAGATGCCAGCTCTTTTCATTCAGTCAGTAGCTTCAAACATTTCTTGTATATGAATAACATGATGTTTTTCAATGGCAAAAATCAATGAATATTGTAAATGCACAATCAGTAATATCTCCGCATTGCAAGGTGCAATTCTGAATTTTTTTGCTTTTTCCTGCTAATCCTAGCATGATAAAGAAGATTCAAAGAGAGTGAGATGCCAGCTCTTTTCATTCAGTCAGTAGCTTCAAACATTTCTGGACGTTTTTCAATGGCAAAAATCAATGAATATTGTAAATGCACAAACAGTAATATCTCCGCATTGCAAGGTGCAATTCTGAAATTTTTTGCTTTTTCCTGCTAATCCTAGCATGATAAATAAGATTCAAAGAGAGTGAGATGCCAGCTCTTTTCATTCAGTCAGTAGCTTCAAACATTTCTGGACGTTTTTCAATGGCAAAAATCAATGAATATTGTAAATGCACAAACAGTAATTTCTCCGCATTGCAAGGTGCAATTCTGAAATTTTTTGCTTTTTCCTGCTAATCCTAGCATGATAAAGAAGATTCAAAGAGAGTGAGATGCCAGCTCTTTTCATTCAGTCAGTAGCTTCAAACATTTCTGGTATATGAATAACATGATGTTTTTCAATGGCAAAAATCAATGAATATTGTAAATGCACAAACAGTAATATCTCCACATTGCAAGGTGCAATTATGAAATTTTTTGCTTTTTCCTGCTAATCCTAGCATGATAAAGAAGATTCAAAGAGAGTGAGATGCCAGCTCCTTTCATTCAGTCAGTAGCTTCAAACATTTCTGGACGTTTTTCAATGGCAAAAATCAATGAATATTGTAAATGCACAAACAGTAATATCTCCGCATTGCAAGGTGCAATTCTGAAATTTTTTGCTTTTTCCTGCTAATCCTAGCATGATAAAGAAGATTCAAAGAGAGTGAGATGCCAGCTCTTTTCATTCAGTCAGTAGCTTCAAACATTTCTGGACGTTTTTCAATGGCAAAAATCAATGAATATTGTAAATGCACAAACAGTAATATCTCCACATTGCAAGGTGCAATTCTGAATTTTTTTGCTTTTTCCTGCTAATCCTAGCATGATAAAGAAGATTCAAAGAGAGTGAGATGCCAGCTCTTTTCATTCAGTCAGTAGCTTCAAACATTTCTGGTATATGAATAACATGATGTTTTTCAATGGCAAAAATCAATGAATATTGTAAATGCACAAACAGTAATATCTCCACATTGCAAGGTGCAATTCTGAAATTTTTTGCTTTTTCCTGCTAATCCTAGCATGATAAAGAAGATTCAAAGAGAGTGAGATGCCAGCTCCTTTCATTCAGTCAGTAGCTTCAAACATTTCTGGACGTTTTTCAGTGGCAAAAATCAATGAATATTGTAAATGCACAAACAGTAATATCTCCGCATTGCAAGGTGCAATTCTGAAATTTTTTGCTTTTTCCTGCTAATCCTAGCATGATAAAGAAGATTCAAAGAGAGTGAGATGCCAGCTCTTTTCATTCAGTCAGTAGCTTCAAACATTTCTGGACGTTTTTCAATGGCAAAAATCAATGAATATTGTAAATGCACAAACAGTAATATCTCCGCATTGCAAGGTGCAATTCTGAAATTTTTTGCTTTTTCCTGCTCCTCTTAGCATGATAAAGAAGATTCAAAGAGAGTGAGATGCCAGCTCTTTTCATTCAGTCAGTAGCTTCAAACATTTCTTGTATATGAATAACATGATGTTTTTCAATGGCAGAAAGCAATGAATATTGTAAATGCACAATCAGTAATATCTCCGCATTGCAAGGTGCAATTCTGAATTTTTTTGCTTTTTCCTGCTAATCCTAGCATGATAAAGAAGATTCAAAGAGAGTGAGATGCCAGCTCTTTTCATTCAGTCAGTAGCTTCAAACATTTCTGGACATTTTTCAATGGCAAAAATCAATGAATATTGTAAATGCACAAACAGTAATATCTCCGCATTGCAAGGTGCAATTCTGAAATTTTTTGCTTTTTCCTGCTAATCCTAGCATGATAAAGAAGATTCAAAGAGAGTGAGATGCCAGCTCTTTTCATTCAGTCAGCAGCTTCAAACATTTCTGGACGTTTTTCAATGGCAAAAATCAATGAATATTGTAAATGCACAAACAGTAATTTCTCCGCATTGCAAGGTGCAATTCTGATTTTTTTTGATTTTTCCTGCTAATCCTAGCATGATAAAGAAGATTCAAAGAGAGTGAGATGCCAGCTCTTTTCATTCAGTCAGTAGCTTCAAACATTTCTGGTATATGAATAACATGATGTTTTTCAATGGCAAAAATCAATGAATATTGTAAATGCACAAACAGTAATATCTCCACATTGCAAGGTGCAATTCTGAAATTTTTTGCTTTTTCCTGCTAATCCTAGCATGATAAAGAAGATTAAAAGAGAGTGAGATGCCAGCTCTTTTCATTCAGTCAGTAGCTTCAAACATTTCTGGTATATGAATAACATGATGTTTTTCAATGGCAAAAATCAATGAATATTGTAAATGCACAAACAGTAGTATCTCCACATTGCAAGGTGCAATTCTGAAATTTTGTGCTTTTTCCTGCTAATCCTAGCATGATAAAGAAGATTCAAAGAGAGTGAGATGCCAGCTCCTTTCATTCAGTCAGTAGCTTCAAACATTTCTGGACGTTTTTCAATGGCAAAAATCAATGAATATTGTAAATGCACAAACAGTAATATCTCCGCATTGCAAGGTGCAATTCTGAAATTTTTTGCTTTTTCCTGCTAATCCTAGCATGATAAAGAAGATTCAAAGAGAGTGAGATGCCAGCTCTTTTCATTCAGTCAGTAGCTTCAAACATTTCTGGACGTTTTTCAATGGCAAAAATCAATGAATATTGTAAATGCACAAACAGTAATATCTCCACATTGCAAGGTGCAATTCTGAAATTTTTTGCTTTTTCCTGCTAATCCTAGCATGATAAAGAATATTCAAAGAGAGTGAGATGCCAGCTCTTTTCATTCAGTCAGTAGCTTCAAACATTTCTGGTATATGAATAACATGATGTTTTTCAATGGCAAAAATCAATGAATATTGTAAATGCACAAACAGTAATATCTCCACATTGCAAGGTGCAATTCTGAAATTTTTTGCTTTTTCCTGCTAATCCTAGCATGATAAAGAAGATTCAAAGAGAGTGAGATGCCGGCTCCTTTCATTCAGTCAGTAGCTTCAAACATTTCTGGACGTTTTTCAATGGCAAAAATCAATGAATATTGTAAATGCACAAACAGTAATATCTCCGCATTGCAAGGTGCAATTCTGAAATTTTTTGCTTTTTCCTGCTAATCCTAGCATGATAAAGAAGATTCAAAGAGAGTGAGATGCCAGCTCTTTTCATTCAGTCAGTAGCTTCAAACATTTCTGGACGTTTTTCAATGGCAAAAATCAATGAATATTGTAAATGCACAAACAGTAATATCTCCGCATTGCAAGGTGCAGTTCTGAAATTTTTTGCTTTTTCCTGCTCCTCTTAGCATGATAAAGAAGATTCAAAGAGAGTGAGATGCCAGCTCTTTTCATTCAGTCAGTAGCTTCAAACATTTCTGGTATATGAATAACATGATGTTATTCAATGGCAAAAATCAATGAATATTGTAAATGCACAAACAGTAATATCTCCGCATTGCAAGGTGCAATTCTGAAATTTTTTGCTTTTTCCTGCTAATCCTAGCATGATAAAGAAGATTCAAAGAGAGTGAGATGCCAGCTCCTTTCATTCAGTCAGTAGCTTCAAACATTTCTGGTATATGAATAACATGATGTTTTTCAATGGCAAAAATCAATGAATATTGTAAATGCACAAACAGTAATATCTCCGCATTGCAAGGTGCAATTCTGAAATTTTTTGCTTTTTCCTGCTAATCCTAGCATGATAAAGAAGATTCAAAGAGAGTGAGATGCCAGCTCCTTTCATTCAGTCAGCAGCTTCAAACATTTCTGGACGTTTTTCAATGGCAAAAATCAATGAATATTGTAAATGCACAAACAGTAATATCTCCGCATTGCAAGGTGCAATTCTGAAATTTTTTGCTTTTTCCTGCTAATCCTAGCATGATAAAGAAGATTCGAAGAGAGTGAGATGCCAGCTCTTTTCATTCAGTCAGTAGCTTCAAACATTTATGGACGTTTTTCAATGGCAAAAATCAATGAATATTGTAAATGCACAAACAGTAATTTCTCCGCATTGCAAGGTGCAATTCTGAAATTTTTTGCTTTTTCCTGCTAATCCTAGCATGATAAAGAAGATTCAAAGAGAGTGAGATGCCAGCTCTTTTCATTCAGTCAGTAGCTTCAAACATTTCTGGTATATGAATAACATGATGTTTTTCAATGGCAAAAATCAATGAATATTGTAAATGCACAAACAGTAATATCTCCACATTGCAAGGTGCAATTCTGAAATTTTTTGCTTTTTCCTGCTAATCCTAGCATGAAAAATAAGATTCAAAGAGAGTGAGATGCCAGCTCCTTTCATTCAGTCAGTAGCTTCAAACATTTCTGGACGTTTTTCAATGGCAAAAATCAATGAGTATTGTAAATGCACAAACAGTAATATCTCCGCATTGCAAGGTGCAATTCTGAAATTTTTTGCTTTCTCCTGCTAATCCTAGCATGATAAAGAAGATTCAAAGAGAGTGAGATGCCAGCTCTTTTCATTCAGTCAGTAGCTTCAAACATTTCTGGTATATGAATAACATGATGTTTTTCAATGGCAAAAATCAATGAATATTGTAAATGCACAAACAGTAATATCTCCACATTGCAAGGTGCAATTCTGAAATTTTTTGCTTTTTGCTGCTAATCCTAGCATGATAAAGAAGATTCAAAGAGAGTGAGATGCCAGCTCCTTTCATTCAGTCAGTAGCTTCAAACATTTCTGGACGTTTTTCAATGGCAAAAATCAATGAATATTGTAAATGCACAAACAGTAATTTCTCCGCATTGCAAGGTGCAATTCTGAAATTTTTTGCTTTTTCCTGCTAATCCTAGCATGATAAAGAAGATTCAAAGAGAGTGAGATGCCAGCTCTTTTCATTCAGTCAGTAGCTTCAAACATTTCTGGACGTTTTTCAATGGCAAAAATCAATGAATATTGTAAATGCACAAACAGTAATATCTCCACATTGCAAGGTGCAATTCTGAAATTTTTTGCTTTTTCCTGCTAATCCTAGCATGATAAAGAAGATTCAAAGAGAGTGAGATGCCAGCTCTTTTCATTCAGTCAGTAGCTTCAAACATTTCTGGTATATGAATAACATGATGTTTTTCAATGGCAAAAATCAATGAATATTGTAAATGCACAAACAGTAATTTCTCCGCATTGCAAGGTGCAATTCTGAAATTTTTTGCTTTTTCCTGCTAATCCTAGCATGATAAAGAAGATTCAAAGAGAGTGAGATGCCAGCTCCTTTCATTCAGTCAGTAGCTTCAAACATTTCTGGACGTTTTTCAATGGCAAAAATCAATGAATATTGTAAATGCACAAACAGTAATATCTCCGCATTGCAAGGTGCAATTCTGAAATTTTTTGCTTTTTCCTGCTAATCCTAGCATGATAAAGAAGATTCAAAGAGAGTGAGATGCCAGCTCTTTTCATTCAGTCAGTAGCTTCAAACATTTCTGGACGTTTTTCAATGGCAAAAATCAATGAATATTGTAAATGCACAAACAGTAATATCTCCACATTGCAAGGTGCAATTCTGACATTTTTTGCTTTTTCCTGCTAATCCTAGCATGATAAAGAAGATTCAAAGAGAGTGAGATGCCAGCTCTTTTCATTCAGTCAGTAGCTTCAAACATTTATGGTATATGAATAACATGATGTTTTTCAATGGCAAAAATCAATGAATATTGTAAATGCACAAACAGTAATATCTCCACATTGCAAGGTGCAATTCTGAAATTTTTTGCTTTTTCCTGCTAATCCTTGCATGATAAAGAAGATTCAAAGAGAGTGAGATGCCAGCTCCTTTCATTCAGTCAGTAGCTTCAAACATTTCTGGACGTTTTTCAATGGCAAAAATCAATGAATATTGTAAATGCACAAACAGTAATATCTCCGCATTGCAAGGTGCAATTCTGAAATTTTTTGCTTTTTCCTGCTAATCCTAGCATGATAAAGAAGATTCAAAGAGAGTGAGATGCCAGCTCTTTTCATTCAGTCAGTAGCTTCAAACATTTCTGGTATATGAATAACATGATGTTTTTCAATGGCAAAAATCAATGAATATTGTAAATGCACAAACAGTAATATCTCCGCATTGCAAGGTGCAATTCTGAATTTTTTTGCTTTTTCCTGCTAATCCTAGCATGATAAAGAAGATTCAAAGAGAGTGAGATGCCAGCTCCTTTCATTCAGTCAGTAGCTTCAAACATTTCTGGATGTTTTTCAATGGCAAAAATCAATAAATATTGTAAATGCACAAACAGTAATTTCTCCGCATTGCAAGGTGCAATTCTGAAATTTTTTGCTTTTTCCTGCTAATCCTAGCATGATAAAGAAGATTCAAAGAGAGTGAGATGCCAGCTCCTTTCATTCAGTCAGTAGCTTCAAACATTTCTGGACGTTTTTCAATGGCAAAAATCAATGAATATTGTAAATGCACAAACAGTAATATCTCCGCATTGCAAGGTGCAATTCTGAAATTTTTTGCTTTTTCCTGCTAATCCTAGCATGATAAAGAAGATTCAAAGAGAGTGAGATGCCAGCTCTTTTCATTCAGTCAGTAGCTTCAAACATTTCTGTTATATGAATAACATGATGTTTTTCAATGGCAAAAATCAATGAATATTGTAAATGCACAAACAGTAATATATCTCCGCATTGCAAGGTGCAATTCTGAAATTTTTTGCTTTTTCCTGCTAATCCTAGCATGATAAAGAAGATTCAAAGAGAGTGAGATGCCAGCTCCTTTCATTCAGTCAGTAGCTTCAAATATTTCTGGTATATGAATAACATGATGTTTTTCAATGGCAAAAATCAATGAATATTGTAAATGCACAAACAGTAATTTCTCCGCATTGCAAGGTGCAATTCTGAAATTTTTTGCTTTTTCCTGCTAATCCTAGCATGATAAAGAAGATTCAAAGAGAGTGAGATGCCAGCTCTTTTCATTCAGTCAGTAGCTTCAAACATTTCTGGTATATGAATAACATGATGTTTTTCAATGGCAAAAATCAATGAATATTGTAAATGCACAAACAGTAATATCTCCGTATTGCAAGGTGCAATTCTGAAATGTTTTGCTTTTTCCTGCTAATCCTAGCATGATAAAGAAGATTCAAAGAGAGTGAGATGCCAGCTCTTTTCATTCAGTCAGTAGCTTCAAACATTTCTGGTATATGAATAACATGATGTTTTTCAATGGCAAAAATCAATGAATATTGTAAATGCACAAACAGTAATATATCTCCGCATTGCAAGGTGCAATTCTGAAATTTTTTGCTTTTTCCTGCTAATCCTAGCATGATAAAGAAGATTCAAAGAGAGTGAGATGCCAGCTCCTTTCATTCAGTCAGTAGCTTCAAATATTTCTGGTATATGAATAACATGATGTTTTTCAATGGCAAAAATCAATGAATATTGTAAATGCACAAACAGTAATTTCTCCGCATTGCAAGGTGCAATTCTGAAATTTTTTGCTTTTTCCTGCTAATCCTAGCATGATAAAGAAGATTCAAAGAGAGTGAGATGCCAGCTCTTTTCATTCAGTCAGTAGCTTCAAACATTTCTGGTATATGAATAACATGATGTTTTTCAATGGCAAAAATCAATGAATATTGTAAATGCACAAACAGTAATATCTCCGCATTGCAAGGTGCAATTCTGAAATTTTTTGCTTTTTCCTGCTAATCCTAGCATGATAAAGAAGATTCAAAGAGAGTGAGATGCCAGCTCTTTTCATTCAGTCAGTAGCTTCAAACATTTCTGGTATATGAATAACATGATGTTTTTCAATGGCAAAAATCAATGAATATTGTAAATGCACAAACAGTAATATCTCCACATTGCAAGGTGCAATTCTGAAATTTTTTGCTTTTTCCTGCTAATCCTAGCATGATAAAGAAGATTCAAAGAGAGTGAGATGCCAGCTCCTTTCATTCAGTCAGTAGCTTCAAACATTTCTGGACGTTTTTCAATGGCAAAAATCAATGAATATTGTAAATGCACAAACAGAAATATCTCCACATTGCAAGGTGCAATTCTGAAATTTTTTGCTTTTTCCTGCTAATCCTAGCATGATAAAGAAGATTCAAAGAGAGTGAGATGCCAGCTCTTTTCATTCAGTCAGTAGCTTCAAACATTTCTGGACGTTTTTCAATGGCAAAAATCAATGAATA
Organism: Phyllobates terribilis; assembly: GCF_046119375.1. Lineage (NCBI taxonomy): Eukaryota > Metazoa > Chordata > Amphibia > Anura > Dendrobatidae > Phyllobates > Phyllobates terribilis. The sequence continues at coordinate 869,437 of NW_027363386.1, forward strand.
TTGTAAATGCACAAACAGTAATATCTCCACATTGCAAGGTGCAATTCTGAAATTTTTTGCTTTTTCCTGCTAATCCTAGCATGATAAAGAAGATTCAAAGAGAGTGAGATGCCAGCTCCTTTCATTCAGTCAGTAGCTTCAAACATTTCTGGACGTTTTTCAATGGCAAAAATCAATGAATATTGTAAATGCACAAACAGTAATATCTCCACATTGCAAGGTGCAATTCTGAATTTTTTTGCTTTTTCCTGCTAATCCTAGCATGATAAAGAAGATTCAAAGAGAGTGAGATGCCAGCTCTTTTCATTCAGTCAGTAGCTTCAAACATTTCTGGACGTTTTTCAATGGCAAAAATCAATGAATATTGTAAATGCACAAACAGTAATATCTCCACATTGCAAGGTGCAATTCTGAAATTTTTTGCTTTTTCCTGCTAATCCTAGCATGATAAAGAAGATTCAAAGAGAGTGAGATGCCAGCTCTTTTCATTCAGTCAGTAGCTTCAAACATTTCTGGTATATGAATAACATGATGTTTTTCAATGGCAAAAATCAATGAATATTGTAAATGCACAAACAGTAATATCTCCACATTGCAAGGTGCAATTCTAAAATTTTTTGCTTTTTCCTGCTAATCCTAGCATGATAAAGAAGATTCAAAGAGAGTGAGATGCCAGCTCCTTTCATTCAGTCAGTAGCTTCAAACATTTCTGGACGTTTTTCAATGCAAAAATCAATGAATATTGTAAATGCACAAACAGTAATATCTCCGCATTGCAAGGTGCAATTCTGAAATTTTTTGCTTTTTCCTGCTAATCCTAGCATGATAAAGAAGATTCAAAGAGAGTGAGATGCCAGCTCTTTTCATTCAGTCAGTAGCTTCAAACATTTCTGGACGTTTTTCAATGGCAAAAATCAATGAATATTGTAAATGCACAAACAGTAATATCTCCGCATTGCAAGGTGCAGTTCTGAAATTTTTTGCTTTTTCCTGCTCCTCTTAGCATGATAAAGAAGATTCAAAGAGAGTGAGATGCCAGCTCTTTTCATTCAGTCAGTAGCTTCAAACATTTCTGGTATATGAATAACATGATGTTATTCAATGGCAAAAATCAATGAATATTGTAAATGCACAAACAGTAATATCTCCGCATTGCAAGGTGCAATTCTGAAATTTTTTGCTTTTTCCTGCTAATCCTAGCATGATAAAGAAGATTCAAAGAGAGTGAGATGCCAGCTCCTTTCATTCAGTCAGTAGCTTCAAACATTTCTGGTATATGAATAACATGATGTTTTTCAATGGCAAAAATCAATGAATATTGTAAATGCACAAACAGTAATATCTCCGCATTGCAAGGTGCAATTCTGAAATTTTTTGCTTTTTCCTGCTAATCCTAGCATGATAAAGAAGATTCAAAGAGAGTGAGATGCCAGCTCCTTTCATTCAGTCAGCAGCTTCAAACATTTCTGGACGTTTTTCAATGGCAAAAATCAATGAATATTGTAAATGCACAAACAGTAATATCTCCGCATTGCAAGCTGCAATTCTGAAATTTTTTGCTTTTTCCTGCTAATCCTAGCATGATAAAGAAGATTCGAAGAGAGTGAGATGCCAGCTCTTTTCGTTCAGTCAGTAGCTTCAAACATTTATGGACGTTTTTCAATGGCAAAAATCAATGAATATTGTAAATGCACAAACAGTAATTTCTCCGCATTGCAAGGTGCAATTCTGAAATTTTTTGCTTTTTCCTGCTAATCCTAGCATGATAAAGAAGATTCAAAGAGAGTGAGATGCCAGCTCTTTTCATTCAGTCAGTAGCTTCAAACATTTCTGGTATATGAATAACATGATGTTTTTCAAGGGCAAAAATCAATGAATATTGTAAATGCACAAACAGTAATATCTCCACATTGCAAGGTGCAATTCTGAAATTTTTTGCTTTTTCCTGCTAATCCTAGCATGAAAAAGAAGATTCAAAGAGAGTGAGATGCCAGCTCCTTTCATTCAGTCAGTAGCTTCAAACATTTCTGGACGTTTTTCAATGGCAAAAATCAATGAGTATTGTAAATGCACAAACAGTAATATCTCCGCATTGCAAGGTGCAATTCTGAAATTTTTTGCTTTCTCCTGCTAATCCTAGCATGATAAAGAAGATTCAAAGAGAGTGAGATGCCAGCTCTTTTCATTCAGTCAGTAGCTTCAAACATTTCTGGTATATGAATAACATGATGTTTTTCAATGGCAAAAATCAATGAATATTGTAAATGCACAAACAGTAATATCTCCACATTGCAAGGTGCAATTCTGAAATTTTTTGCTTTTTGCTGCTAATCCTAGCATGATAAAGAAGATTCAAAGAGAGTGAGATGCCAGCTCCTTTCATTCAGTCAGTAGCTTCAAACATTTCTGGACGTTTTTCAATGGCAAAAATCAATGAATATTGTAAATGCACAAACAGTAATTTCTCCGCATTGCAATGTGCAATTCTGAAATTTTTTGCTTTTTCCTGCTAATCCTAGCATGATAAAGAAGATTCAAAGAGAGTGAGATGCCAGCTCTTTTCATTCAGTCAGTAGCTTCAAACATTTCTGGACGTTTTTCAATGGCAAAAATCAATGAATATTGTAAATGCACAAACAGTAATATCTCCACATTGCAAGGTGCAATTCTGAAATTTTTTGCTTTTTCCTGCTAATCCTAGCATGATAAAGAAGATTCAAAGAGAGTGAGATGCCAGCTCTTTTCATTCAGTCAGTAGCTTCAAACATTTATGGTATATGAATAACATGATGTTTTTCAATGGCAAAAATCAATGAATATTGTAAATGCACAAACAGTAATTTCTCCGCATTGCAAGGTGCAATTCTGAAATTTTTTGCTTTTTCCTGCTAATCCTAGCATGATAAAGAAGATTCAAAGAGAGTGAGATGCCAGCTCCTTTCATTCAGTCAGTAGCTTCAAACATTTCTGGACGTTTTTCAATGGCAAAAATCAATGAATATTGTAAATGCACAAACAGTAATATCTCCGCATTGCAAGGTGCAATTCTGAAATTTTTTGCTTTTTCCTGCTAATCCTAGCATGATAAAGAAGATTCAAAGAGAGTGAGATGCCAGCTCTTTTCATTCAGTCAGTAGATTCAAACATTTCTGGACGTTTTTCAATGGCAAAAATCAATGAATATTGTAAATGCACAAACAGTAATATCTCCGCATTGCAAGGTGCAATTCTGAAATTTTTTGCTTTTTCCTGCTAATCCTAGCATGATAAAGAAGATTCAAAGAGAGTGAGATGCCAGCTCTTTTCATTCAGTCAGTAGCTTCAAACATTTCTGGACGTTTTTCAATGGCAAAAATCAATGAATATTGTAAATGCACAAACAGTAATATCTCCGCATTGCAAGGTGCAATTCTGAAATTTTTTGCTTTTTCCTGCTAATCCTAGCATGATAAAGAAGATTCAAAGAGAGTGAGATGCCAGCTCTTTTCATTCAGTCAGTAGCTTCAAACATTTCTGGTATATGAATAACATGATGTTTTTCAATGGCAAAAATCAATGAATATTGTAAATGCACAAACAGTAATATCTCCGCATTGCAAGGTGCAATTCTGAAATTTTTTGCTTTTTCCTGCTAATCCTAGCATGATAAAGAAGATTCAAAGAGAGTGAGATGCCAGCTCTTTTCATTCAGTCAGTAGCTTCAAACATTTCTGGTATATGAATAACATGATGTTTTTCAATGGCAAAAATCAATGAATATTGTAAATGCACAAACAGTAATATCTCCACATTGCAAGGTGCAATTCTGAAATTTTTTGCTTTTTCCTGCTAATCCTAGCATGATAAAGAAGATTCAAAGAGAGTGAGATGCCAGCTCTTTTCATTCAGTCAGTAGCTTCAAACATTTCTGGACGTTTTTCAATGGCAAAAATCAATGAATATTGTAAATGCACAAACAGTAATATCTCCGCATTGCAAGGTGCAATTCTGAAATTTTTTGCTTTTTCCTGCTAATCCTAGCATGATAAAGAAGATTCAAAGAGAGTGAGATGCCAGCTCTTTTCATTCAGTCAGTAGCTTCAAACATTTCTGGTATATGAATAACATGATGTTTTTCAATGGCAAAAATCAATGAATATTGTAAATGCACAAACAGTAATATCTCCACATTGCAAGGTGCCATTCTGAAATTTTTTGCTTTTTCCTGCTAATCCTTGCATGATAAAGAAGATTCAAAGAGAGTGAGATGCCAGCTCCATTCATTCAGTCAGTAGCTTCAAACATTTCTGGACGTTTTTCAATGGCAAAAATCAATGAATATTGTAAATGCACAAACAGTAATATCTCCGCATTGCAAGGTGCAATTCTGAAATTTTTTGCTTTTTCCTGCTAATCCTAGCATGATAAAGAAGATTCAAAGAGAGTGAGATGCCAGCTCTTTTCATTCAGTCAGTAGCTTCAAACATTTCTGGTATATGAATAACATGATGTTTTTCAATGGCAAAAATCAATGAATATTGTAAATGCACAAACAGTAATATCTCCGCATTGCAAGGTGCAATTCTGAAATTTTTTTCTTTTTCCTGCTAATCCTAGCATGATAAAGAAGATTCAAAGAGAGTGAGATGCCAGCTCCTTTCATTCAGTCAGTAGCTTCAAACATTTCTGGACGTTTTTCAATGGCAAAAATCAATGAATATTGTAAATGCACAAACAGTAATTTCTCCGCATTGCAAGGTGCAATTCTGAAATTTTTTGCTTTTTCCTGCTAATCCTAGCATGATAAAGAAGATTCAAAGAGAGTGAGATGCCAGCTCCTTTCATTCAGTCAGTAGCTTCAAACATTTCTGGACGTTTTTCAATAGCAAAAATCAATGAATATTGTAAATGCACAAACAGTAATATCTCCGCATTGCAAGGTGCAATTCTGAAATTTTTTGCTTTTTCCTGCTAATCCTAGCATGATAAAGAAGATTAAAAGAGAGTGAGATGCCAGCTCTTTTCATTCAGTCAGTAGCTTCAAACATTTCTGGTATATGAATAACATGATGTTTTTCAATGGCAAAAATCAATGAATATTGTAAATGCACAAACAGTAATATCTCCACATTGCAAGGTGCAATTCTGAAATTTTTTGCTTTTTCCTGCTAATCCTAGCATGATAAAGAAGATTCAAAGAGAGTGAGATGCCAGCTCTTTTCATTCAGTCAGTAGCTTCAAACATTTCTGGACGTTTTTCAATGGCAAAAATCAATGAATATTGTAAATGCACAAACAGTAATATCTCCGCATTGCAAGGTGCAATTCTGAAATTTTTTGCTTTTTCCTGCTAATCCTAGCATGATAAAGAAGATTCAAAGAGAGTGAGATGCCAGCTCTTTTCATTCAGTCAGTAGCTTCAAACATTTCTGGTATATGAATAACATGATGTTTTTCAATGGCAAAAATCAATGAATATTGTAAATGCACAAACAGTAATATCTCCACATTGCAAGGTGCAATTCTGAAATTTTTTGCTTTTTCCTGCTAATCCTTGCATGATAAAGAAGATTCAAAGAGAGTGAGATGCCAGCTCCATTCATTCAGTCAGTAGCTTCAAACATTTCTGGACGTTTTTCAATGGCAAAAATCAATGAATATTGTAAATGCACAAACAGTAATATCTCCGCATTGCAAGGTGCAATTCTGAAATTTTTTGCTTTTTCCTGCTAATCCTAGCATGATAAAGAAGATTCAAAGAGAGTGAGATGCCAGCTCTTTTCATTCAGTCAGTAGCTTCAAACATTTCTGGTATATGAATAACATGATGTTTTTCAATGGCAAAAATCAATGAATATTGTAAATGCACAAACAGTAATATCTCCGCATTGCAAGGTGCAATTCTGAAATTTTTTTCTTTTTCCTGCTAATCCTAGCATGATAAAGAAGATTCAAAGAGAGTGAGATGCCAGCTCCTTTCATTCAGTCAGTAGCTTCAAACATTTCTGGACGTTTTTCAATGGCAAAAATCAATGAATATTGTAAATGCACAAACAGTAATTTCTCCGCATTGCAAGGTGCAATTCTGAAATTTTTTGCTTTTTCCTGCTAATCCTAGCATGATAAAGAAGATTCAAAGAGAGTGAGATGCCAGCTCCTTTCATTCAGTCAGTAGCTTCAAACATTTCTGGACGTTTTTCAATGGCAAAAATCAATGAATATTGTAAATGCACAAACAGTAATATCTCCGCATTGCAAGGTGCAATTCTGAAATTTTTTGCTTTTTCCTGCTAATCCTAGCATGATAAAGAAGATTCAAAGAGAGTGAGATGCCAGCTCTTTTCATTCAGTCAGTAGCTTCAAACATTTCTGTTATATGAATAACATGATGTTTTTCAATGGCAAAAATCAATGAATATTGTAAATGCAAAAACAGTAATATATCTCCGCATTGCAAGGTGCAATTCTGAAATTTTTTGCTTTTTCCTGCTAATCCTAGCATGATAAAGAAGATTCAAAGAGAGTGAGATGCCAGCTCCTTTCATTCAGTCAGTAGCTTCAAATATTTCTGGTATATGAATAACATGATGTTTTTCAATGGCAAAAATCAATGAATATTGTAAATGCACAAACAGTAATTTCTCCGCATTGCAAGGTGCAATTCTGAAATTTTTTGCTTTTTCCTGCTAATCCTAGCATGATAAAGAAGATTCAAAGAGAGTGAGATGCCAGCTCTTTTCATTCAGTCAGTAGCTTCAAACATTTCTGGTATATGAATAACATGATGTTTTTCAATGGCAAAAATCAATGAATATTGTAAATGCACAAACAGTAATATCTCCGCATTGCAAGGTGCAATTCTGAAATGTTTTGCTTTTTCCTGCTAATCCTAGCATGATAAAGAAGATTCAAAGAGAGTGAGATGCCAGCTCTTTTCATTCAGTCAGTAGCTTCAAACATTTCTGGTATATGAATAACATGATGTTTTTCAATGGCAAAAATCAATGAATATTGTAAATGCACAAACAGTAATATATCTCCGCATTGCAAGGTGCAATTCTGAAATTTTTTGCTTTTTCCTGCTAATCCTAGCATGATAAAGAAGATTCAAAGAGAGTGAGATGCCAGCTCCTTTCATTCAGTCAGTAGCTTCAAATATTTCTGGTATATGAATAACATGATGTTTTTCAATGGCAAAAATCAATGAATATTGTAAATGCACAAACAGTAATTTCTCCGCATTGCAAGGTGCAATTCTGAAATTTTTTGCTTTTTCCTGCTAATCCTAGCATGATAAAGAAGATTCAAAGAGAGTGAGATGCCAGCTCTTTTCATTCAGTCAGTAGCTTCAAACATTTCTGGTATATGAATAACATGATGTTTTTCAATGGCAAAAATCAATGAATATTGTAAATGCACAAACAGTAATATCTCCGCATTGCAAGGTGCAATTCTGAAATTTTTTGCTTTTTCCTGCTAATCCTAGCATGATAAAGAAGATTCAAAGAGAGTGAGATGCCAGCTCTTTTCATTCAGTCAGTAGCTTCAAACATTTCTGGTATATGAATAACATGATATTTTTCAATGGCAAAAATCAATGAATATTGTAAATGCACAAACAGTAATATCTCCACATTGCAAGGTGCAATTCTGAAATTTTTTGCTTTTTCCTGCTAATCCTAGCATGATAAAGAAGATTCAAAGAGAGTGAGATGCCAGCTCCTTTCATTCAGTCAGTAGCTTCAAACATTTCTGGACGTTTTTCAATGGCAAAAATCAATGAATATTGTAAATGCACAAACAGAAATATCTCCACATTGCAAGGTGCAATTCTGAAATTTTTTGCTTTTTCCTGCTAATCCTAGCATGATAAAGAAGATTCAAAGAGAGTGAGATGCCAGCTCTTTTCATTCAGTCAGTAGCTTCAAACATTTCTGGACGTTTTTCAATGGCAAAAATCAATGAATATTGTAAATGCACAAACAGTAATATCTCCACATTGCAAGGTGCAATTCTGAAATTTTTTGCTTTTTCCTGCTAATCCTAGCATGATAAAGAAGATTCAAAGAGAGTGAGATGCCAGCTCCTTTCATTCAGTCAGTAGCTTCAAACATTTCTGGACGTTTTTCAATGGCAAAAATCAATGAATATTGTAAATGCACAAACAGTAATATCTCCACATTGCAAGGTGCAATTCTGAATTTTTTTGCTTTTTCCTGCTAATCCTAGCATGATAAAGAAGATTCAAAGAGAGTGAGATGCCAGCTCTTTTCATTCAGTCAGTAGCTTCAAACATTTCTGGACGTTTTTCAATGGCAAAAATCAATGAATATTGTAAATGCACAAACAGTAATATCTCCACATTGCAAGGTGCAATTCTGAAATTTTTTGCTTTTTCCTGCTAATCCTAGCATGATAAAGAAGATTCAAAGAGAGTGAGATGCCAGCTCTTTTCATTCAGTCAGTAGCTTCAAACATTTCTGGTATATGAATAACATGATGTTTTTCAATGGCAAAAATCAATGAATATTGTAAATGCACAAACAGTAATATCTCCACATTGCAAGGTGCAATTCTAAAATTTTTTGCTTTTTCCTGCTAATCCTAGCATGATAAAGAAGATTCAAAGAGAGTGAGATGCCAGCTCCTTTCATTCAGTCAGTAGCTTCAAACATTTCTGGACGTTTTTCAATGCAAAAATCAATGAATATTGTAAATGCACAAACAGTAATATCTCCGCATTGCAAGGTGCAATTCTGAAATTTTTTGCTTTTTCCTGCTAATCCTAGCATGATAAAGAAGATTCAAAGAGAGTGAGATGCCAGCTCTTTTCATTCAGTCAGTAGCTTCAAACATTTCTGGATGTTTTTCAATGGCAAAAATCAATGAATATTGTAAATGCACAAACAGTAATATCTCCGCATTGCAAGGTGCAATTCTGAAATTTTTTGCTTTTTCCTGCTAATCCTAGCATGATAAAGAAGATTCAAAGAGAGTGAGATGCCAGCTCTTTTCATTCAGTCAGTAGCTTCAAACATTTCTGGTATATGAATAACATGATGTTTTTCAATGGCAAAAATCAATGAATATTGTAAATGCACAAACAGTAATATCTCCGCATTGCAAGGTGCAATTCTGAAATGTTTTGCTTTTTCCTGCTAATCCTAGCATGATAAAGAAGATTCAAAGAGAGTGAGATGCCAGCTCTTTTCATTCAGTCAGTAGCTTCAAACATTTCTGGTATATGAATAACATGATGTTTTTCAATGGCAAAAATCAATGAATATTGTAAATGCACAAACAGTAATATATCTCCGCATTGCAAGGTGCAATTCTGAAATTTTTTGCTTTTTCCTGCTAATCCTAGCATGATAAAGAAGATTCAAAGAGAGTGAGATGCCAGCTCCTTTCATTCAGTCAGTAGCTTCAAATATTTCTGGTATATGAATAACATGATGTTTTTCAATGGCAAAAATCAATGAATATTGTAAATGCACAAACAGTAATTTCTCCGCATTGCAAGGTGCAATTCTGAAATTTTTTGCTTTTTCCTGCTAATCCTAGCATGATAAAGAAGATTCAAAGAGAGTGAGATGCCAGCTCTTTTCATTCAGTCAGTAGCTTCAAACATTTCTGGTATATGAATAACATGATGTTTTTCAATGGCAAAAATCAATGAATATTGTAAATGCACAAACAGTAATATCTCCGCATTGCAAGGTGCAATTCTGAAATTTTTTGCTTTTTCCTGCTAATCCTAGCATGATAAAGAAGATTCAAAGAGAGTGAGATGCCAGCTCTTTTCATTCAGTCAGTAGCTTCAAACATTTCTGGTATATGAATAACATGATGTTTTTCAATGGCAAAAATCAATGAATATTGTAAATGCACAAACAGTAATATCTCCGCATTGCAAGGTGCAATTCTGAAATGTTTTGCTTTTTCCTGCTAATCCTAGCATGATAAAGAAGATTCAAAGAGAGTGAGATGCCAGCTCTTTTCATTCAGTCAGTAGCTTCAAACATTTCTGGTATATGAATAACATGATGTTTTTCAATGGCAAAAATCAATGAATATTGTAAATGCACAAACAGTAATATATCTCCGCATTGCAAGGTGCAATTCTGAAATTTTTTGCTTTTTCCTGCTAATCCTAGCATGATAAAGAAGATTCAAAGAGAGTGAGATGCCAGCTCCTTTCATTCAGTCAGTAGCTTCAAATATTTCTGGTATATGAATAACATGATGTTTTTCAATGGCAAAAATCAATGAATATTGTAAATGCACAAACAGTAATTTCTCCGCATTGCAAGGTGCAATTCTGAAATTTTTTGCTTTTTCCTGCTAATCCTAGCATGATAAAGAAGATTCAAAGAGAGTGAGATGCCAGCTCTTTTCATTCAGTCAGTAGCTTCAAACATTTCTGGTATATGAATAACATGATGTTTTTCAATGGCAAAAATCAATGAATATTGTAAATGCACAAACAGTAATATCTCCGCATTGCAAGGTGCAATTCTGAAATTTTTTGCTTTTTCCTGCTAATCCTAGCATGATAAAGAAGATTCAAAGAGAGTGAGATGCCAGCTCTTTTCATTCAGTCAGTAGCTTCAAACATTTCTGGTATATGAATAACATGATGTTTTTCAATGGCAAAAATCAATGAATATTGTAAATGCACAAACAGTAATATCTCCACATTGCAAGGTGCAATTCTGAAATTTTTTGCTTTTTCCTGCTAATCCTAGCATGATAAAGAAGATTCAAAGAGAGTGAGATGCCAGCTCCTTTCATTCAGTCAGTAGCTTCAAACATTTCTGGACGTTTTTCAATGGCAAAACTCAATGAATATTGTAAATGCACAAACAGAAATATCTCCACATTGCAAGGTGCAATTCTGAAATTTTTTGCTTTTTCCTGCTAATCCTAGCATGATAAAGAAGATTCAAAGAGAGTGAGATGCCAGCTCTTTTCATTCAGTCAGTAGCTTCAAACATTTCTGGACGTTTTTCAATGGCAAAAATCAATGAATATTGTAAATGCACAAACAGTAATATCTCCACATTGCAAGGTGCAATTCTGAAATTTTTTGCTTTTTCCTGCTAATCCTAGCATGATAAAGAAGATTCAAAGAGAGTGAGATGCCAGCTCCTTTCATTCAGTCAGTAGCTTCAAACATTTCTGGACGTTTTTCAATGGCAAAAATCAATGAATATTGTAAATGCACAAACAGTAATATCTCCACATTGCAAGGTGCAATTCTGAATTTTTTTGCTTTTTCCTGCTAATCCTAGCATGATAAAGAAGATTCAAAGAGAGTGAGATGCCAGCTCTTTTCATTCAGTCAGTAGCTTCAAACATTTCTGGACGTTTTTCAATGGCAAAAATCAATGAATATTGTAAATGCACAAACAGTAATATCTCCACATTGCAAGGTGCAATTCTGAAATTTTTTGCTTTTTCCTGCTAATCCTAGCATGATAAAGAAGATTCAAAGAGAGTGAGATGCCAGCTCTTTTCATTCAGTCAGTAGCTTCAAACATTTCTGGTATATGAATAACATGATGTTTTTCAATGGCAAAAATCAATGAATATTGTAAATGCACAAACAGTAATATCTCCACATTGCAAGGTGCAATTCTAAAATTTTTTGCTTTTTCCTGCTAATCCTAGCATGATAAAGAAGATTCAAAGAGAGTGAGATGCCAGCTCCTTTCATTCAGTCAGTAGCTTCAAACATTTCTGGACGTTTTTCAATGCAAAAATCAATGAATATTGTAAATGCACAAACAGTAATATCTCCGCATTGCAAGGTGCAATTCTGAAATTTTTTGCTTTTTCCTGCTAATCCTAGCATGATAAAGAAGATTCAAAGAGAGTGAGATGCCAGCTCTTTTCATTCAGTCAGTAGCTTCAAACATTTCTGGATGTTTTTCAATGGCAAAAATCAATGAATATTGTAAATGCACAAACAGTAATATCTCCGCATTGCAAGGTGCAATTCTGAAATTTTTTGCTTTTTCCTGCTAATCCTAGCATGATAAAGAAGATTCAAAGAGAGTGAGATGCCAGCTCTTTTCATTCAGTCAGTAGCTTCAAACATTTCTGTTATATGAATAACATGATGTTTTTCAATGGCAAAAATCAATGAATATTGTAAATGCACAAACAGTAATATATCTCCGCATTGCAAGGTGCAATTCTGAAATTTTTTGCTTTTTCCTGCTAATCCTAGCATGATAAAGAAGATTCAAAGAGAGTGAGATGCCAGCTACTTTCATTCAGTCAGTAGCTTCAAATATTTCTGGTATATGAATAACATGATGTTTTTCAATGGCAAAAATCAATGAATATTGTAAATGCACAAACAGTAATTTCTCCGCATTGCAAGGTGCAATTCTGAAATTTTTTGCTTTTTCCTGCTAATCCTAGCATGATAAAGAAGATTCAAAGAGAGTGAGATGCCAGCTCTTTTCATTCAGTCAGTAGCTTCAAACATTTCTGGTATATGAATAACATGATGTTTTTCAATGGCAAAAATCAATGAATATTGTAAATGCACAAACAGTAATATCTCCGCATTGCAAGGTGCAATTCTGAAATGTTTTGCTTTTTCCTGCTAATCCTAGCATGATAAAGAAGATTCAAAGAGAGTGAGATGCCAGCTCTTTTCATTCAGTCAGTAGCTTCAAACATTTCTGGTATATGAATAACATGATGTTTTTCAATGGCAAAAATCAATGAATATTGTAAATGCACAAACAGTAATATATCTCCGCATTGCAAGGTGCAATTCTGAAATTTTTTGCTTTTTCCTGCTAATCCTAGCATGATAAAGAAGATTCAAAGAGAGTGAGATGCCAGCTCCTTTCATTCAGTCAGTAGCTTCAAATATTTCTGGTATATGAATAACATGATGTTTTTCAATGGCAAAAATCAATGAATATTGTAAATGCACAAACAGTAATTTCTCCGCATTGCAAGGTGCAATTCTGAAATTTTTTGCTTTTTCCTGCTAATCCTAGCATGATAAAGAAGATTCAAAGAGAGCGAGATGCCAGCTCTTTTCATTCAGTCAGTAGCTTCAAACATTTCTGGTATATGAATAACATGATGTTTTTCAATGGCAAAAATCAATGAATATTGTAAATGCACAAACAGTAATATCTCCGCATTGCAAGGTGCAATTCTGAAATTTTTTGCTTTTTCCTGCTAATCCTAGCATGATAAAGAAGATTCAAAGAGAGTGAGATGCCAGCTCTTTTCATTCAGTCAGTAGCTTCAAACATTTCTGGTATATGAATAACATGATGTTTTTCAATGGTAAAAATCAATGAATATTGTAAATGCACAAACAGTAATATCTCCACATTGCAAGGTGCAATTCTGAAATTTTTTGCTTTTTCCTGCTAATCCTAGCATGATAAAGAAGATTCAAAGAGAGTGAGATGCCAGCTCCTTTCATTCAGTCAGTAGCTTCAAACATTTCTGGACGTTTTTCAATGGCAAAAATCAATGAATATTGTAAATGCACAAACAGTAATATCTCCACATTGCAAGGTGCAATTCTGAAATTTTTTGCTTTTTCCTGCTAATCCTAGCATGATAAAGAAGATTCAAAGAGAGTGAGATGCCAGCTCTTTTCATTCAGTCAGTAGCTTCAAACATTTCTGGACGTTTTTCAATGGCAAAAATCAATGAATATTGTAAATGCACAAACAGTAATATCTCCACATTGCAAGGTGCAATTCTGAAATTTTTTGCTTTTTCCTGCTAATCCTAGCATGATAAAGAAGATTCAAAGAGAGTGAGATGCCAGCTCCTTTCATTCAGTCAGTAGCTTCAAACATTTCTGGACGTTTTTCAATGGCAAAAATCAATGAATATTGTAAATGCACAAACAGTAATATCTCCACATTGCAAGGTGCAATTCTGAATTTTTTTGCTTTTTCCTGCTAATCCTAGCATGATAAAGAAGATTCAAAGAGAGTGAGATGCCAGCTCTTTTCATTCAGTCAGTAGCTTCAAACATTTCTGGACGTTTTTCAATGGCAAAAATCAATGAATATTGTAAATGCACAAACAGTAATATCTCCACATTGCAAGGTGCAATTCTGAAATTTTTTGCTTTTTCCTGCTAATCCTAGCATGATAAAGAAGATTCAAAGAGAGTGAGATGCCAGCTCTTTTCATTCAGTCAGTAGCTTCAAACATTTCTGGTATATGAATAACATGATGTTTTTCAATGGCAAAAATCAATGAATATTGTAAATGCACAAACAGTAATATCTCCACATTGCAAGGTGCAATTCTAAAATTTTTTGCTTTTTCCTGCTAATCCTAGCATGATAAAGAAGATTCAAAGAGAGTGAGATGCCAGCTCCTTTCATTCAGTCAGTAGCTTCAAACATTTCTGGACGTTTTTCAATGCAAAAATCAATGAATATTGTAAATGCACAAACAGTAATATCTCCGCATTGCAAGGTGCAATTCTGAAATTTTTTGCTTTTTCCTGCTAATCCTAGCATGATAAAGAAGATTCAAAGAGAGTGAGATGCCAGCTCTTTTCATTCAGTCAGTAGCTTCAAACATTTCTGGTATATGAATAACATGATGTTTTTCAATGGCAAAAATCAATGAATATTGTAAATGCACAAACAGTAATATCTCCGCATTGCAAGGTGCAATTCTGAAATTTTTTGCTTTTTCCTGCTAATCCTAGCATGATAAAGAAGATTCAAAGAGAGTGAGATGCCAGCTCTTTTCATTCAGTCAGTAGCTTCAAACATTTCTGGTATATGAATAACATGATGTTTTTCAATGGCAAAAATCAATGAATATTGTAAATGCACAAACAGTAATATCTCCACATTGCAAGGTGCAATTCTGAAATTTTTTGCTTTTTCCTGCTAATCCTAGCATGATAAAGAAGATTCAAAGAGAGTGAGATGCCAGCTCCTTTCATTCAGTCAGTAGCTTCAAACATTTCTGGACGTTTTTCAATGGCAAAACTCAATGAATATTGTAAATGCACAAACAGAAATATCTCCACATTGCAAGGTGCAATTCTGAAATTTTTTGCTTTTTCCTGCTAATCCTAGCATGATAAAGAAGATTCAAAGAGAGTGAGATGCCAGCTCTTTTCATTCAGTCAGTAGCTTCAAACATTTCTGGACGTTTTTCAATGGCAAAAATCAATGAATATTGTAAATGCACAAACAGTAATATCTCCACATTGCAAGGTGCAATTCTGAAATTTTTTGCTTTTTCCTGCTAATCCTAGCATGATAAAGAAGATTCAAAGAGAGTGAGATGCCAGCTCCTTTCATTCAGTCAGTAGCTTCAAACATTTCTGGACGTTTTTCAATGGCAAAAATCAATGAATATTGTAAATGCACAAACAGTAATATCTCCACATTGCAAGGTGCAATTCTGAATTTTTTTGCTTTTTCCTGCTAATCCTAGCATGATAAAGAAGATTCAAAGAGAGTGAGATGCCAGCTCTTTTCATTCAGTCAGTAGCTTCAAACATTTCTGGACGTTTTTCAATGGCAAAAATCAATGAATATTGTAAATGCACAAACAGTAATATCTCCACATTGCAAGGTGCAATTCTGAAATTTTTTGCTTTTTCCTGCTAATCCTAGCATGATAAAGAAGATTCAAAGAGAGTGAGATGCCAGCTCTTTTCATTCAGTCAGTAGCTTCAAACATTTCTGGTATATGAATAACATGATGTTTTTCAATGGCAAAAATCAATGAATATTGTAAATGCACAAACAGTAATATCTCCACATTGCAAGGTGCAATTCTAAAATTTTTTGCTTTTTCCTGCTAATCCTAGCATGATAAAGAAGATTCAAAGAGAGTGAGATGCCAGCTCCTTTCATTCAGTCAGTAGCTTCAAACATTTCTGGACGTTTTTCAATGCAAAAATCAATGAATATTGTAAATGCACAAACAGTAATATCTCCGCATTGCAAGGTGCAATTCTGAAATTTTTTGCTTTTTCCTGCTAATCCTAGCATGATAAAGAAGATTCAAAGAGAGTGAGATGCCAGCTCTTTTCATTCAGTCAGTAGCTTCAAACATTTCTGGATGTTTTTCAATGGCAAAAATCAATGAATATTGTAAATGCACAAACAGTAATATCTCCGCATTGCAAGGTGCAATTCTGAAATTTTTTGCTTTTTCCTGCTAATCCTAGCATGATAAAGAAGATTCAAAGAGAGTGAGATGCCAGCTCTTTTCATTCAGTCAGTAGCTTCAAACATTTCTGTTATATGAATAACATGATGTTTTTCAATGGCAAAAATCAATGAATATTGTAAATGCACAAACAGTAATATATCTCCGCATTGCAAGGTGCAATTCTGAAATTTTTTGCTTTTTCCTGCTAATCCTAGCATGATAAAGAAGATTCAAAGAGAGTGAGATGCCAGCTCCTTTCATTCAGTCAGTAGCTTCAAATATTTCTGGTATATGAATAACATGATGTTTTTCAATGGCAAAAATCAATGAATATTGTAAATGCACAAACAGTAATTTCTCCGCATTGCAAGGTGCAATTCTGAAATTTTTTGCTTTTTCCTGCTAATCCTAGCATGATAAAGAAGATTCAAAGAGAGTGAGATGCCAGCTCTTTTCATTCAGTCAGTAGCTTCAAACATTTCTGGTATATGAATAACATGATGTTTTTCAATGGCAAAAATCAATGAATATTGTAAATGCACAAACAGTAATATCTCCGCATTGCAAGGTGCAATTCTGAAATGTTTTGCTTTTTCCTGCTAATCCTAGCATGATAAAGAAGATTCAAAGAGAGTGAGATGCCAGCTCTTTTCATTCAGTCAGTAGCTTCAAACATTTCTGGTATATGAATAACATGATGTTTTTCAATGGCAAAAATCAATGAATATTGTAAATGCACAAACAGTAATATATCTCCGCATTGCAAGGTGCAATTCTGAAATTTTTTGCTTTTTCCTGCTAATCCTAGCATGATAAAGAAGATTCAAAGAGAGTGAGATGCCAGCTCCTTTCATTCAGTCAGTAGCTTCAAATATTTCTGGTATATGAATAACATGATGTTTTTCAATGGCAAAAATCAATGAATATTGTAAATGCACAAACAGTAATTTCTCCGCATTGCAAGGTGCAATTCTGAAATTTTTTGCTTTTTCCTGCTAATCCTAGCATGATAAAGAAGATTCAAAGAGAGCGAGATGCCAGCTCTTTTCATTCAGTCAGTAGCTTCAAACATTTCTGGTATATGAATAACATGATGTTTTTCAATGGCAAAAATCAATGAATATTGTAAATGCACAAACAGTAATATCTCCGCATTGCAAGGTGCAATTCTGAAATTTTTTGCTTTTTCCTGCTAATCCTAGCATGATAAAGAAGATTCAAAGAGAGTGAGATGCCAGCTCTTTTCATTCAGTCAGTAGCTTCAAACATTTCTGGTATATGAATAACATGATGTTTTTCAATGGTAAAAATCAATGAATATTGTAAATGCACAAACAGTAATATCTCCACAGTGCAAGGTGCAATTCTGAAATTTTTTGCTTTTTCCTGCTAATCCTAGCATGATAAAGAAGATTCAAAGAGAGTGAGATGCCAGCTCCTTTCATTCAGTCAGTAGCTTCAAACATTTCTGGACGTTTTTCAATGGCAAAAATCAATGAATATTGTAAATGCACAAACAGTAATATCTCCACATTGCAAGGTGCAATTCTGAAATTTTTTGCTTTTTCCTGCTAATCCTAGCATGATAAAGAAGATTCAAAGAGAGTGAGATGCCAGCTCTTTTCATTCAGTCAGTAGCTTCAAACATTTCTGGACGTTTTTCAATGGCAAAAATCAATGAATATTGTAAATGCACAAACAGTAATATCTCCACATTGCAAGGTGCAATTCTGAAATTTTTTGCTTTTTCCTGCTAATCCTAGCATGATAAAGAAGATTCAAAGAGAGTGAGATGCCAGCTCCTTTCATTCAGTCAGTAGCTTCAAACATTTCTGGACGTTTTTCAATGGCAAAAATCAATGAATATTGTAAATGCACAAACAGTAATATCTCCACATTGCAAGGTGCAATTCTGAATTTTTTTGCTTTTTCCTGCTAATCCTAGCATGATAAAGAAGATTCAAAGAGAGTGAGATGCCAGCTCTTTTCATTCAGTCAGTAGCTTCAAACATTTCTGGACGTTTTTCAATGGCAAAAATCAATGAATATTGTAAATGCACAAACAGTAATATCTCCACATTGCAAGGTGCAATTCTGAAATTTTTTGCTTTTTCCTGCTAATCCTAGCATGATAAAGAAGATTCAAAGAGAGTGAGATGCCAGCTCTTTTCATTCAGTCAGTAGCTTCAAACATTTCTGGTATATGAATAACATGATGTTTTTCAATGGCAAAAATCAATGAATATTGTAAATGCACAAACAGTAATATCTCCACATTGCAAGGTGCAATTCTAAAATTTTTTGCTTTTTCCTGCTAATCCTAGCATGATAAAGAAGATTCAAAGAGAGTGAGATGCCAGCTCCTTTCATTCAGTCAGTAGCTTCAAACATTTCTGGACGTTTTTCAATGCAAAAATCAATGAATATTGTAAATGCACAAACAGTAATATCTCCGCATTGCAAGGTGCAATTCTGAAATTTTTTGCTTTTTCCTGCTAATCCTAGCATGATAAAGAAGATTCAAAGAGAGTGAGATGCCAGCTCTTTTCATTCAGTCAGTAGCTTCAAACATTTCTGGATGTTTTTCAATGGCAAAAATCAATGAATATTGTAAATGCACAAACAGTAATATCTCCGCATTGCAAGGTGCAATTCTGAAATTTTTTGCTTTTTCCTGCTCCTCTTAGCATGATAAAGAAGATTCAAAGAGAGTGAGATGCCAGCTCTTTTCATTCAGTCAGTAGCTTCAAACATTTCTGGTATATGAATAACATCATGTTTTTCAATGGCAAAAATCAATGAATATTGTAAATGCACAAACAGTAATATCTCCGCATTGCAAGGTGCAATTCTGAAATTTTTTGCTTTTTCCTGCTAATCCTAGCATGATAAAGAAGATTCAAAGAGAGTGAGATGCCAGCTCCTTTCATTCAGTCAGTAGCTTCAAACATTTCTGGACGTTTTTCAATGGCAAAAATCAATGAATATTGTAAATGCACAAACAGTAATATCTCCGCATTGCAAGGTGCAATTCTGAAATTTTTTGCTTTTTCCTGCTAATCCTAGCATGATAAAGAAGATTCAAAGAGAGTGAGATGCCAGCTCTTTTCATTCTGTCAGTAGCTTCAAACATTTCTGGTATATGAATAACATGATGTTTTTCAATGGCAAAAATCAATGAATATTGTAAATGCACAAACAGTAATATCTCCACATTGCAAGGTGCAATTCTGAAATTTTTTGCTTTTTCCTTCTCCTCTTAGCATGATAAAGAAGATTCAAAGAGAGTGAGATGCCAGCTCTTTTCATTCAGTCAGTAGCTTCAAACATTTCTGGTATATGAATAACATGATGTTTTTCAATGGCAAAAATCAATGAATATTGTAAATGCACAAACAGTAATTTCTCCGCATTGCAAGGTGCAATTCTGAAATTTTTTGCTTTTTCCTGCTAATCCTAGCATGATAAAGAAGATTCAAAGAGAGTGAGATGCCAGCTCCTTTCATTCAGTCAGTAGCTTCAAACATTTCTGGACGTTTTTCAATGGCAAAAATCAATGAATATTGTAAATGCACAAACAGTAATTTCTCCGCATTGCAAGGTGCAATTCTGAAATTTTTTGCTTTTTCCTGCTAATCCTAGCATGATAAAGAAGATTCAAAGAGAGTGAGATGCCAGCTCTTTTCATTCAGTCAGTAGCTTCAAACATTTCTGGTATATGAATAACATGATGTTTTTCAATTGCAAAAATCAATGAATATTGTAAATGCACAAACAGTAATTTCTCCGCATTGCAAGGTGCAATTCTGAAATTTTTTGCTTTTTCCTGCTAATCCTAGCATGATAAAGAAGATTCAAAGAGAGTGAGATGCCAGCTCTTTTCATTCAGTCAGTAGCTTCAAACATTTCTGGACGTTTTTCAATGGCAAAAATCAATGAATATTGTAAATGCACAAACAGAAATTTCTCCGCATTGCAAGGTGCAATTCTGAAATTTTTTGCTTTTTGCTGCTAATCCTAGCATGATAAAGAAGATTCAAAGAGAGTGAGATGCCAGCTCCTTTCATTCAGTCAGTAGCTTCAAATATTTCTGGTATATGAATAACATGATGTTTTTCAATGGCAAAAATCAATGAATATTGTAAATGCACAAACAGTAATTTCTACGTATTGCAAGGTGCAATTCTGAAATTTTTTGCTTTTTCCTGCTAATCCTAGCATGATAAAGAAGATTCAAAGATAGTGAGATGCCAGCTCTTTTCATTCAGTCAGTAGCTTCAAATATTTCTGGTATATGAATAACATGATGTTTTTCAATGGCAAAAATCAATGAATATTGTAAATGCACAAACAGTAATATCTCCGCATTGCAAGGTGCAATTCTGAAATTTTTTGCTTTTTCCTGCTAATCCTAGCATGATAAAGAAGATTCAAAGAGAGTGAGATGCCAGCTCTTTTCATTCAGTCAGTAGCTTCAAACATTTCTGGTATATGAATAACATGATGTTTTTCAATGGCAAAAATCAATGAATATTGTAAATGCACAAACAGTAATATCTCCACATTGCAAGGTGCAATTCTGAAATTTTTTGCTTTTTTATGCTAATCCTAACATGATAAAGAAGATTCAAAGAGAGTGAGATGCCAGCTCCTTTCATTCAGTCAGTAGCTTCAAACATTTCTGGACGTTTTTCAATGGCAAAAATCAATGAATATTGTAAATGCACAAACAGTAATATCTCCACATTGCAAGGTGCAATTCTGAAATTTTTTGCTTTTTCCTGCTAATCCTAGCATGATAAAGAAGATTCAAAGAGAGTGAGATGCCAGCTCTTTTCATTCAGTCAGTAGCTTCAAACATTTCTGGTATATGAATAACATGATGTTTTTCAATGGCAAAAATCAATGAATATTGTAAATGCACAAACAGTAATATCTCCACATTGCAAGGTGCAATTCTGAAATTTTTTGCTTTTTCCTGCTAATCCTAGCATGATAAAGAAGATTCAAAGAGAGTGAGATGCCAGCTCCTTTCATTCAGTCAGTAGCTTCAAACATTTCTGGACGTTTTTCAATGCAAAAATCAATGAATATTGTAAATGCACAAACAGTAATATCTCCGCATTGCAAGGTGCAATTCTGAAATTTTTTGCTTTTTCCTGCTAAACCTAGCATGATAAAGAAGATTCAAAGAGAGTGAGATGCCAGCTCTTTTCATTCAGTCAGTAGCTTCAAACATTTCTGGACGTTTTTCAATGGCAAAAATCAATGAATATTGTAAATGCACAAACAGTAATATCTCCGCATTGCAAGGTGCAATTCTGAAATTTTTTGCTTTTTCCTGCTCCTCTTAGCATGATAAAGAAGATTCAAAGAGAGTGAGATGCCAGCTCTTTTCATTCAGTCAGTAGCTTCAAACATTTCTGGTATATGAATAACATCATGTTTTTCAATGGCAAAAATCAATGAATATTGTAAATGCACAAACAGTAATATCTCCGCATTGCAAGGTGCAATTCTGAAATTTTTTGCTTTTTCCTGCTAATCCTAGCATGATAAAGAAGATTCAAAGAGAGTGAGATGCCAGCTCCTTTCATTCAGTCAGTAGCTTCAAACATTTCTGGTATATGAATAACATGATGTTTTTCAATGGCAAAAATCAATGAATATTGTAAATGCACAAACAGTAATATCTCCGCATTGCAAGGTGCAATTCTGAAATTTTTTGCTTTTTCCTGCTAATCCTAGCATGATAAAGAAGATTCAAAGAGAGTGAGATGCCAGCTCCTTTCATTCAGTCAGTAGCTTCAAACATTTCTGGACGTTTTTCAATGGCAAAAATCAATGAATATTGTAAATGCACAAACAGTAATTTCTCCGCATTGCAAGGTGCAATTCTGAAATTTTTTGCTTTTTCCTGCTAATCCTAGAATGATAAAGAAGATTCAAAGAGAGTGAGATGCCAGCTCCTTTCATTCAGTCAGTAGCTTCAAACATTTCTGGACGTTTTTCAATGGCAAAAATCAATGAATATTGTAAATGCACAAACAGTAATATCTCCACATTGCAAGGTGCAATTCTGAAATTTTTTGCTTTTTCCTGCTAATCCTAGCATGATAAAGAAGATTCAAAGAGAGTGAGATGCCAGCTCTTTTCATTCAGTCAGTAGCTTCAAACATTTCTGGACGTTTTTCAATGGCAAAAATCAATGAATATTGTAAATGCACAAACAGTAATATCTCCACATTGCAAGGTGCAATTCTGAAATTTTTTGCTTTTTCCTGCTAATCCTAGCATGATAAAGAAGATTCAAAGAGAGTGAGATGCCAGCTCTTTTCATTCAGTCAGTAGCTTCAAACATTTCTGGTATATGAATAACATGATGTTTTTCAATGGCAAAAATCAATGAATATTGTAAATGCACAAACAGTAATATCTCCACATTGCAAGGTGCAATTCTGAAATTTTTTGCTTTTTCCTGCTAATCCTAGCATGATAAAGAAGATTCAAAGAGAGTGAGATGCCAGCTCCTTTCATTCAGTCAGTAGCTTCAAACATTTCTGGACGTTTTTCAATGCAAAAATCAATGAATATTGTAAATGCACAAACAGTAATATCTCCGCATTGCAAGGTGCAATTCTGAAATTTTTTGCTTTTTCCTGCTAATCCTAGCATGATAAAGAAGATTCAAAGAGAGTGAGATGCCAGCTCCTTTCATTCAGTCAGTAGCTTCAAACATTTCTGGACGTTTTTCAATGCAAAAATCAATGAATATTGTAAATGCACAAACAGTAATATCTCCGCATTGCAAGGTGCAAATCTGAAATTTTTTGCTTTTTCCTGCTAATCCTAGCATGATAAAGAAGATTCAAAGAGAGTGAGATGCCAGCTCTTTTCATTCAGTCAGTAGCTTCAAACATTTCTGGACGTTTTTCAATGGCAAAAATCAATGAATATTGTAAATGCACAAACAGTAATATCTCCGCATTGCAAGGTGCAATTCTGAAATTTTTTGCTTTTTCCTGCTCCTCTTAGCATGATAAAGAAGATTCAAAGAGAGTGAGATGCCAGCTCTTTTCATTCAGTCAGTAGCTTCAAACATTTCTCGTATATGAATAACATCATGTTTTTCAATGGCAAAAATCAATGAATATTGTAAATGCACAAACAGTAATATCTCCGCATTGCAAGGTGCAATTCTGAAATTTTTTGCTTTTTCCTGCTAATCCTAGCATGATAAAGAAGATTCAAAGAGAGTGAGATGCCAGCTCCTTTCATTCAGTCAGTAGCTTCAAACATTTCTGGACGTTTTTCAATGGCAAAAATCAATGAATATTGTAAATGCACAAACAGTAATTTCTCCGCATTGCAAGGTGCAATTCTGAAATTTTTTGCTTTTTCCTGCTAATCCTAGAATGATAAAGAAGATTCAAAGAGAGTGAGATGCCAGCTCCTTTCATTCAGTCAGTAGCTTCAAACATTTCTGGACGTTTTTCAATGGCAAAAATCAATGAATATTGTAAATGCACAAACAGTAATATCTCCACATTGCAAGGTGCAATTCTGAAATTTTTTGCTTTTTCCTGCTAATCCTAGCATGATAAAGAAGATTCAAAGAGAGTGAGATGCCAGCTCTTTTCATTCAGTCAGTAGCTTCAAACATTTCTGGACGTTTTTCAATGGCAAAAATCAATGAATATTGTAAATGCACAAACAGTAATATCTCCACATTGCAAGGTGCAATTCTGAAATTTTTTGCTTTTTCCTGCTAATCCTAGCATGATAAAGAAGATTCAAAGAGAGTGAGATGCCAGCTCTTTTCATTCAGTCAGTAGCTTCAAACATTTCTGGTATATGAATAACATGATGTTTTTCAATGGCAAAAATCAATGAATATTGTAAATGCACAAACAGTAATATCTCCACATTGCAAGGTGCAATTCTGAAATTTTTTGCTTTTTCCTGCTAATCCTAGCATGATAAAGAAGATTCAAAGAGAGTGAGATGCCAGCTCCTTTCATTCAGTCAGTAGCTTCAAACATTTCTGGACGTTTTTCAATGCAAAAATCAATGAATATTGTAAATGCACAAACAGTAATATCTCCGCATTGCAAGGTGCAATTCTGAAATTTTTTGCTTTTTCCTGCTAATCCTAGCATGATAAAGAAGATTCAAAGAGAGTGAGATGCCAGCTCCTTTCATTCAGTCAGTAGCTTCAAACATTTCTGGACGTTTTTCAATGCAAAAATCAATGAATATTGTAAATGCACAAACAGTAATATCTCCGCATTGCAAGGTGCAAATCTGAAATTTTTTGCTTTTTCCTGCTAATCCTAGCATGATAAAGAAGATTCAAAGAGAGTGAGATGCCAGCTCTTTTCATTCAGTCAGTAGCTTCAAACATTTCTGGACGTTTTTCAATGGCAAAAATCAATGAATATTGTAAATGCACAAACAGTAATATCTCCGCATTGCAAGGTGCAATTCTGAAATTTTTTGCTTTTTCCTGCTCCTCTTAGCATGATAAAGAAGATTCAAAGAGAGTGAGATGCCAGCTCTTTTCATTCAGTCAGTAGCTTCAAACATTTCTCGTATATGAATAACATCATGTTTTTCAATGGCAAAAATCAATGAATATTGTAAATGCACAAACAGTAATATCTCCGCATTGCAAGGTGCAATTCTGAAATTTTTTGCTTTTTCCTGCTAATCCTAGCATGATAAAGAAGATTCAAAGAGAGTGAGATGCCAGCTCCTTTCATTCAGTCAGTAGCTTCAAACATTTCTGGTATATGAATAACATGATGTTTTTCAATGGCAAAAATCAATGAATATTGTAAATGCACAAACAGTAATATCTCCGCATTGCAAGGTGCAATTCTGAAATTTTTTGCTTTTTCCTGCTAATCCTAGCATGATAAAGAAGATTCAAAGAGAGTGAGATGCCAGCTCCTTTCATTCAGTCAGTAGCTTCAAACATTTCTGGACGTTTTTCAATGGCAAAAATCAATGAATATTGTAAATGCACAAACAGTAATATCTCCGCATTGCAAGGTGCAATTCTGAAATTTTTTGCTTTTTCCTGCTAATCCTAGCATGATAAAGAAGATTCAAAGAGAGTGAGATGCCAGCTCTTTTCATTCAGTCAGTAGCTTCAAACATTTCTGGACGTTTTTCAATGGCAAAAATCAATGAATATTGTAAATGCACAAACAGTAATATCTCCGCATTGCAAGGTGCAATTCTGAAATTTTTTGCTTTTTCCTGCTAATCCTAGCATGATAAAGAAGATTCAAAGAGAGTGAGATGCCAGCTCTTTTCATTCAGTCAGTAGCTTCAAACATTTCTGGTATATGAATAACATGATGTTTTTCAATGGCAAAAATCAATGAATATTGTAAATGCACAAACAGTAATATATCTCCGCATTGCAAGGTGCAATTCTGAAATTTTTTGCTTTTTCCTGCTAATCCTAGCATGATAAAGAAGATTCAAAGAGAGTGAGATGCCAGCTCCTTTCATTCAGTCAGTAGCTTCAAATATTTCTGGTATATGAATAACATGATGTTTTTCAATGGCAAAAATCAATGAATATTGTAAATGCACAAACAGTAATTTCTCCGCATTGCAAGGTGCAATTCTGAAATTTTTTGCTTTTTCCTGCTAATCCTAGCATGATAAAGAAGATTCAAAGAGAGTGAGATGCCAGCTCTTTTCATTCAGTCAGTAGCTTCAAACATTTCTGGTATATGAATAACATGATGTTTTTCAATGGCAAAAATCAATGAATATTGTAAATGCACAAACAGTAATATCTCCACATTGCAAGGTGCAATTCTGAAATTTTTTGCTTTTTCCTGCTAATCCTAGCATGATAAAGAAGATTCAAAGAGAGTGAGATGCCAGCTCTTTTCATTCAGTCAGTAGCTTCAAACATTTCTGGACGTTTTTCAATGGCAAAAATCAATGAATATTGTAAATGCACAAACAGTAATATCTCCACATTGCAAGGTGCAATTCTGAAATTTTTTGCTTTTTCCTGCTCCTCTTAGCATGATAAAGAAGATTCAAAGAGAGTGAGATGCCAGCTCTTTTCATTCAGTCAGTAGCTTCAAACATTTCTGGTATATGAATAACATCATGTTTTTCAAAGGCAAAAATCAATGAATATTGTAAATGCACAAACAGTAATGTCTCCGCATTTCAAGGTGCAATTCTGAAATTTTTTGCTTTTTCCTGCTAATCCTAGCATGATAAAGAAGATTCAAAGAGAGTGAGATGCCAGCTCTTTTCATTCAGTCAGTAGCTTCAAACATTTCTGGTATATGAATAACATGATGTTTTTCAATGGCAAAAATCAATGAATATTGTAAATGCACAAACAGTAATATCTCCGCATTGCAAGGTGCAATTCTGAAATTTTTTGCTTTTTCCTGCTAATCCTAGCATGATAAAGAAGATTCAAAGAGAGTGAGATGCCAGCTCTTTTCATTCAGTCAGTAGCTTCAAACATTTCTGGACGTTTTTCAATGGCAAAAATCAATGAATATTGTAAATGCACAAACAGTAATATCTCCACATTGCAAGGTGCAATTCTGAAATTTTTTGCTTTTTCCTGCTAATCCTTGCATGATAAAGAAGATTCAAAGAGAGTGAGATGCCAGCTCTTTTCATTCAGTCAGTAGGTTCAAACATTTCTGGTATATGAATAACATGATGTTTTTCAATGGCAAAAATTAATGAATATTGTAAATGCACAAACAGTAATATCTCCACATTGCAAGGTGCAATTCTGAAATTTTTTGCTTTTTCCTGCTAATCCTAGCATGATAAAGAAGATTCAAAGAGAGTGAGATGCCAGCTCCTTTCATTCAGTCAGTAGCTTCAAACATTTCTGGACGTTTTTCAATGCAAAAATCAATGAATATTGTAAATGCACAAACAGTAATATCTCCGCATTGCAAGGTGCAATTCTGAAATTTTTTGCTTTTTCCTGCTAATCCTAGCATGATAAAGAAGATTCAAAGAGAGTGAGATGCCAGCTCTTTTCATTCAGTCAGTAGCTTCAAACATTTCTGGACGTTTTTCAATGGCAAAAATCAATGAATATTGTAAATGCACAAACAGTAATATCTCCACATTGCAAGGTGCAATTCTGAAATTTTTTGCTTTTTCCTGCTAATCCTTGCATGATAAAGAAGATTCAAAGAGAGTGAGATGCCAGCTCTTTTCATTCAGTCAGTAGCTTCAAACATTTCTGGTATATGAATAACATGATGTTTTTCAATGGCAAAAATTAATGAATATTGTAAATGCACAAACAGTAATATCTCCACATTGCAAGGTGCAATTCTGAAATTTTTTGCTTTTTCCTGCTAATCCTAGCATGATAAAGAAGATTCAAAGAGAGTGAGATGCCAGCTCCTTTCATTCAGTCAGTAGCTTCAAACATTTCTGGACGTTTTTCAATGCAAAAATCAATGAATATTGTAAATGCACAAACAGTAATATCTCCGCATTGCAAGGTGCAATTCTGAAATTTTTTGCTTTTTCCTGCTAATCCTAGCATGATAAAGAAGATTCAAAGAGAGTGAGATGCCAGCTCTTTTCATTCAGTCAGTAGCTTCAAACATTTCTGGACGTTTTTCAATGGCAAAAATCAATGAATATTGTAAATGCACAAACAGTAATATCTCCGCATTGCAAGGTGCAATTCTGAAATTTTTTGCTTTTTCCTGCTCCTCTTAGCATGATAAAGAAGATTCAAAGAGAGTGAGATGCCAGCTCTTTTCATTCAGTCAGTAGCTTCAAACATTTCTGGTATATGAATAACATCATGTTTTTCAATGGCAAAAATCAATGAATATTGTAAATGCACAAACAGCAATATCTCCACATTGCAAGGTGCAATTCTGAAATTTTTTGCTTTTACCTGCTAATCCTAGCATGATAAAGAAGATTCAAAGAAAGTGAGATGCCAGCTCTTTTCATTCAGTCAGTAGCTTCAAACATTTCTGGACGTTTTTCAATGGCAAAAATCAATGAATATTGTAAATGCACAAACAGTAATATCTCCACATTGCAAGGTGCAATTCTGAAATTTTTTGCTTTTTCCTGCTAATCCTTGCATGATAAAGAAGATTCAAAGAGAGTGAGATGCCAGCTCTTTTCATTCAGTCAGTAGCTTCAAACATTTCTGGTATATGAATAACATGATGATTTTCAATGGCAAAAATTAATGAATATTGTAAATGCACAAACAGTAATATCTCCACATTGCAAGGTGCAATTCTGAAATTTTTTGCTTTTTCCTGCTAATCCTAGCATGATAAAGAAGATTCAAAGAGAGTGAGATGCCAGCTCCTTTCATTCAGTCAGTAGCTTCAAACATTTCTGGACGTTTTTCAATGCAAAAATCAATGAATATTGTAAATGCACAAACAGTAATATCTCCGCATTGCAAGGTGCAATTCTGAAATTTTTTGCTTTTTCCTGCTAATCCTAGCATGATAAAGAAGATTCAAAGAGAGTGAGATGCCAGCTATTTTCATTCAGTCAGTAGCTTCAAACATTTCTGGACGTTTTTCAATGGCAAAAATCAATGAATATTGTAAATGCACAAACAGTAATATCTCCGCATTGCAAGGTGCAATTCTGAAATTTTTTGCTTTTTCCTGCTCCTCTTAGCATGATAAAGAAGATTCAAAGAGAGTGAGATGCCAGCTCTTTTCATTCAGTCAGTAGCTTCAAACATTTCTGGTATATGAATAACATCATGTTTTTCAATGGCAAAAATCAATGAATATTGTAAATGCACAAACAGTAATATCTCCGCATTGCAAGGTGCAATTCTGAAATTTTTTGCTTTTTCCTGATAATCCTCGCATGATAAAGAAGATTCAAAGAGAGTGAGATGCCAGCTCCTTTCATTCAGTCAGTAGCTTCAAACATTTCTGGTATATGAATAACATGATGTTTTTCAATGGCAAAAATCAATGAATATTGTAAATGCACAAACAGTAATATCTCCGCATTGCAAGGTGCAATTCTGAAATTTTTTGCTTTTTCCTGCTAATCCTAGCATGATAAAGAAGATTCAAAGAGAGTGAGATGCCAGCTCCTTTCATTCAGTCAGTAGCTTCAAACATTTCTGGACGTTTTTCAATGGCAAAAATCAATGAATATTGTAAATGCACAAACAGTAATTTCTCCGCATTGCAAGGTGCAATTCTGAAGTTTTTTGCTTTTTCCTGCTAATCCTAGCATGATAAAGAAGATTCAAAGAGAGTGAGATGCCAGCTCCTTTCATTCAGTCAGTAGCTTCAAACATTTCTGGATATTTTTCAATGGCAAAAATCAATGAATATTGTAAATGCACAAACAGTAATATCTCCGCATTGCAAGGTGCAATTCTGAAATTTTTTGCTTTTTCCTGCTAATCCTAGCATGATAAAGAAGATTCAAAGAGAGTGAGATGCCAGCTCTTTTCATTCAGTCAGTAGCTTCAAACATTTCTGGACGTTTTTCAATGGCAAAAATCAATGAATATTGTAAATGCACAAACAGTAATATCTCCGCATTGCAAGGTGCAATTCTGAAATTTTTTGCTTTTTCCTGCTAATCCTAGCATAATAAAGAAGATTCAAAGAGAGTGAGATGCCAGCTCTTTTCATTCTGTCAGTAGCTTCAAACATTTCTGGTATATGAATAACATGATGTTTTTCAATGGCAAAAATCAATGAATATTGTAAATGCACAAACAGTAATATCTCCACATTGCAAGGTGCAATTCTGAAATTTTTTGCTTTTTCCTGCTAATCCTAGCATGATAAAGAAGATTCAAAGAGAGTGAGATGCCAGCTCCTTTCATTCAGTCAGTAGCTTCAAACATTTCTGGACGTTTTTCTATGCAAAAATCAATGAATATTGTAAATGCACAAACAGTAATATCTCCGCATTGCAAGGTGCAATTCTGAAATTTTTTGCTTTTTCCTGCTAATCCTAGCATGATAAAGAAGATTCAAAGAGAGTGAGATGCCAGCTCTTTTCATTCAGTCAGTAGCTTCAAACATTTCTGGACGTTTTTCAATGGCAAAAATCAATGAATATTGTAAATGCACAAACAGTAATATCTCCGCATTGCAAGGTGCAATTCTGAAATTTTTTGCTTTTTCCTGCTCCTCTTAGCATGATAAAGAAGATTCAAAGAGAGTGAGATGCCAGCTCTTTTCATTCAGTCAGTAGCTTCAAACATTTCTGGTATATGAATAACATCATGTTTTTCAATGGCAAAAATCAATGAATATTGTAAATGCACAAACAGTAATATCTCCGCATTGCAAGGTGCAATTCTGAAACTTTTTGCTTTTTCCTGCTAATCCTAGCATGATAAAGAAGATTCAAAGAGAGTGAGATGCCAGCTCCTTTCATTCAGTCAGTAGCTTCAAACATTTCTGGTATATGAATAACATGATGTTTTTCAATGGCAAAAATCAATGAATATTGTAAATGCACAAACAGTAATATCTCCGCATTGCAAGGTGCAATTCTGAAATTTTTTGCTTTTTCCTGCTAATCCTAGCATGATAAAGAAGATTCAAAGAGCGTGAGATGCCAGCTCCTTTCATTCAGTCAGTAGCTTCAAACATTTCTGGACGTTTTTCAATGGCAAAAATCAATGAATATTGTAAATGCACAAACAGTAATTTCTCCGCATTGCAAGGTGCAATTCTGAAGTTTTTTGCTTTTTCCTGCTAATCCTAGCATGATAAAGAAGATTCAAAGAGATTGAGATGCCAGCTCCTTTCATTCAGTCAGTAGCTTCAAACATTTCTGGACGTTTTTCAATGGCAAAAATCAATGAATATTGTAAATGCACAAACAGTAATATCTCCGCATTGCAAGGTGCAATTCTGAAATTTTTTGCTTTTTCCTGCTAATCCTAGCATGATAAAGAAGATTCAAAGAGAGTGAGATGCCAGCTCTTTTCATTCAGTCAGTAGCTTCAAACATTTCTGGACGTTTTTAAATGGCAAAAATCAATGAATATTGTAAATGCACAAACAGTAATATCTCCGCATTGCAAGGTGCAATTCTGAAATTTTTTGCTCTTTCCTGCTAATCCTAGCATGATAAAGAAGATTCAAAGAGAGTGAGATGCCAGCTCTTTTCATTCTGTCAGTAGCTTCAAACATTTCTGGTATATGAATAACATGATGTTTTTCAATGGCAAAAATCAATGAATATTGTAAATGCACAAACAGTAATATCTCCACATTGCAAGGTGCAATTCTGAAATTTTTTGCTTTTTCCTGCTCCTCTTAGCATGATAAATAAGATTCAAAGAGAGTGAGATGCCAGCTCTTTTCATTCAGTCAGTAGCTTCAAACATTTCTGGTATATGAATAACATGATGTTTTTCAATGGCAAAAATCAATGAATATTGTAAATGCACAAACAGTAATTTCTCCGCATTGCAAGGTGCAATTCTGAAATTTTTTGCTTTTTCCTGCTAATCCTAGCATGATAAAGAAGATTCATAGAGAGTGAGATGCCAGCTCCTTTCATTCAGTCAGTAGCTTCAAACATTTCTGGACGTTTTTCAATGGCAAAAATCAATGAATATTGGAAATGCACAAACAGTAATTTCTCCGCATTGCAAGGTGCAATTCTGAAATTTTTTGCTTTTTCCTGCTAATCCTAGCATGATAAAGAAGATTCAAAGAGAGTGAGATGCCAGCTCTTTTCATTCAGTCAGTAGCTTCAAACATTTCTGGTATATGAATAACATGATGTTTTTCAATGGCAAAAATCAATGAATATTGTAAATGCACAAACAGTAATATCTCCACATTGCAAGGTGCAATTCTGAAATTTTTTGCTTTTTCCTGCTAATCCTAGCATGATAAAGAAGATTCAAAGAGAGTGAGATGCCAGCTCCTTTCATTCAGTCAGTAGCTTCAAACATTTCTGGACGTTTTTCAATGGCAAAAATCAATGAATATTGTAAATGCACAAACAGTAATTTCTCCGCATTGCAAGGTGCAATTCTGAAATTTTTTGCTTTTTCCTGCTAATCCTAGCATGATAAAGAAGATTCAAAGAGAGTGAGATGCCAGCTCTTTTCATTCAGTCAGTAGCTTCAAACATTTCTGGACGTTTTTCAATGGCAAAAATCAATGAATATTGTAAATGCACAAACAGTAATTTCTCCGCATTGCAAGGTGCAATTCTGAAATTTTTTGCTTTTTCCTGCTAATCCTAGCATGATAAAGAAGATTCAAAGAGAGTGAGATGCCAGCTCTTTTCATTCAGTCAGTAGCTTCAAACATTTCTGGACGTTTTTCAATGGCAAAAATCAATGAATATTGTAAATGCACAAACAGTAATATCTCCGTATTGCAAGGTGCAATTCTGAAATTTTTTGCTTTTTCCTGCTATTCCTAGCATGATAAAGAAGATTCAAAGAGAGTGAGATGCCAGCTCTTTTCATTCAGTCAGTAGCTTCAAACATTTCTGGACGTTTTTCAATGGCAAAAATCAATGAATATTGTAAATGCACAAACAGTAATTTCTCCGCATTGCAAGGTGCAATTCTGAAATTTTTTGCTTTTTCCTGCTAATCCTAGCATGATAAAGAAGATTCAAAGAGAGTGAGATGCCAGCTCTTATCATTCAGTCAGTAGCTTCAAACATTTCTGGACGTTTTTCAATGGCAAAAATCAATGAATATTGTAAATGCACAAACAGTAATATCTCCGCATTGCAAGGTGCAATTCTGAAATTTTTTGCTTTTTCCTGCTAATCCTAGCATGATAAAGAAGATTCAAAGAGAGTGAGATGCCAGCTCTTTTCATTCAGTCAGTAGCTTCAAACATTTCTGGTATATGAATAACATGATGTTTTTCAATGGCAAAAATCAATGAATATTGTAAATGCACAAACAAAAATATATCTCCGCATTGCAAGGTGCAATTCTGAAATTTTTTGCTTTTTCCTGCTAATCCTAGCATGATAAAGAAGATTCAAAGAGAGTGAGATGCCAGCTCCTTTCATTCAGTCAGTAGCCTCAAATATTTCTGGTATATGAATAACATGATGTTTTTCAATGGCAAAAATCAATGAATATTGTAAATGCACAAACAGTAATTTCTCCGCATTGCAAGGTGCAATTCTGAAATTTTTTGCTTTTTCCTGCTAATCCTAGCATGATAAAGAAGATTCAAAGAGAGTGAGATGCCAGCTCTTTTCATTCAGTCAGTAGCTTCAAACATTTCTGGTATATGAATAACATGATGTTTTTCAATGGCAAAAATCAATGAATATTGTAAATGCACAAACAGTAATATCTCCGCATTGCAAGGTGCAATTCTGAAATTTTTTGCTTTTTCCTGCTAATCCTAGCATGATAAAGAAGATTCAAAGAGAGTGAGATGCCAGCTCTTTTCATTCTGTCAGTAGCTTCAAACATTTCTGGTATATGAATAACATGATGTTTTTCAATGGCAAAAATCAATGAATATTGTAAATGCACAAACAGTAATATCTCCACATTGCAAGGTGCAATTCTGAAATTTTTTGCTTTTTCCTGCTCCTCTTAGCATGATAAATAAGATTCAAAGAGAGTGAGATGCCAGCTCTTTTCATTCAGTCAGTAGCTTCAAACATTTCTGGTATATGAATAACATGATGTTTTTCAATGGCAAAAATCAATGAATATTGTAAATGCACAAACAGTAATTTCTCCGCATTGCAAGGTGCAATTCTGAAATTTTTTGCTTTTTCCTGCTAATCCTAGCATGATAAAGAAGATTCATAGAGAGTGAGATGCCAGCTCCTTTCATTCAGTCAGTAGCTTCAAACATTTCTGGACGTTTTTCAATGGCAAAAATCAATGAATATTGTAAATGCACAAACAGTAATTTCTCCGCATTGCAAGGTGCAATTCTGAAATTTTTTGCTTTTTCCTGCTAATCCTAGCATGATAAAGAAGATTCAAAGAGAGTGAGATGCCAGCTCTTTTCATTCAGTCAGTAGCTTCAAACATTTCTGGTATATGAATAACATGATGTTTTTCAATGGCAAAAATCAATGAATATTGTAAATGCACAAACAGTAATATCTCCACATTGCAAGGTGCAATTCTGAAATTTTTTGCTTTTTCCTGCTAATCCTAGCATGATAAAGAAGATTCAAAGAGAGTGAGATGCAAGCTCCTTTCATTCAGTCAGTAGCTTCAAACATTTCTGGACGTTTTTCAATGGCAAAAATCAATGAATATTGTAAATGCACAAACAGTAATTTCTCCGCATTGCAAGGTGCAATTCTGAAATTTTTTGCTTTTTCCTGCTAATCCTAGCATGATAAAGAAGATTCAAAGAGAGTGAGATGCAAGCTCCTTTCATTCAGTCAGTAGCTTCAAACATTTCTGGACGTTTTTCAATGGCAAAAATCAATGAATATTGTAAATGCACAAACAGTAATATCTCCGCATTGCAAGGTGCAATTCTGAAATTTTTTGCTTTTTCCTGCTAATCCTAGCATGATAAAGAAGATTCAAAGAGAGTGAGATGCCAGCTCTTTTCATTCAGTCAGTAGCTTCAAACATTTCTGGACGTTTTTAAATGGCAAAAATCAATGAATATTGTAAATGCACAAACAGTAATATCTCCGCATTGCAAGGTGCAATTCTGAAATTTTTTGCTCTTTCCTGCTAATCCTAGCATGATAAAGAAGATTCAAAGAGAGTGAGATGCCAGCTCTTTTCATTCTGTCAGTAGCTTCAAACATTTCTGGTATATGAATAACATGATGTTTTTCAATGGCAAAAATCAATGAATATTGTAAATGCACAAACAGTAATATCTCCACATTGCAAGGTGCAATTCTGAAATTTTTTGCTTTTTCCTGCTCCTCTTAGCATGATAAATAAGATTCAAAGAGAGTGAGATGCCAGCTCTTTTCATTCAGTCAGTAGCTTCAAACATTTCTGGTATATGAATAACATGATGTTTTTCAATGGCAAAAATCAATGAATATTGTAAATGCACAAACAGTAATTTCTCCGCATTGCAAGGTGCAATTCTGAAATTTTTTGCTTTTTCCTGCTAATCCTAGCATGATAAAGAAGATTCATAGAGAGTGAGATGCCAGCTCCTTTCATTCAGTCAGTAGCTTCAAACATTTCTGGACGTTTTTCAATGGCAAAAATCAATGAATATTGGAAATGCACAAACAGTAATTTCTCCGCATTGCAAGGTGCAATTCTGAAATTTTTTGCTTTTTCCTGCTAATCCTAGCATGATAAAGAAGATTCAAAGAGAGTGAGATGCCAGCTCTTTTCATTCAGTCAGTAGCTTCAAACATTTCTGGTATATGAATAACATGATGTTTTTCAATGGCAAAAATCAATGAATATTGTAAATGCACAAACAGTAATATCTCCACATTGCAAGGTGCAATTCTGAAATTTTTTGCTTTTTCCTGCTAATCCTAGCATGATAAAGAAGATTCAAAGAGAGTGAGATGCCAGCTCCTTTCATTCAGTCAGTAGCTTCAAACATTTCTGGACGTTTTTCAATGGCAAAAATCAATGAATATTGTAAATGCACAAACAGTAATTTCTCCGCATTGCAAGGTGCAATTCTGAAATTTTTTGCTTTTTCCTGCTAATCCTAGCATGATAAAGAAGATTCAAAGAGAGTGAGATGCCAGCTCTTTTCATTCAGTCAGTAGCTTCAAACATTTCTGGACGTTTTTCAATGGCATAAATCAATGAATATTGTAAATGCACAAACAGTAATTTCTCCGCATTGCAAGGTGCAATTCTGAAATTTTTTGCTTTTTCCTGCTAATCCTAGCATGATAAAGAAGATTCAAAGAGAGTGAGATGCCAGCTCTTTTCATTCAGTCAGTAGCTTCAAACATTTCTGGACGTTTTTCAATGGCAAAAATCAATGAATATTGTAAATGCACAAACAGTAATATCTCCGTATTGCAAGGTGCAATTCTGAAATTTTTTGCTTTTTCCTGCTATTCCTAGCATGATAAAGAAGATTCAAAGAGAGTGAGATGCCAGCTCTTTTCATTCAGTCAGTAGCTTCAAACATTTCTGGACGTTTTTCAATGGCAAAAATCAATGAATATTGTAAATGCACAAACAGTAATTTCTCCGCATTGCAAGGTGCAATTCTGAAATTTTTTGCTTTTTCCTGCTAATCCTAGCATGATAAAGAAGATTCAAAGAGAGTGAGATGCCAGCTCTTATCATTCAGTCAGTAGCTTCAAACATTTCTGGACGTTTTTCAATGGCAAAAATCAATGAATATTGTAAATGCACAAACAGTAATATCTCCGCATTGCAAGGTGCAATTCTGAAATTTTTTGCTTTTTCCTGCTAATCCTAGCATGATAAAGAAGATTCAAAGAGAGTGAGATGCCAGCTCTTTTCATTCAGTCAGTAGCTTCAAACATTTCTGGTATATGAATAACATGATGTTTTTCAATGGCAAAAATCAATGAATATTGTAAATGCACAAACAGTAATATATCTCCGCATTGCAAGGTGCAATTCTGAAATTTTTTGCTTTTTCCTGCTAATCCTAGCATGATAAAGAAGATTCAAAGAGAGTGAGATGCCAGCTCCTTTCATTCAGTCAGTAGCTTCAAATATTTCTGGTATATGAATAACATGATGTTTTTCAATGGCAAAAATCAATGAATATTGTAAATGCACAAACAGTAATTTCTCCGCATTGCAAGGTGCAATTCTGAAATTTTTTGCTTTTTCCTGCTAATCCTAGCATGATAAAGAAGATTCAAAGAGAGTGAGATGCCAGCTCTTTTCATTCAGTCAGTAGCTTCAAACATTTCTGGTATATGAATAACATGATGTTTTTCAATGGCAAAAATCAATGAATATTGTAAATGCACAAACAGTAATATCTCCGCATTGCAAGGTGCAATTCTGAAATTTTTTGCTTTTTCCTGCTAATCCTAGCATGATAAAGAAGATTCAAAGAGAGTGAGATGCCAGCTCTTTTCATTCAGTCTGTAGCTTCAAACATTTCTGGACGTTTTTCAATGGCAAAAATCAATGAATATTGTAAATGCACAAACAGTAATATCTCCACATTGCAAGGTGCAATTCTGAAATTTTTTGCTTTTTCCTGCTAATCCTTGCATGATAAAGAAGATTCAAAGAGAGTGAGATGCCAGCTCTTTTCATTCAGTCAGTAGCTTCAAACATTTCTGGTATATGAATAACATGATGTTTTTCAATGGCAAAAATTAATGAATATTGTAAATGCACAAACAGTAATATCTCCACATTGTAAGGTGCAATTCTGAAATTTTTTGCTTTTTCCTGCTAATCCTAGCATGATAAAGAAGATTCAAAGAGAGTGAGATGCCAGCTCCTTTCATTCAGTCAGTAGCTTCAAACATTTCTGGACGTTTTTCAATGCAAAAATCAATGAATATTGTAAATGCACAAACAGTAATATCTCCGCATTGCAAGGTGCAATTTTGAAATTTTTTGCTTTTTCCTGCTAATCCTAGCATGATAAAGAAGATTCAAAGAGAGTGAGATGCCAGCTCTTTTCATTCAGTCAGTAGCTTCAAACATTTCTGGACGTTTTTCAATGGCAAAAATCAATGAATATTGTAAATGCACAAACAGTAATATCTCCACATTGCAAGGTGCAATTCTGAAATTTTTTGCTTTTTCCTGCTAATCCTTGCATGATAAAGAAGATTCAAAGAGAGTGAGATGCCAGCTCTTTTCATTCAGTCAGTAGCTTCAAACATTTCTGGTATATGAATAACATGATGTTTTTCAATGGCAAAAATTAATGAATATTGTAAATGCACAAACAGTAATATCTCCACATTGCAAGGTGCAATTCTGAAATTTTTTGCTTTTTCCTGCTAATCCTAGCATGATAAAGAAGATTCAAAGAGAGTGAGATGCCAGCTCCTTTCATTCAGTCAGTAGCTTCAAACATTTCTGGACGTTTTTCAATGCAAAAATCAATGAATATTGTAAATGCACAAACAGTAATATCTCCGCATTGCAAGGTGCAATTCTGAAATTTTTTGCTTTTTCCTGCTAATCCTAGCATGATAAAGAAGATTCAAAGAGAGTGAGATGCCAGCTCTTTTCATTCAGTCAGTAGCTTCAAACATTTCTGGACGTTTTTCAATGGCAAAAATCAATGAATATTGTAAATGCACAAACAGTAATATCTCCGCATTGCAAGGTGCAATTCTGAAATTTTTTGCTTTTTCCTGCTACTCTTAGCATGATAAAGAAGATTCAAAGAGAGTGAGATGCCAGCTCTTTTCATTCAGTCAGTAGCTTCAAACATTTCTGGTATATGAATAACATCATGTTTTTCAATGGCAAAAATCAATGAATATTGTAAATGCACAAACAGTAATATCTCCACATTGCAAGGTGCAATTCTGAATTTTTTTGCTTTTACCTGCTAATCCTAGCATGATAAAGAAGATTCAAAGAGAGTGAGATGCGAGCTCTTTTCATTCAGTCAGTAGCTTCAAACATTTCTGGACGTTTTTCAATGGCAAAAATCAATGAATATTGTAAATGCACAAACAGTAATATCTCCACATTGCAAGGTGCAATTCTGAAATTTTTTGCTTTTTCCTGCTAATCCTTGCATGATAAAGAAGATTCAAAGAGAGTGAGATGCCAGCTCTTTTCATTCAGTCAGTAGCTTCAAACATTTCTGGTATATGAATAACATGATGTTTTTCAATGGCAAAAATTAATGAATATTGTAAATGCACAAACAGTAATATCTCCACATTGCAAGGTGCAATTCTGAAATTTTTTGCTTTTTCCTGCTAATCCTAGCATGATAAAGAAGATTCAAAGAGAGTGAGATGCCAGCTCCTTTCATTCAGTCAGTAGCTTCAAACATTTCTGGACGTTTTTCAATGGCAAAAATCAATGAATATTGTAAATGCACAAACAGTAATTTCTCCGCATTGCAAGGTGCAATTCTGAAGTTTTTTGCTTTTTCCTGCTAATCCTAGCATGATAAAGAAGATTCAAAGAGAGTGAGATGCCAGCTCCTTTCATTCAGTCAGTAGCTTCAAACATTTCTGGACGTTTTTCAATGGCAAAAATCAATGAATATTGTAAATGCACAAACAGTAATATCTCCGCATTGCAAGGTGCAATTCTGAAATTTTTTGCTTTTTCCTGCTAATCCTAGCATGATAAAGAATATTCAAAGAGAGTGAGATGCCAGCTCTTTTCATTAAGTCAGTAGCTTCAAACATTTCTGGACGTTTTTCAATGGCAAAAATCAATGAATATTGTAAATGCACAAACAGTAATATCTCCGCATTGCAAGGTGCAATTCTGAAATTTTTTGCTTTTTCCTGCTAATGCTAGCATAATAAAGAAGATTCAAAGAGAGTGAGATGCCAGCTCTTTTCATTCTGTCAGTAGCTTCAAACATTTCTGGTATATGAATAACATGATGTTTTTCAATGGCAAAAATCAATGAATATTGTAAATGCACAAACAGTAATATCTCCACATTGCAAGGTGCAATTCTGAAATTTTTTGCTTTTTCCTGCTAATCCTAGCATGATAAAGAAGATTCAAAGAGAGTGAGATGCCAGCTCCTTTCATTCAGTCAGTAGCTTCAAACATTTCTGGACGTTTTTCTATGCAAATATCAATGAATATTGTAAATGCACAAACAGTAATATCTTCGCATTGCAAGGTGCAATTCTGAAATTTTTTGCTTTTTCCTGCTAATCCTAGCATGATAAAGAAGATTCAAAGAGAGTGAGATGCCAGCTCTTTTCATTCAGTCAGTAGCTTCAAACATTTCTGGACGTTTTTCAATGGCAAAAATCAATGAATATTGTAAATGCACAAACAGTAATATCTCCGCATTGCAAGGTGCAATTCTGAAATTTTTTGCTTTTTCCTGCTCCTCTTAGCATGATAAAGAAGATTCAAAGAGAGTGAGATGCCAGCTCTTTTCATTCAGTCAGTAGCTTCAAACATTTCTGGTATATGAATAACATCATGTTTTTCAA
Source organism: Phyllobates terribilis (assembly GCF_046119375.1). NCBI lineage: Eukaryota > Metazoa > Chordata > Amphibia > Anura > Dendrobatidae > Phyllobates > Phyllobates terribilis. The sequence goes on from NW_027363386.1 coordinate 909,688, forward strand.
TGGCAAAAATCAATGAATATTGTAAATGCACAAACAGTAATATCTCCGCATTGCAAGGTGCAATTCTGAAACTTTTTGCTTTTTCCTGCTAATCCTAGCATGATAAAGAAGATTCAAAGAGAGTGAGATGCCAGCTCCTTTCATTCAGTCAGTAGCTTCAAACATTTCTGGACGTTTTTCAATGGCAAAAATCAATGAATATTGTAAATGCACAAACAGTAATTTCTCCGCATTGCAAGGTGCAATTCTGAAGTTTTTTGCTTTTTCCTGCTAATCCTAGCATGATAAAGAAGATTCAAAGAGAGTGAGATGCCAGCTCCTTTCATTCAGTCAGTAGCTTCAAACATTTCTGGACCTTTTTCAATGGCAAAAATCAATGAATATTGTAAATGCACAAACAGTAATATCTCCGCATTGCAAGGTGCAATTCTGAAATTTTTTGCTTTTTCCTGCTAATCCTAGCATGATAAAGAAGATTCAAAGAGAGTGAGATGCCAGCTCTTTTCATTCAGTCAGTAGCTTCAAACATTTCTGGACGTTTTTCAATGGCAAAAATCAATGAATATTGTAAATGCACAAACAGTAATATCTCCGCATTGCAAGGTGCAATTCTGAAATTTTTTGCTTTTTCCTGCTAATCCTAGCATGATAAAGAAGATTCAAAGAGAGTGAGATGCCAGCTCTTTTCATTCTGTCAGTAGCTTCAAACATTTCTGGTATATGAATAACACGATGTTTTTCAATGGCAAAAATCAATGAATATTGTAAATGCACAAACAGTAATATCTCCACATTGCAAGGTGCAATTCTGAAATTTTTTGCTTTTTCCTGCTCCTCTTAGCATGATAAATAAGATTCAAAGAGAGTGAGATGCCAGCTCTTTTCATTCAGTCAGTAGCTTCAAACATTTCTGGTATATGAATAACATGATGTTTTTCAATGGCAAAAATCAATGAATATTGTAAATGCACAAACAGTAATTTCTCCGCATTGCAAGGTGCAATTCTGAAATTTTTTGCTTTTTCCTGCTAATCCTAGCATGATAAAGAAGATTCATAGAGATTGAGATGCCAGCTCCTTTCATTCAGTCAGTAGCTTCAAACATTTCTGGACGTTTTTCAATGGCAAAAATCAATGAATATTGTAAATGCACAAACAGTAATTTCTCCGCATTGCAAGGTGCAATTCTGAAATTTTTTGCTTTTTCCTGCTAATCCTAGCATGATAAAGAAGATTCAAAGAGAGTGAGATGCCAGCTCTTTTCATTCAGTCAGTAGCTTCAAACATTTCTGGTATATGAATAACATGATGTTTTTCAATGGCAAAAATCAATGAATATTGTAAATGCACAAACAGTAATATCTCCACATTGCAAGGTGCAATTCTGAAATTTTTTGCTTTTTCCTGCTAATCCTAGCATGATAAAGAAGATTCAAAGAGAGTGAGATGCCAGCTCCTTTCATTCAGTCAGTAGCTTCAAACATTTCTGAACGTTTTTCAATGGCAAAAATCAATGAATATTGTAAATGCACAAACAGTAATTTCTCCGCATTGCAAGGTGCAAATCTGAAATTTTTTGCTTTTTCCTGCTAATCCTAGCATGATAAAGAAGATTCAAAGAGAGTGAGATGCCAGCTCTTTTCATTCAGTCAGTAGCTTCAAACATTTCTGGACGTTTTTCAATGGCAAAAATCAATGAATATTTTAAATGCACAAACAGTAATTTCTCCGCATTGCAAGGTGCAATTCTGAAATTTTTTGCTTTTTCCTGCTAATCCTAGCATGATAAAGAAGATTCAAAGAGAGTGAGATGCCAGCTCTTTTCATTCAGTCAGTAGCTTCAAACATTTCTGGTATATGAATAACATGATGTTTTTCAATGGCAAAAATCAATGAATATTGTAAATGCACAAACAGTAATATCTCCGCATTGCAAGGTGCAATTCTGAAATTTTTTGCTTTTTCCTGCTAATCCTAGCATGATAAAGAAGATTCAAAGAGAGTGAGATGCCAGCTCTTTTCATTCAGTCAGTAGCTTCAAACATTTCTGGTATATGAATAACATGATGTTTTTCAATGGCAAAAATCAATGAATATTGTAAATGCACAAACAGTAATATCTCCACATTGCAAGGTGCAATTCTGAAATTTTTTGCTTTTTCCTGCTAATCCTAGCATGATAAAGAAGATTCAAAGAGAGTGAGATGCCAGCTCCTTTCATTCAGTCAGTAGCTTCAAACATTTCTGGACGTTTTTCAATGGCAAAAATCAATGAATATTGTAAATGCACAAACAGTAATATCTCCACATTGCAAGGTGCAATTCTGAAATTTTTTGCTTTTTCCTGCTAATCCTAGCATGATAAAGAAGATTCAAAGAGAGTGAGATGCCAGCTCCTTTCATTCAGTCAGTAGCTTCAAACATTTCTGGATGTTTTTCAATGCAAAAATCAATGAATATTGTAAATGCACAAACAGTAATATCTCCGCATTGCAAGGTGCAATTCTGAAATTTTTTGCTTTTTCCTGCTAATCCTAGCATGATAAAGAAGATTAAAAGAGAGTGAGATGCCAGCTCTTTTCATTCAGTCAGTAGCTTCAAACATTTCTGGACGTTTTTCAATGGCAAAAATCAATGAATATTGTAAATGCACAAACAGTAATATCTCCGCATTTCAAGGTGCAATTCTGAAATTTTTTGCTTTTTCCTGCTCCTCTTAGCATGATAAAGAAGATTCAAAGAGAGTGAGATGCCAGCTCTTTTCATTCAGTCAGTAGCTTCAAACATTTCTGGTATATGAATAACATCATGTTTTTCAATGGCAAAAATCAATGAATATTGTAAATGCACAAACAGTAATATCTCCGCATTGCAAGGTGCAATTCTGAAATTTTTTGCTTTTTCCTGCTAATCCTAGCATGATAAAGAAGATTCAAAGAGAGTGAGATGCCAGCTCCTTTCATTCAGTCAGTAGCTTCAAACATTTCTGGTATATGAATAACATCATGTTTTTCAATGGCAAAAATCAATGAATATTGTAAATGCACAAACAGTAATATCTCCGCATTGCAAGGTGCAATTCTGAAACTTTTTGCTTTTTCCTGCTAATCCTAGCATGATAAAGAAGATTCAAAGAGAGTGAGATGCCAGCTCCTTTCATTCAGTCAGTAGCTTCAAACATTTCTGGACGTTTTTCAATGGCAAAAATCAATGAATATTGTAAATGCACAAACAGTAATTTCTCCGCATTGCAAGGTGCAATTCTGAAGTTTTTTGCTTTTTCCTGCTAATCCTAGCATGATAAAGAAGATTCAAAGAGAGTGAGATGCCAGCTCCTTTCATTCAGTCAGTAGCTTCAAACATTTCTGGACCTTTTTCAATGGCAAAAATCAATGAATATTGTAAATGCACAAACAGTAATATCTCAGCATTGCAAGGTGCAATTCTGAAATTTTTTGCTTTTTCCTGCTAATCCTAGCATGATAAAGAAGATTCAAAGAGAGTGAGATGCCAGCTCTTTTCATTCAGTCAGTAGCTTCAAACATTTCTGGACGTTTTTCAATGGCAAAAATCAATGAATATTGTAAATGCACAAACAGTAATATCTCCGCATTGCAAGGTGCAATTCTGAAATTTTTTGCTTTTTCCTGCTAATCCTAGCATGATAAAGAAGATTCAAAGAGAGTGAGATGCCAGCTCTTTTCATTCTGTCAGTAGCTTCAAACATTTCTGGTATATGAATAACACGATGTTTTTCAATGGCAAAAATCAATGAATATTGTAAATGCACAAACAGTAATATCTCCACATTGCAAGGTGCAATTCTGAAATTTTTTGCTTTTTCCTGCTCCTCTTAGCATGATAAATAAGATTCAAAGAGAGTGAGATGCCAGCTCTTTTCATTCAGTCAGTAGCTTCAAACATTTCTGGTATATGAATAACATGATGTTTTTCAATGGCAAAAATCAATGAATATTGTAAATGCACAAACAGTAATTTCTCCGCATTGCAAGGTGCAATTCTGAAATTTTTTGCTTTTTCTTGCTAATCCTAGCATGATAAAGAAGATTCATAGAGAGTGAGATGCCAGCTCCTTTCATTCAGTCAGTAGCTTCAAACATTTCTGGACGTTTTTCAATGGCAAAAATCAATGAATATTGTAAATGCACAAACAGTAATTTCTCCGCATTGCAAGGTGCAATTCTGAAATTTTTTGCTTTTTCCTGCTAATCCTAGCATGATAAAGAAGATTCAAAGAGAGTGAGATGCCAGCTCTTTTCATTCAGTCAGTAGCTTCAAACATTTCTGGTATATGAATAACATGATGTTTTTCAATGGCAAAAATCAATGAATATTGTAAATGCACAAACAGTAATATCTCCACATTGCAAGGTGCAATTCTGAAATTTTTTGCTTTTTCCTGCTAATCCTAGCATGATAAAGAAGATTCAAAGAGAGTGAGATGCCAGCTCCTTTCATTCAGTCAGTAGCTTCAAACATTTCTGGACGTTTTTCAATGGCAAAAATCAATGAATATTGTAAATGCACAAACAGTAATTTCTCCGCATTGCAAGGTGCAATTCTGAAATTTTTTGCTTTTTCCTGCTAATCCTAGCATGATAAAGAAGATTCAAAGAGAGTGAGATGCCAGCTCTTTTCATTCAGTCAGTAGCTTCAAACATTTCTGGACGTTTTTCAATGGCAAAAATCAATGAATATTGTAAATGCACAAACAGTAATTTCTCCGCATTGCAAGGTGCAATTCTGAAATTTTTTGCTTTTTCCTGCTAATCCTAGCATGATAAAGAAGATTCAAAGAGAGTGAGATGCCAGCTCTTTTCATTCAGTCAGTAGCTTCAAACATTTCTGGTATATGAATAACATGATGTTTTTCAATGGCAAAAATCAATGAATATTGTAAATGCACAAACAGTAATATCTCCGCATTGCAAGGTGCAATTCTGAAATTTTTTGCTTTTTCCTGCTAATCCTAGCATGATAAAGAAGATTCAAAGAGAGTGAGATGCCAGCTCTTTTCATTCAGTCAGTAGCTTCAAACATTTCTGGTATATGAATAACATGATGTTTTTCAATGGCAAAAATCAATGAATATTGTAAATGCACAAACAGTAATATCTCCACATTGCAAGGTGCAATTCTGAAATTTTTTGCTTTTTCCTGCTAATCCTAGCATGATAAAGAAGATTCAAAGAGAGTGAGATGCCAGCTCCTTTCATTCAGTCAGTAGCTTCAAACATTTCTGGACGTTTTTCAATGGCAAAAATCAATGAATATTGTAAATGCACAAACAGTAATATCTCCACATTGCAAGGTGCAATTCTGAAATTTTTTGCTTTTTCCTGCTAATCCTAGCATGATAAAGAAGATTCAAAGAGAGTGAGATGCCAGCTCCTTTCATTCAGTCAGTAGCTTCAAACATTTCTGGATGTTTTTCAATGCAAAAATCAATGAATATTGTAAATGCACAAACAGTAATATCTCCGCATTGCAAGGTGCAATTCTGAAATTTTTTGCTTTTTCCTGCTAATCCTAGCATGATAAAGAAGATTAAAAGAGAGTGAGATGCCAGCTCTTTTCATTCAGTCAGTAGCTTCAAACATTTCTGGACGTTTTTCAATGGCAAAAATCAATGAATATTGTAAATGCACAAACAGTAATATCTCCGCATTTCAAGGTGCAATTCTGAAATTTTTTGCTTTTTCCTGCTCCTCTTAGCATGATAAAGAAGATTCAAAGAGAGTGAGATGCCAGCTCTTTTCATTCAGTCAGTAGCTTCAAACATTTCTGGTATATGAATAACATCATGTTTTTCAATGGCAAAAATCAATGAATATTGTAAATGCACAAACAGTAATATCTCCGCATTGCAAGGTGCAATTCTGAAATTTTTTGCTTTTTCCTGCTAATCCTAGCATGATAAAGAAGATTCAAAGAGAGTGAGATGCCAGCTCCTTTCATTCAGTCAGTAGCTTCAAACATTTCTGGTATATGAATAACATGATGTTTTTCAATGGCAAAAATCAATGAATATTGTAAATGCACAAACAGTAATATCTCCGCATTGCAAGGTGCAATTCTGAAATTTTTTGCTTTTTCCTGCTAATCCTAGCATGATAAAGAAGATTCAAAGAGAGTGAGATGCCAGCTCCTTTCGTTCAGTCAGTAGCTTCAAACATTTCTGGACGTTTTTCAATGGCAAAAATCAATGAATATTGTAAATGCACAAACAGTAATTTCTCCGCATTGCAAGGTGCAATTCTGAAATTTTTTGCTTTTTCCTGCTAATCCTAGCATGATAAAGAAGATTCAAAGAGAGTGAGATGCCAGCTCCTTTCATTCAGTCAGTAGCTTCAAACATTTCTGGACGTTTTTCAATGGCAAAAATCAATGAATATTTTAAATGCACAAACAGTAATATCTCCGCATTGCAAGGTGCAATTCTGAAATTTTTTGCTTTTTCCTGCTAATCCTAGCATGATAAAGAAGATTCAAAGAGAGTGAGATGCCAGCTCTTTTCATTCAGTCAGTAGCTTCAAACATTTCTGGACGTTTTTCAATGGCAAAAATCAATGAATATTGTAAATGCACAAACAGTAATATCTCCGCATTGCAAGGTGCAATTCTGAAATTTTTTGCTTTTTCCTGCTAATCCTAGCATGATAAAGAAGATTCAAAGAGAGTGAGATGCCAGCTCTTTTCATTCTGTCAGTAGCTTCAAACATTTCTGGTATATGAATAACATGATGTTTTTCAATGGCAAAAATCAGTGAATATTGTAAATGCACAACCAGTAATATCTCCACATTGCAAGGTGCAATTCTGAAATTTTTTGCTTTTTCCTGCTCCTCTTAGCATGATAAAGAAGATTCAAAGAGAGTGAGATGCCAGCTCTTTTCATTCAGTCAGTAGCTTCAAACATTTCTGGTATATGAATAACATGATGTTTTTCAATGGCAAAAATCAATGAATATTGTAAATGCACAAACAGTAATTTCTCCGCATTGCAAGATGCAATTCTGAAATTTTTTGCTTTTTCCTGCTAATCTTAGCATGATAAAGAAGATTCAAAGAGAGTGAGATGCCAGCTCCTTTCATTCAGTCAGTAGCTTCAAACATTTCTGGTATATGAATAACATGATGTTTTTCAATGGCAAAAATCAATGAATATTGTAAATGCACAAACAGTAATATCTCCACATTGCAAGGTGCAATTCTGAAATTTTTTGCTTTTTCCTGCTAATCCTAGCATGATAAAGAAGATTCAAAGAGAGTGAGATGCCAGCTCCTTTCATTCAGTCAGTAGCTTCAAACATTTCTGGACGTTTTTCAATGGCAAAAATCAATGAATATTGTAAATGCACAAACAGTAATTTCTCCGCATTGCAAGGTGCAATTCTGAAATTTTTTGCTTTTTCCTGCTAATCCTAGCATGATAAAGAAGATTCAAAGAGAGTGAGATGCCAGCTCTTTTCATTCAGTCAGTAGCTTCAAACATTTCTGGACGTTTTTCAATGGCAAAAATCAATGAATATTGTAAATGCACAAACAGTAATTTCTCCGCATTGCAAGGTGCAATTCTGAAATTTTTTGCTTTTTCCTGCTAATCCTAGCATGATAAAGAAGATTCAAAGAGAGTGAGATGCCAGCTCTTTTCATTCAGTCAGTAGCTTCAAACATTTCTGGTATATGAATAACATGATGTTTTTCAATGGCAAAAATCAATGAATATTGTAAATGCACAAACAGTAATATCTCCGCATTGCAAGGTGCAATTCTGAAATTTTTTGCTTTTTCCTGCTAATCCTAGCATGATAAAGAAGATTCAAAGAGAGTGAGATGCCAGCTCTTTTCATTCAGTCAGTAGCTTCAAACATTTCTGGTATATGAATAACATGATGTTTTTCAATGGCAAAAATCAATGAATATTGTAAATGCACAAACAGTAATATCTCCACATTGCAAGGTGCAATTCTGAAATTTTTTGCTTTTTCCTGCTAATCCTAGCATGATAAAGAAGATTCAAAGAGAGTGAGATGCCAGCTCCTTTCATTCAGTCAGTAGCTTCAAACATTTCTGGACGTTTTTCAATGGCAAAAATCAATGAATATTGTAAATGCACAAACAGTAATATCTCCACATTGCAAGGTGCAATTCTGAAATTTTTTGCTTTTTCCTGCTAATCCTAGCATGATAAAGAAGATTAAAAGAGAGTGAGATGCCAGCTCTTTTCATTCAGTCAGTAGCTTCAAACATTTCTGGACGTTTTTCAATGGCAAAAATCAATGAATATTGTAAATGCACAAACAGTAATATCTCCGCATTTCAAGGTGCAATTCTGAAATTTTTTGCTTTTTCCTGCTCCTCTTAGCATGATAAAGAAGATTCAAAGAGAGTGAGATGCCAGCTCTTTTCATTCAGTCAGTAGCTTCAAACATTTCTGGTATATGAATAACATCATGTTTTTCAATGGCAAAAATCAATGAATATTGTAAATGCACAAACAGTAATATCTCCGCATTGCAAGGTGCAATTCTGAAATTTTTTGCTTTTTCCTGCTAATCCTAGCATGATAAAGAAGATTCAAAGAGAGTGAGATGCCAGCTCCTTTCGTTCAGTCAGTAGCTTCAAACATTTCTGGACGTTTTTCAATGGCAAAAATCAATGAATATTGTAAATGCACAAACAGTAATTTCTCCGCATTGCAAGGTGCAATTCTGAAATTTTTTGCTTTTTCCTGCTAATCCTAGCATGATAAAGAAGATTCAAAGAGAGTGAGATGCCAGCTCCTTTCATTCAGTCAGTAGCTTCAAACATTTCTGGACGTTTTTCAATGGCAAAAATCAATGAATATTGTAAATGCACAAACAGTAATATCTCCGCATTGCAAGGTGCAATTCTGAAATTTTTTGCTTTTTCCTGCTAATCCTAGCATGATAAAGAAGATTCAAAGAGAGTGAGATGCCAGCTCTTTTCATTAAGTCAGTAGCTTCAAACATTTCTGGACATTTTTCAATGGCAAAAATCAATGAATATTGTAAATGCACAAACAGTAATATCTCCGCATTGCAAGGTGCAATTCTGAAATTTTTTGCTTTTTCCTGCTAATCCTAGCATGATAAAGAAGATTCAAAGAGAGTGAGATGCCAGCTCTTTTCATTCTGTCAGTAGCTTCAAACATTTCTGGTATATGAATAACATGATGTTTTTCAATGGCAAAAATCAATGAATATTGTAAATGCACAAACAGTAATTTCTCCGCATTGCAAGATGCAATTCTGAATTTTTTTGCCTTTTCCTGCTAATCCTAGCATGATAAAGAAGATTCAAAGAGAGTGAGATGCCAGCTCCTTTCATTCAGTCAGTAGCTTCAAACATTTCTGGTATATGAATAACATGATGTTTTTCAATGGCAAAAATCAATGAATATTGTAAATGCACAAACAGTAATATCTCCACATTGCAAGGTGCAATTCTGAAATTTTTTGCTTTTTCCTGCTAATCCTAGCATGATAAAGAAGATTCAAAGAGAGTGAGATGCCAGCTCCTTTCATTCAGTCAGTAGCTTCAAACATTTCTGGACGTTTTTCAATGGCAAAAATCAATGAATATTCTAAATGCACAAACAGTAATATCTCCACATTGCAAGGTGCAATTCTGAAATTTTTTGCTTTTTCCTGCTCCTCTTAGCATGATAAAGAAGATTCAAAGAGAGTGAGATGCCAGCTCTTTTCATTCAGTCAGTAGCTTCAAACATTTCTGGTATATGAATAACATGATGTTTTTCAATGGCAAAAATCAATGAATATTGTAAATGCACAAACAGTAATATCTCCACATTGCAAGGTGCAATTCTGAAATTTTTTACTTTTTCCTGCTAATCCTAGCATGATAAAGAAGATTCAAAGAGAGTGAGATGCCAGCTCTTTTCATTCAGTCAGTAGCTTCAAACATTTCTGGACGTTTTTCAATGGCAAAAATCAATGAATATTGTAAATGCACAAACAGTAATATCTCCGCATTGCAAGGTGCAATTCTGAAATTTTTTGCTTTTTCCTGCTAATCCTAGCATAATAAATAAGATTCAAAGAGAGTGAGATGCCAGCTCTTTTCATTCAGTCAGTAGCTTCAAACATTTCTGGACGTTTTTCAATGGCAAAAATCAATGAATATTGTAAATGCACAAACAGTAATTTCTCCGCATTGCAAGGTGCAATTCTGAAATTTTTTGCTTTTTCCTGCTAATCCTAGCATGATAAAGAAGATTCAAAGAGAGTGAGATGCCAGCTCTTTTCATTCAGTCAGTAGCTTCAAACATTTCTGGACGTTTTTCAATTTCAAAAATCAATGAATATTGTAAATGCACAAACAGTAATATCTCCGCATTGCAAGGTGCAATTCTGAAATTTTTTGCTTTTTCCTGCTAATCCTAGCATGATAAAGAAGATTCAAAGAGAGTGAGATGCCAGCTCTTTTCATTCAGTCAGTAGCTTCAAACATTTCTGGTATATGAATAACATGATGTTTTTCAATGGCAAAAATCAATGAATATTGTAAATGCACAAACAGTAATATCTCCGCATTGCAAGGTGCAATTCTGAAATTTTTCCTTTTTCCTGCTAATCCTAGCATGATAAAGAAGATTCAAAGAGAGTGAGATGCCAGCTCCTTTCATTCAGTCAGTAGCTTCAAACAATTCTGGTATATGAATAACATTTTTTTTTTTATATCAAAAGGTCATAAAGTATTCCTCCGCCATAGAATAGTTACACACACACAGACCACAAGAATTAGTCTGGTTTAAGGAAGATATATCACAAGGAATCTTAATAAAATCATTCTTTTATTTCATCAATTAAAAAAGGTTTTTTAAAGAATGCAGTAAAAAATAAGTAAAAGCAGAGACCAAAAACAGTAAGGAGACCAATCACAATCAATCTAGTAGCATGTAATACTGTCCCTAATTGATATATTTTTTCAAGCAATTGTGTCCCTAATTGGTATATTTTCAAGCAATTATGTCATTACAGATCAAAAAAGACATCAATACAAATTACACAATTCCCATAAGCCTTGCTCTTAATTAAATTTTATACATAATATGGAGAGCAGTTTTATAAATAAATATCAAGTGACAAACTATTTATATAGTAAAATCAAATTGTAAAGTGCTGAGAAATAGTGCAATTGTTGTGGTGAAAGACCCAAATATAGGATGTCTAAAGTGTCTATATATCTGAAATATCTATTTTAAGAGAACCATTGTACTTACAAAGGGATTACAAAGGGATTGCCAATGCTGATATGTATCTGGTGGTCTCCAAAAAACTGCCCCGACGACGCCGTTTCGCTAGTGTGCTTCTTCAATAGGGGCGTATCCTTAATACGAAGCCTTCCGTTTTTATAAGTCCCCCCACCAATCAATTTCTCTAATTGTCCCTGTGGGAGTGGTTTCGGCGCATGATTGCATTACTCGGAGTACCGTGTGTATAACTGGACTTCCGGAATATGGCGCCTGACACGCATGCGGTGGAACGCACGCTGTGTGTAGTGCGCAAGACCGGAAGTCCCACGGGTCCGCTCTTGCTCATGCGCACTCTCCCTCTTCAAATCCCCATATAGAAGTGGCGAAGTCTGAATAGTGTCCGTAAGTGGATACATTTTCTATTTGTCATTGTGTATATCTGTCAAATCCTATAACACGCAGTACCATAATTGAAACTAAATATAACCATATAATCATTTAAATATATGTTATATGAAAAAGTAATAGAAGGTCAAGAAGGATATAATATTAACAATAAATTATATGAATAATATCAGATGGTATCCATTATATACTAAATGTAAATAGGAATAACAATAAATATTGACTGCTGTGCATCAATTGTAGAATGATGGACAGGGAAATAAATTATCAGTTGACAATATTACATAAAATCTAAAATATAGAAAAATGAAAAGATAAATGAAGTTGTGATGTTGTGAATGGAATAAAAATTTGAATGTTATTATAATGAATGACAGTGATGATATGTGTTAAGTGTTATATGATGAAATAACAATGATGATATGTGTTGTATTGTATAATGACATATAAAATACAGTGAAAAAGTGCAATAAGAAAATTGAAAATAAAAATAAAAATAAAAATAAGTGAAGGGTATGTGAAGTGAAAGTGGTGTATGATATAAATGTGAATTGTGAGATGATGTGTGAAACAGTGTAGTGATTTATTATTAGTATTGCATAAAGTATAAAATATAAAAATGAGAAAAATAATAATGAAAATACTAGTGTAGTGTGAATAAAATAAAATAAAATCTGAGTATATTATAGTATAATGTAAAATATAATATAAGTGACATATAAAATGTGGTGACTTATACAAAAAATCCAAGGATGTGAAGTGAACAAAATACAGTGATATGTAGGCAATATTGTCAGGATGCAAAGTAAGAATATGTAATTAATTAACCATATGTAATCAATTAATAACAATGCAATACAATTACTAATTCCTGTCATCATCACTGTACTATACATGCTCATGTCTTTTAACATTTTTTTCAAAAGCAAAAAAAGTTCATAGTTTATCTTTATGCTGTTAGTTGGTTTGCTTTCCGATAAGAGCTCCGACCTTTGTTTTCTTATGTTGTTCATCTCCTTTTTTGCAGAAGTTTGACCAGACCACCGCAAGGACACAACCAGCCACGACCAGCACAAGGGACACCACCACGGAACAGCGACCAGAACGACAGGTGAGAACTACAAAAAGCAAATATAATTAAAACCATGTAAAAACACAGAAAGCTTAAAAAGATGCCAGACAAGATATAAGGGAATAAACATTATATATATAAGGATAAAGAAGATGCAACGACAATTGTATAAAATTAAGTACTATATAGTGGAATATATGGTAGACAAGTATATAGTTAGAGTTAGATACCGTATAATGGAATATATACTGACAGCTGTACATTTCAAAATTATGGCCATAATACCATGGGTATGGATATGAATGGAATATATACTGACAGCTGTACATTTCAAAATCATGGCCATAATATCGTGGATATAGATATGAATATGTATCATATATATATATAGTAAACAATTGTATAGTTAAAGTTAAATACCGTATATTAGAATATATAATGACAACTGTACTTTTCAAAATTATGGCCATAATATCATGGGTATAAATATGAATATGTATCATATATCCCACTTTATTTATAGAAAGGCAGCAAAGCCAAATTGTTCGTTCAGGCCTTGGGGGGATATAGTGCCCAGCCTGAATATCCATTTACTTTCTAGTCTTGCTAAAGTTTGACCCAGATTACCACCTCTAATCCCCATATCAACCTGGTCAATACCTTTTATCTTAAGGCCTCTAGGGTCGCTATTGTGGTGGAGCTTGAAGTGTCTGGGGAGAGTTCTCAGTCCAGCTATTTCCTCCATGGACATTGATTTTTCTATATCCAGGATATGCTCCCTGGTCCTTATTCTCAATTCTCGTGTTGTAAGTCCAATGTATATTTTCTTACATGGACACTCCGCATGATAAATAACACCCTTTGAGCTGCATGATAAAGGTTTTCTAATCTCATATATTCGACTATTGTCATGATTCCTAAACTCCTTGCTGTTGGTCATATTTCTACAGGCTTTGCATTTTCCGCACGTGAAAAAGCCATTCTTGTTATCATCCACTTTACGTATATGTGGATATCTTTCGTAATGGCTGTGCACCAAGGAATCTTTCAGATTCCTGGTACGTCTTGCAACCATGACTGGTTTTGGAGGTAGGATTTTGTTCAGAATGGGGTCAGTTAATAAAACTCCCCAATGTTTCCTCAATATTGTCCCAAGCTCCGGCCACTGAATGTTATAATCTGTTATAAATCTAACAATTCCTGTTTTATCTTCCTTAATTGTCTTGCTACCATATAGTAATTGTTGCCGATCAGTTTTTGCCGCTCTATCAAAACCCGCCTTTATATTCCTTTTACTATATCCACGGTCCTGAAAACGTCTTACAAGGTCCCGTGATTGATTTTGAAAGGATTCGTTACTTGTACAGATCCGTCGTAGCCTCAAAAATTGGCCCACAGGAATACCCCTAATGGTAGATGGTGGGTGGGAGGAAGTATTGTGGAGTATGGTATTGGTGGCGGTGTTTTTTCTATATATATCCGTCATAATACAACCACTAGCAGAGGTCCAAATATGTAGGTCCAAAAAATTGACTTCCCGTCCATATTGGAATGTCAATTTGATATTTAAGTCGTTGTTGTTCAATTGCTCTATAAATCTCTTCAATTGCACGTCAGTGCCTTCCCAAATGAACCAGATGTCATCGATGAATCTCATCCACCCCTGTACGAGGTGGATGTCATCGATGACATCGTCCTGAAAAAGAGATCTCTCCCACGCGCCCAAAAATAAATTCGCATAAGAAGGGGCACAAGAAGCCCCCATTGCGGTGCCTTGTTTTTGTAAATAAATTTTCTTGTTAAAAATGAAAACATTATGTTCTAAGACAAATTCAAGTAGAGTAATAATTAGTGTCGACATTGATTGTTCAATATTACTCTCATAGAGAAACAAAGCTACTGCTTTCAATCCATCTTGATGTCTAATTGATGAATAAAGTGCCTCGACATCCACAGTCACCATCATAGATCCCGTCTCCAAATGTACTGAGTCTATTCTTTTCAAGGCTTCAGTAGAGTCTTTGATGTACGATGGTAGCGTGTGGACCAAAGGCTGAAGAAAGAAATCAATAATGACACAAATATCCTCACAAATACTACCGTTACCAGAAATGATGGGCCTCCCAGGGGGGTCCATCTGATTCTTGTGTAGTTTTGGTAATAAATAAAAAGTAGACAGTCTTGGTCGTAATTTTCTAATTAAATCGACAAATTTCTTGGGAATTAGATCAGCCTCAAATGCTTTTTCGAGGATTGTAATTAATTGGGACTGAAATTGTGTCAATGGGTTATAGGTAAGTTTCTGGTAATTGCCGGGAAAGTCCAGAATTATATTAGCTTGTTTCTCATAGAGATTTTGAGGCCATATAACCAAATTTCCGCCTTTGTCGGCCGGTTTTATGATCACATCTGGTAATTTTTTCAGATCCTCAAGGGCCACTTTTTCTTCTGAACTTAAATTGAATCTATTCCTGGGGACATGCGGAAGTGACTCGATCTCGGTAGTCACCATTCTAGTGAAAACCTCTACCGCTGAACATGTCGAGAGTGGAGGAAAAATTTTTGATTTTTGAACCAGGTGCATGGGAAACCTACCTCTGGTACTCTGTATGTTTTCATTCTCTAGATCTTCAAGATCTTTGAGGGTCCTCCTTTCCAATTCGGTGGGAAAAAGTAATTCCAAGTCTGACTTAAAGTGAAGCTTTTGTAAGACCAATTTCCTAGCAAAGAGGTGGAGGTCTTTTACCACCGTGAATTGATCTAAATATGAGGATGGAGAGAATGTTAAGCCCTTTTCCAAGACTCTTACCTGTGTTGCTGTTAGTGTCATGTTTGATAGATTTATTACCTTTAGTCTATCATCTTGTTTCCTACCAGGCCTTTTGGAGAAAATCTCAGGATATTTTCTTTGTTGTAATCTTGTATTGGGTCTCATCTGTTCTACAGTTTCTTCAGTCTCACTGCATGAGGTACATTACAACAAAGAAAATATCCTGAGATTTTCTCCAAAAGGCCTGGTAGGAAACAAGATGATAGACTAAAGGTAATAAATCTATCAAACATGACACTAACAGCAACACAGGTAAGAGTCTTGGAAAAGGGCTTAACATTCTCTCCATCCTCATATTTAGATCAATTCACGGTGGTAAAAGACCTCCACCTCTTTGCTAGGAAATTGGTCTTACAAAAGCTTCACTTTAAGTCAGACTTGGAATTACTTTTTCCCACCGAATTGGAAAGGAGGACCCTCAAAGATCTTGAAGATCTAGAGAATGAAAACATACAGAGTACCAGAGGTAGGTTTCCCATGCACCTGGTTCAAAAATCAAAAATTTTTCCTCCACTCTCGACATGTTCAGCGGTAGAGGTTTTCACTAGAATGGTGACTACCGAGATCGAGTCACTTCCGCATGTCCCCAGGAATAGATTCAATTTAAGTTCAGAAGAAAAAGTGGCCCTTGAGGATCTGAAAAAATTACCAGATGTGATCATAAAACCGGCCGACAAAGGCGGAAATTTGGTTATATGGCCTCAAAATCTCTATGAGAAACAAGCTAATATAATTCTGGACTTTCCCGGCAATTACCAGAAACTTACCTATAACCCATTGACACAATTTCAGTCCCAATTAATTACAATCCTCGAAAAAGCATTTGAGGCTGATCTAATTCCCAAGAAATTTGTCGATTTAATTAGAAAATTACGACCAAGACTGTCTACTTTTTATTTATTACCAAAACTACACAAGAATCAGATGGACCCCCCTGGGAGGCCCATCATTTCTGGTAACGGTAGTCTTTGTGAGGATATTTGTGTCATTATTGATTTCTTTCTTCAGCCTTTGGTCCACACGCTACCATCGTACATCAAAGACTCTACTGAAGCCTTGAAAAGAATAGACTCAGTACATTTGGAGACGGGATCTATGATGGTGACTGTGGATGTCGAGGCACTTTATTCATCAATTAGACATCAAGATGGATTGAAAGCAGTAGCTTTGTTTCTCTATGAGAGTAATATTGAACAATCAATGTCGACACTAATTATTACTCTACTTGAATTTGTCTTAGAACATAATGTTTTCATTTTTAACAAGAAAATTTATTTACAAAAACAAGGCACCGCAATGGGGGCTTCTTGTGCCCCTTCTTATGCGAATTTATTTTTGGGCGCGTGGGAGAGATCTCTTTTTCAGGACGATGTCATCGATGACATCCACCTCGTACAGGGGTGGATGAGATTCATCGATGACATCTGGTTCATTTGGGAAGGCACTGACGTGCAATTGAAGAGATTTATAGAGCAATTGAACAACAACGACTTAAATATCAAATTGACATTCCAATATGGACGGGAAGTCAATTTTTTGGACCTACATATTTGGACCTCTGCTAGTGGTTGTATTATGACGGATATATATAGAAAAAACACCGCCACCAATACCATACTCCACAATACTTCCTCCCACCCACCATCTACCATTAGGGGTATTCCTGTGGGCCAATTTTTGAGGCTACGACGGATCTGTACAAGTAACGAATCCTTTCAAAATCAATCACGGGACCTTGTAAGACGTTTTCAGGACCGTGGATATAGTAAAAGGAATATAAAGGCGGGTTTTGATAGAGCGGCAAAAACTGATCGGCAACAATTACTATATGGTAGCAAGACAATTAAGGAAGATAAAACAGGAATTGTTAGATTTATAACAGATTATAACATTCAGTGGCCGGAGCTTGGGACAATATTGAGGAAACATTGGGGAGTTTTATTAACTGACCCCATTCTGAACAAAATCCTACCTCCAAAACCAGTCATGGTTGCAAGACGTACCAGGAATCTGAAAGATTCCTTGGTGCACAGCCATTACGAAAGATATCCACATATACGTAAAGTGGATGATAACAAGAATGGCTTTTTCACGTGCGGAAAATGCAAAGCCTGTAGAAATATGACCAACAGCAAGGAGTTTAGGAATCATGACAATAGTCGAATATATGAGATTAGAAAACCTTTATCATGCAGCTCAAAGGGTGTTATTTATCATGCGGAGTGTCCATGTAAGAAAATATACATTGGACTTACAACACGAGAATTGAGAATAAGGACCAGGGAGCATATCCTGGATATAGAAAAATCAATGTCCATGGAGGAAATAGCTGGACTGAGAACTCTCCCCAGACACTTCAAGCTCCACCACAATAGCGACCCTAGAGGCCTTAAGATAAAAGGTATTGACCAGGTTGATATGGGGATTAGAGGTGGTAATCTGGGTCAAACTTTAGCAAGACTAGAAAGTAAATGGATATTCAGGCTGGGCACTATATCCCCCCAAGGCCTGAACGAACAATTTGGCTTTGCTGCCTTTCTATAAATAAAGTGGGATATATGATACATATTCATATTTATACCCATGATATTATGGCCATAATTTTGAAAAGTACAGTTGTCATTATATATTCTAATATACGGTATTTAACTTTAACTATACAATTGTTTACTATATATATATATGATACATATTCATATCTATATCCACGATATTATGGCCATGATTTTGAAATGTACAGCTGTCAGTATATATTCCATTCATATCCATACCCATGGTATTATGGCCATAATTTTGAAATGTACAGCTGTCAGTATATATTCCATTATACGGTATCTAACTCTAACTATATACTTGTCTACCATATATTCCACTATATAGTACTTAATTTTATACAATTGTCGTTGCATCTTCTTTATCCTTATATATATAATGTTTATTCCCTTATATCTTGTCTGGCATCTTTTTAAGCTTTCTGTGTTTTTACATGGTTTTAATTATATTTGCTTTTTGTAGTTCTCACCTGTCGTTCTGGTCGCTGTTCCGTGGTGGTGTCCCTTGTGCTGGTCGTGGCTGGTTGTGTCCTTGCGGTGGTCTGGTCAAACTTCTGCAAAAAAGGAGATGAACAACATAAGAAAACAAAGGTCGGAGCTCTTATCGGAAAGCAAACCAACTAACAGCATAAAGATAAACTATGAACTTTTTTTGCTTTTGAAAAAAATGTTAAAAGACATGAGCATGTATAGTACAGTGATGATGACAGGAATTAGTAATTGTATTGCATTGTTATTAATTGATTACATATGGTTAATTAATTACATATTCTTACTTTGCATCCTGACAATATTGCCTACATATCACTGTATTTTGTTCACTTCACATCCTTGGATTTTTTGTATAAGTCACCACATTTTATATGTCACTTATATTATATTTTACATTATACTATAATATACTCAGATTTTATTTTATTTTATTCACACTACACTAGTATTTTCATTATTATTTTTCTCATTTTTATATTTTATACTTTATGCAATACTAATAATAAATCACTACACTGTTTCACACATCATCTCACAATTCACATTTATATCATACACCACTTTCACTTCACATACCCTTCACTTATTTTTATTTTTATTTTTATTTTCAATTTTCTTATTGCACTTTTTCACTGTATTTTATATGTCATTATACAATACAACACATATCATCATTGTTATTTCATCATATAACACTTAACACATATCATCACTGTCATTCATTATAATAACATTCAAATTTTTATTCCATTCACAACATCACAACTTCATTTATCTTTTCATTTTTCTATATTTTAGATTTTATGTAATATTGTCAACTGATAATTTATTTCCCTGTCCATCATTCTACAATTGATGCACAGCAGTCAATATTTATTGTTATTCCTATTTACATTTAGTATATAATGGATACCATCTGATATTATTCATATAATTTATTGTTAATATTATATCCTTCTTGACCTTCTATTACTTTTTCATATAACATATATTTAAATGATTATATGGTTATATTTAGTTTCAATTATGGTACTGCGTGTTATAGGATTTGACAGATATACACAATGACAAATAGAAAATGTATCCACTTACGGACACTATTCAGACTTCGCCACTTCTATATGGGGATTTGAAGAGGGAGAGTGCGCATGAGCAAGAGCGGACCCGTGGGACTTCCGGTCTTGCGCACTACACACAGCGTGCGTTCCACCGCATGCGTGTCAGGCGCCATATTCCGGAAGTCCATTTATACACACGGTACTCCGAGTAATGCAATCATGCGCCGAAACCACTCCCACAGGGACAATTAAAGAAATTGATTGGTGGGGGGACTTATAAAAACGGAAGGCTTCGTATTAAGGATACGCCCCTATTGAAGAAGCACACTAGCGAAACGGCGTCGTCGGGGCAGTTTTTTGGAGACCACCAGATACATATCAGCATTGGCAATCCCTTTGTAATCCCTTTGTAAGTACAATGGTTCTCTTAAAATAGATATTTCAGATATATAGACACTTTAGACATCCTATATTTGGGTCTTTCACCACAACAATTGCACTATTTCTCAGCACTTTACAATTTGATTTTACTATATAAATAGTTTGTCACTTGATATTTATTTATAAAACTGCTCTCCATATTATGTATAAAATTTAATTAAGAGCAAGGCTTATGGGAATTGTGTAATTTGTATTGATGTCTTTTTTGATCTGTAATGACATAATTGCTTGAAAATATACCAATTAGGGACACAATTGCTTGAAAAAATATATCAATTAGGGACAGTATTACATGCTACTAGATTGATTGTGATTGGTCTCCTTACTGTTTTTGGTCTCTGCTTTTACTTATTTTTTACTGCATTCTTTAAAAAACCTTTTTTAATTGATGAAATAAAAGAATGATTTTATTAAGATTCCTTGTGATATATCTTCCTTAAACCAGACTAATTCTTGTGGTCTGTGTGTGTGTAACTATATGAATAACATGATGTTTTTCAATGGCAAAAATCAATGAATATTGTAAATGCACAAACAGTAATTTCTCCGCATTGCAAGGTGCAATTCTGAAATTTTTTGCTTTTTCCTGCTAATCCTAGCATGATAAAGAAGATTCAAAGAGAGTGAGATGCCAGCTCTTTTCATTCAGTCAGTAGCTTCAAACATTTCTGGTATATGAATAACATGATTTTTTTCAATGGCAAAAATCAATGAATATTGTAAATGCACAAACAGTAATATCTCCGCATTGCAAGGTGCAATTCTGAAATTTTTTGCTTTTTCCTGCTAATCCTAGCATGATAAAGAAGATTCAAAGAGAGTGAGATGCCAGCTCTTTTCATTCAGTCAGTAGCTTCAAACATTTCTGGTATATGAATAACATGATGTTTTTCAATGGCAAAAATCAATGAATATTGTAAATGCACAAACAGTAATATCTCCACATTGCAAGGTGCAATTCTGAATTTTTTTGCTTTTTCCTGCTAATCCTAGCATGATAAAGAAGATTCAAAGAGAGTGAGATGCCAACTCCTTTCATTCAGTCAGTAGCTTCAAACATTTCTGGACGTTTTTCAATGGCAAAAATCAATGAATATTGTAAATGCACAAACAGTAATATCTCCGCATTGCAAGGTGCAATTCTGAAATTTTTTGCTTTTTCCTGCTAATCCTAGCATGATAAAGAAGATTCAAAGAGAGTGAGATGCCAGCTCTTTTCATTCAGTCAGTAGCTTCAAACATTTCTGGACGTTTTTCAATGGCAAAAATCAATGAATATTGTAAATGCACAAACAGTAATATCTCCGCATTGCAAGGTGCAATTCTGAATTTTTTTGCTTTTTCCTGCTCCTCTTAGCATGATAAAGAAGATTCAAAGAGAGTGAGATGCCAGCTCTTTTCATTGTCAGTAGCTTCAAACATTTCTGGTATATGAATAACATGATGTTTTTCAATGGCAAAAATCAATGAATATTGTAAATGCACAAACAATAATATCTCCGCATTGCAAGGTGCAATTCTGAAATTTTTTGCTTTTTCCTGCTAATCCTAGCATGATGAAGAAGATTCAAAGAGAGTGAGATGCCAGCTCCTTTCATTCAGTCAGTAGCTTCAAACATTTCTGGTATATGAATAACATGATGTTTTTCAATGGCAAAAATCAATGAATATTGTAAATGCACAAACAGTAATATCTCCGCATTGCAAGGTGCAATTCTGAAATTTTTTGCTTTTTCCTGCTAATCCTAGCATGATAAAGAAGATTCAAAGAGAGTGAGATGCCAGCTCCTTTCATTCAGTCAGTAGCTTCAAACATTTCTGGACGTTTTTCAATGGCAAAAATCAATGAATATTGTAAATGCACAAACAGTAATTTCTCCGCATTGCAAGGTGCAATTCTGAAATTTTTTGCTTTTTCCTGCTAATCCTAGCATGATAAAGAAGATTCAAAGAGAGTGAGATGCCAGCTCCTTTCATTCAGTCAGTAGCTTCAAACATTTCTGGACGTTTTTCAATGGCAAAAATCAATGAATATTGTAAATGCACAAACAGTAATATCTCCGCATTGCAAGGTGCAATTCTGAAATTTTTTGCTTTTTCCTGCTAATCCTAGCATGATAAAGAAGATTCAAAGATAGAGAGATGCCAGCTCTTTTCATTCAGTCAGTAGCTTCAAACATTTCTGGACGTTTTTCAATGGCAAAAATCAATGAATATTGTAAATGCACAAACAGTAATATCTCCGCATTGCAAGGTGCAATTCTGAAATTTTTTGCTTTTTCCTGCTAATCCTAGCATGATAAAGAAGGTTCAAAGAGAGTGAGATGCCAGCTCTTTTCATTCAGTCAGTAGCTTCAAACATTTCTGGTATATGAATAACATGATGTTTTTCAATGGCAAAAATCAATGAATATTGTAAATGCACAAACAGTAATATCTCCGCATTGCAAGGTGCAATTCTGAAATTTTTTGCTTTTTCCTGCTAATCCTAGCATGATAAAGAAGATTCAAAGAGAGTGAGATGCCAGCTCCTTTCATTCAGTCAGTAGCTTCAAACATTTCTGGTATATGAATAACATGATGTTTTTCAATGGCAAAAATCAATGAATATTGTAAATGCACAAACAGTAATATCTCCGCATTGCAAGGTGCAATTCTGAAATTTTTTGCTTTTTCCTGCTCCTCTTAGCATGATAAAGAAGATTCAAAGAGAGTGAGATGCCAGCTCCTTTCATTGAGTCAGTAGCTTCAAACATTTCTGGACGTTTTTCAATGGCAAAAATCAATGAATATTGTAAATGCACAAACAGTAATTTCTCCGCATTGCAAGGTGCAATTCTGAAATTTTTTGCTTTTTCCTGCTAATCCTAGCATTATAAAGAAGATTCAAAGAGAGTGAGAAGCCAGCTCCTTTCATTCAGTCAGTAGCTTCAAACATTTCTGGACGTTTTTCAATGGCAAAAATCAATGAATATTGTAAATGCACAAACAGTAATATCTCCGCATTGCAAGGTGCAATTCTGAAATTTTTTGCTTTTTCCTGCTAATCCTAGCATGATAAAGAAGATTCAAAGAGAGTGAGATGCCAGCTCTTTTCATTCAGTCAGTAGCTTCAAACATTTCTGGACGTTTTTCAATGGCAAAAATCAATGAATATTGTAAATGCACAAACAGTAATTTCTCCGCATTGCAAGGTGCAATTCTGAAATTTTTTGCTTTTTCCTGCTAATCCTAGCATGATAAAGAAGATTCAAAGAGAGTGAGATGCCAGCTCTTTTCATTCAGTCAGTAGCTTCAAACATTTCTGGTATATGAATAACATGATGTTTTTCAATGGCAAAAATCAATGAATATTGTAAATGCACAAACAGTAATATCTCCGCATTGCAAGGTGCAATTCTGAAATTTTTTGCTTTTTCCTGCTAATCCTAGCATGATAAAGAAGATTCAAAGAGAGTGAGATGCCAGCTCTTTTCATTCAGTCAGTAGCTTCAAACATTTCTGGTATATGAATAACATGATGTTTTTCAATGGCAAAAATCAATGAATATTGTAAATGCACAAACAGTAATATCTCCACATTGCAAGGTGCAATTCTGAAATTTTTTGCTTTTTCCTGCTAATCCTAGCATGATAAAGAAGATTCAAAGAGAGTGAGATGCCAGCTCCTTTCATTCAGTCAGTAGCTTCAAACATTTCTGGACGTTTTTCAATGGCAAAAATCAATGAATATTGTAAATGCACAAACAGTAATATCTCCACATTGCAAGGTGCAATTCTGAAATTTTTTGCTTTTTCCTGCTAATCCTAGCATGATAAAGAAGATTAAAAGAGAGTGAGATGCCAGCTCTTTTCATTCAGTCAGTAGCTTCAAACATTTCTGGACGTTTTTCAATGGCAAAAATCAATGAATATTGTAAATGCACAAACAGTAATATCTCCGCATTTCAAGGTGCAATTCTGAAATTTTTTGCTTTTTCCTGCTCCTCTTAGCATGATAAAGAAGATTCAAAGAGAGTGAGATGCCAGCTCTTTCATTCAGTCAGTAGCTTCAAACATTTCTGGTATATGAATAACATCATGTTTTCAATGGCAAAAATCAATGAATATTGTAAATGCACAAACAGTAATATCTCCGCATTGCAAGGTGCAATTCTGAAATTTTTTGCTTTTTCCTGCTAATCCTAGCATGATAAAGAAGATTCAAAGAGAGTGAGATGCCAGCTCTTTCATTCAGTCAGTAGCTTCAAACATTTCTGGTATATGAATAACATGATGTTTTTCAATGGCAAAAATCAATGAATATTGCAAATGCACAAACAGTAATATCTCCGCATTGCAAGGTGCAATTCTGAATTTTTTTGCTTTTTCCTGCTCCTCCTTAGCATGATAAAGAAGATTCAAAGAGAGTGAGATGCCAGCTCCTTTCATTCAGTCAGTAGCTTCAAACATTTCTGGTATATGAATAACATGATGTTTTTCAATGGCAAAAATCAATGAATATTGTAAATGCACAAACAGTAATTTCTCCGCATTGCAAGGTGCAATTTTGAAATTTTTTGCTTTTTCCTGCTCCTCTTAGCATGATAAAGAAGATTCAAAGAGAGTGAGATGCCAGCTCCTTTCATTCAGTCAGTAGCTTCAATTCATTTCTGGACGTTTTTCAATGGCAAAAATCAATGAATATTGTAAATGCACAAACAGTAATTTTCTCCGCATTGCAAGGTGCAATTCTGAATTTTTTGCTTTTTCCTGCTCCTCTTAGCATGATAAACAAGATTCAAAGAGAGTGAGATGCCAGCTCCTTTCATTCAGTCAGTAGCTTCAATCATTTCTGGATGTTTTTCAATGGCAAAAATCAATGAATATTGTAAATGCACAAACAGTAATTTCTCCGCATTGCAAGGTGCAATTCTGAAATTTTTTGCTTTTTTCTGCTCCTCTTAGCATGATAAAGAAGATTCAAAGAGAGTGAGATGCCAGCTCCTTTCATTCAGTCAGTAGCTTCAAACATTTCTGGTATATGAATAACATGATGTTTTTCAATGGCAAAAATCAATGAATATTGTAAATGCACAAACAGTAATTTTCCGCATTGCAAGGTGCAATTCTGAAATTTTTGCTTTTTCCTGCTCCTCTTAGCATGATAAAGAAGATTCAAAGAGAGTGAGATGCCAGCTCCTTTCATTCAGTCAGTAGCTTCAAACATTTCTGGTATATGAAATAACATGATGTTTTTCAATGGCAAAAATCAATGAATATTGTAAATGCACAAACAGTAATTTCTCCGCATTGCAAGGTGCAATTCTGAAATTTTTTGCTTTTTCCTGCTCCTCTAAGCATGATAAAGAAGATTCAAAGAGAGTGAGATGCCAGCTCCTTTCATTCAGTCAGTAGCTTCAATCATTTCTGGACGTTTTTTCAATGGCAAAAATCAATGAATATTGTAAATGCACAAACAGTAATTTCTCCGCATTGCAAGGTGCAATTCTGAAATTTTTTGCTTTTTCCTGCTCCTCTTAGCATGATAAACAAGATTCAAAGAGAATGAGATGCCAGCTCCTTTCATTCAGTCAGTAGCTTCAATCATTTCTGGACGTTTTTCAATGGCAAAAATCAATGAATATTGTAAATGCACAAACAGTAATTTCTCCGCATTGCAAGGTGCAATTCTGAAATTTTTTGCTTTTTCCTGCTCCTCTTAGCATGATAAAGAAGATTCAAAGAGAGTGAGATGCCAGCTCCTTTCATTCAGTCAGTAGCTTCAAACATTTCTGGTATATGAATAACATGATGTTTTTCAATGGCAAAAATCAATGAATATTGTAAATGCACAAACAGTAATTTCTCCGCATTGCAAGGTGCAATTCTGAAATTTTTTGCTTTTTCCTGCTCCTCTTAGCATGATAAAGAAGATTCAAAGAGAGTGAGATGCCAGCTCCTTTCATTCAGTCAGTAGCTTCAATCATTTCTGGACGTTTTTCAATGGCAAAAATCAATGAATATTGTAAATGCACAAACAGTAATTTCTCCCGCATTGCAAGGTGCAATTCTGAATTTTTTTGCTTTTTCCTGCTCCTCTTAGCATGATAAAGAAGATTCAAAGAGAGTGAGATGCCAGCTCCTTTCATTCAGTCAGTAGCTTCAATCATTTCTGGACGTTTTTCAATGGCAAAAATCAATGAATATTGTAAATGCACAAACAGTAATTTCTCCGCATTGCAAGGTGCAATTCTGAAATTTTTTGCTTTTTCCTGCTCCTCTTAGCATGATAAAGAAGATTCAAAGAGAGTGAGATGCCAGCTCCTTTCATTCAGTCAGTAGCTTCAAACATTTCTGGTATATGAATAACATGATGTTTTTCAATGGCAAAAATCAATGAATATTGTAAATGCACAAACAGTAATTTCTCCGCATTGCAAGGTGCAATTCTGAAATTTTTTGCTTTTTCCTGCTCCTCTTAGCATGATAAACAAGATTCAAAGAGAGTGAGATGCCAGCTCCTGTCATTCAGTCAGTAGCTTCAATCATTTCTGGACGTTTTTCAATGGCAAAAATCAATGAATATTGTAAATGCACAAACAGTAATTTCTCCGCATTGCAAGGTGCAATTCTGAAATTTTTTGCTTTTTCCTGCTCCTCTTAGCATGATAAAGAAGATTCAAAGAGAGTGAGATGCCAGCTCCTTTCATTCAGTCAGTAGCTTCAAACATTTCTGGTATATGAATAACATGATGTTTTTCAATGGCAAAAATCAATGAATATTGTAAATGCACAAACAGTAATTTCTCCGCATTGCAAGGTGCAATTCTGAAATTTTTTGCTTTTTCCTGCTCCTCTTAGCATGATAAAGAAGATTCAAAGAGAGTGAGATGCCAGCTCCTTTCATTCAGTCAGTAGCTTCAATCATTTCTGGACGTTTTTCAATGGCAAAAATCAATGAATATTGTAAATGCACAAACAGTAATTTCTCCGCATTGCAAGGTGCAATTCTGAATTTTTTTGCTTTTTCCTGCTCCTCTTAGCATGATAAAGAAGATTCAAAGAGAGTGAGATGCCAGCTCCTTTCATTCAGTCAGTAGCTTCAAACATTTCTGGTATATGAATAACATGATGTTTTTCAATGGCAAAAATCAATGAATATTGTAAATGCACAAACAGTAATTTCTCCGCATTGCAAGGTGCAATTCTGAAATTTTTTGCTTTTTCCTGCTCCTCTTAGCATGATAAAGAAGATTCAAAGAGAGTGAGATGCCAGCTCCTTTCATTCAGTCAGTAGCTTCAATCATTTCTGGATGTTTTCAATGGCAAAAATCAATGAATATTGTAAATGCACAAACAGTAATTTCTCCGCATTGCAAGGTGCAATTCTGAAATTTTTTGCTTTTTCCTGCTCCTCTTAGCAAGATAAACAAGATTCAAAGAGAGTGAGATGCCAGCTCCTTTCATTCAGTCAGTAGCTTCAATCATTTCTGGACTTTTTTCAATGGCAAAAATCAATGAATATTGTAAATGCACAAACAGTAATTTCTCCGCATTGCAAGGTGCAATTCTGAAATTTTTTGCTTTTTCCTGCTCCTCTTAGCATGATAAAGAAGATTCAAAGAGAGTGAGATGCCAGCTCCTTTCATTCAGTCAGTAGCTTCAATCATTTCTGGACGTTTTTCAATGGCAAAAATCAATGAATATTGTAAATGCACAAACAGTAATTTCTCCGCATTGCAAGGTGCAATTCTGAAATTTTTTGCTTTTTCCTGCTCCTCTTAGCATGATAAAGAAGATTCAAAGAGAGTGAGATGCCAGCTCCTTTCATTCAGTCAGTAGCTTCAAACATTTCTGGTATATGAATAACATGATGTTTTTCAATGGCAAAAATCAATGAATATTGTAAATGCACAAACAGTAATTTCTCCGCATTGCAGGTGCAATTCTGAAATTTTTTGCTTTTCCTGCTCCTCTTAGCATGATAAAGAAGATTCAAAGAGAGTGAGATGCCAGCTCCTTTCATTCAGTCAGTAGCTTCAATCATTTCTGGACGTTTTTCAATGGCAAAAATCAATGAATATTGTAAATGCACAAACAGTAATTTCTCCGCATTGCAAGGTGCAATTCTGAAATTTTTTGCTTTTTCCTGCTCCTCTTAGCATGATAAACAAGATTGAAAGAGAGTGAGATGCCAGCTCCTTTCATTCAGTCAGTAGCTTCAATCATTTCTGGATGTTTTCAATGGCAAAAATCAATGAATATTGTAAATGCACAAACAGTAATTTCTCCGCATTGCAAGGTGCATTCTGAAATTTTTTGCTTTTTCCTGCTCCTCTTAGCATGATAAACAAGATTGAAAGAGAGTGAGATGCCAGCTCCTTTCATTCAGTCAGTAGCTTCAAACATTTCTGGTATATGAATAACATGATGTTTTTCAATGGCAAAAATCAATGAATATTGTAAATGCACAAACAGTAATTTCTCCCGCATTGCAATGTGCAATTCTGAAATTTTTTGCTTTTTCCTGCTCCTCTAAGCATGATAAAGAAGATTCAAAGAGAGTGAGATGCCAGCTCCTTTCATTCAGTCAGTAGCTTCAATCATTTCTGGACGTTTTTCAATGGCAAAAATCAATGAATATTGTAAATGCACAAACAGTAATTTCTCCGCATTGCAAGGTGCAATTCTGAAATGTTTTGCTTTTTTCCTGCTCCTCTTAGCATGATAAACAAGATTCAAAGAGAATGAGATGCCAGCTCCTTTCATTCAGTCAGTAGCTTCATCATTTCTGGACGTTTTTCAATGGCAAAAATCAATGAATATGTAAATGCACAAACAGTAATTTCTCCGCATTGCAAGGTGCAATTCTGAAATTTTTTGCTTTTTCCTGCTCCTCTTAGCATGATAAAGAAGATTCAAAGAGAGTGAGATGCCAGCTCCTTTCATTCAGTCAGTAGCTTCAAACATTTCTGCTATATGAATAACATGATGTTTTTCAATGGCAAAAATCAATGAATATTGTAAATGCACAAACAGTAATTTCTCCGCATTGCAAGGTGCAATTCTGAAATTTTTTGCTTTTTCCTGCTCCTCTTAGCATGATAAAGAAGATTCAAAGAGAGTGAGATGCCAGCTCCTTTCATTCAGTCAGTAGCTTCAATCATTTCTGGACGTTTTCAATGGCAAAAATCAATGAATATTGTAAATGCACAAACAGTAATTTCTCCGCATTGCAAGGTGCAATTCTGAATTTTTTTGCTTTTTCCTGCTCCTCTTAGCATGATAAAGAAGATTCAAAGAGAGTGAGATGCCAGCTCCTTTCATTCAGTCAGTAGCTTCAAACATTTCTGGTATATGAATAACATGATGTTTTTCAATGGCAAAAATCAATGAATATTGTAAATGCACAAACAGTAATTTCTCCGCATTGCAAGGTGCAATTTTGAAATTTTTTGCTTTTTCCTGCTCCTCTTAGCATGATAAAGAAGATTCAAAGAGAGTGAGATGCCAGCTCCTTTCATTCAGTCAGTAGCTTCAATCATTTCTGGACGTTTTTCAATGGCAAAAATCAATGAATATTGTAAATGCACAAACAGTAATTTCTCCGCATTGCAAGGTGCAATTCTGAATTTTTTTGCTTTTTCCTGCTCCTCTTAGCATGATAAAGATTCAAAGAGAGTGAGATGCCAGCTCCTTTCATTCAGTCAGTAGCTTCAATCATTTCTGGATGTTTTTCAATGGCAAAAATCAATGAATATTGTAAATGCACAAACAGTAATTTCTCCGCATTGCAAGGTGCAATTCTGAAATTTTTTGCTTTTTTCTGCTCCTCTTAGCATGATAAAGAAGATTCAAAGAGAGTGAGATGCCAGCTCCTTTCATTCAGTCAGTAGCTTCAAAACATTTCTGGTATATGAATAACATGATGTTTTTCAATGGCAAAAATCAATGAATATTGTAAATGCACAAACAGTAATTTCTCCGCATTGCAAGGTGCAATTCTGAAATTTTTTGCTTTTTCCTGCTCCTCTTAGCATGATAAAGAAGATTCAAAGAGAGTGAGATGCCAGCTCCTTTCATTCAGTCAGTAGCTTCAATCATTTCTGGACGTTTTTCAATGGCAAAAATCAATGAATATTGTAAATGCACAAACAGTAATTTCTCCGCATTGCAAGGTGCAATTCTGAATTTTTTGCTTTTTCCTGCTCCTCTTAGCATGATAAAGAAGATTCAAAGAGTGTGAGATGCCAGCTCCTTTCATTCAGTCAGTAGCTTCAAACATTTCTGGTATATGAATAACATGATGTTTTTCAATGGCAAAAATCAATGAATATTGTAAATGCACAAACAGTAATTTCTCCGCATTGCAAGGTGCAATTTTGAAATTTTTTGCTTTTTCCTGCTCCTCTTAGCATGATAAAGAAGATTCAAAGAGAGTGAGATGCCAGCTCCTTTCATTCAGTCAGTAGCTTCAATCATTTCTGGACGTTTTTCAATGGCAAAAATCAATGAATATTGTAAATGCACAAACAGTAATTTCTCCGCATTGCAAGGTGCAATTCTGAATTTTTTTGCTTTTTCCTGCTCCTCTTAGCATGATAAAGATTCAAAGAGAGTGAGATGCCAGCTCCTTTCATTCAGTCAGTAGCTTCAATCATTTCTGGATGTTTTTCAATGGCAAAAATCAATGAATATTGTAAATGCACAAACAGTAATTTCTCCGCATTGCAAGGTGCAATTCTGAAATTTTTTGCTTTTTTCTGCTCCTCTTAGCATGATAAAGAAGATTCAAAGAGAGTGAGATGCCAGCTCCTTTCATTCAGTCAGTAGCTTCAAACATTTCTGGTATATGAATAACATGATGTTTTTCAATGGCAAAAATCAATGAATATTGTAAATGCACAAACAGTAATTTCTCCGCATTGCAAGGTGCAATTCTGAAATTTTTTGCTTTTTCCTGCTCCTCTTAGCATGATAAAGAAGATTCAAAGAGAGTGAGATGCCAGCTCCTTTCATTCAGTCAGTAGCTTCAAACATTTCTGGTATATGAATAACATGATGTTTTTCAATGGCAAAAATCAATGAATATTGTAAATGCACAAACAGTAATTTCTCCGCATTGCAAGGTGCAATTCTGAAATTTTTTTGCTTTTTCCTGCTCCTCTAAGCATGATAAAGAAGATTCAAAGAGAGTGAGATGCCAGCTCCTTTCATTCAGTCAGTAGCTTCAATCATTTCTGGACGTTTTCAATGGCAAAAATCAATGAATATTGTAAATGCACAAACAGTAATTTCTCCGCATTGCAAGGTGCAATTCTGAATTTTTTTGCTTTTTCCTGCTCCTCTTAGCATGATAAACAAGATTCAAAGAGAATGAGATGCCAGCTCCTTTCATTCAGTCAGTAGCTTCAATCATTTCTGGACGTTTTTCAATGGCAAAAATCAATGAATATTGTAAATGCACAAACAGTAATTTCTCCGCATTGCAAGGTGCAATTCTGAAATTTTTTGCTTTTTCCTGCTCCTCTTAGCATGATAAAGAAGATTCAAAGAGAGTGAGATGCCAGCTCCTTTCATTCAGTCAGTAGCTTCAAACATTTCTGCTATATGAATAACATGATGTTTTTCAATGGCAAAAATCAATGAATATTGTAAATGCACAAACAGTAATTCTCCGCATTGCAAGGTGCAATTCTGAAATTTTTTGCTTTTTCCTGCTCCTCTTAGCATGATAAAGAAGATTCAAAGAGAGTGAGATGCCAGCTCCTTTCATTCAGTCAGTAGCTTCAATCATTTCTGGACGTTTTTCAATGGCAAAAATCAATGAATATTGTAAATGCACAAACAGTAATTTCTCCGCATTGCAAGGTGCAATTCTGAATTTTTTTGCTTTTTCCTGCTCCTCTTAGCATGATAAAGAAGATTCAAAGAGAGTGAGATGCCAGCTCCTTTCATTCAGTCAGTAGCTTCAAACATTTCTGGTATATGAATAACATGATGTTTTTCAATGGCAAAAATCAATGAATATTGTAAATGCACAAACAGTAATTTCTCCGCATTGCAAGGTGCAATTTTGAAATTTTTTGCTTTTTCCTGCTCCTCTTAGCATGATAAAGAAGATTCAAAGAGAGTGAGATGCCAGCTCCTTTCATTCAGTCAGTAGCTTCAATCATTTCTGGACGTTTTTCAATGGCAAAAATCAATGAATATTGTAAATGCACAAACAGTAATTTCTCCGCATTGCAAGGTGCAATTCTGAATTTTTTTTGCTTTTTCCTGCTCCTCTTAGCATGATAAACAAGATTCAAAGAGAGTGAGATGCCAGCTCCTTTCATTCAGTCAGTAGCTTCAATCATTTCTGGATGTTTTTCAATGGCAAAAATCAATGAATATTGTAAATGCACAAACAGTAATTTCTCCGCATTGCAAGGTGCAATTCTGAAATTTTTTGCTTTTTTCTGCTCCTCTTAGCATGATAAAGAAGATTCAAAGAGAGTGAGATGCCAGCTCCTTTCATTCAGTCAGTAGCTTCAAACATTTCTGGTATATGAATAACATGATGTTTTTCAATGGCAAAAATCAATG